>NC_088653.1:19401734-19859234 GCF_964019385.1 Sycon ciliatum
GTCAGGGAGCACGAAATAACTAAAGTTTGTATCAAAGTTATAAAAAAACTCCTGAGCGTTTGGTTTGACAGACCTCGACCAAAAACGAAATTCAGTACGTAACACGCCTGCTGGTGGAGTGATCTAACGAAAGATTTCGTGAACGAAAGTTTGTAAAAGAAAATTGTACTTCTACAGAAGTGTAGGACTGTCTGTAATGGGGTATTCACACGACAGGCACGTGCACCGGAAAGTTACGGGAAGTGACATACGAGAAAAGTGACTGTGTGGATTCACACAGCTGCACTCGACGACAGGCACGTTTGCATTTTTGAATGCTTCACCGACCAGTAGCCATGGGTATTTCAAATTTTCAAAACACACATACGATAATTATCATGCTCTAAAGAGCCGCGTAAAAATCAAGTCTTGTTTTGCGCTTTTTGGTGTAAATGTACTCGTGCACGCCACAATTATCGTGAAAGTGACCCCCAGCTGGCTTTCACGTTTCAGCCACTTTCAGGCACTTTTCTCGTTCACAGGTAAAATACCATAGCAACTTTCCGGTGCACGTGGATTTGCCTGTCGTGTGAATACCCCATAAGACACATGTACAGGCACATGTAGATCCTCTCACTCCTCCTTCTGTAGACTGCTATGGCTAATAGCACTTGTGATCCTTGTTTGTTTTGCAGATGAAGAGTAGGCGGAAGAAGGAGACCAAAGGAAGCAGGTCTGACAGCATCTCAAAGTCTAAAAAGTCCAGTGTTAAAATGCCCAGCAAGAACGACATTGACAGGCGCTTTAATGCAATCCTGGTACGACTTTCAAGCTTGTGTGTATGTGTGTGTGTGTGTGTGTGTGTGTGTGTGTGTGTGTGTGTGTGTGTGTGTGTGGACGTAGAGGCAGGTTCGCATGAAGTGCACGTGCTTCATCATCCGACTCCTATCATAAGTCCAGTGTCGGAGTGAGTGAGTGAGTATGTGTGGTGGTGGTGATGGTGTGTGCACATGCGTGTGGGCATGTGTGCGCGCGCGTGTGTGTGTGTGTCAGCTAGTGTATGCCGGAGTATGTGGTGTGGTGTGTGTAAAAAAATGGAAAAATGAAAAATAGGGATTCACTGGCCAGAAAAAGTCACTTCAAACAGCTGTGTGGTGGATACCAGGCTAAAAATAGTGGCGGTCAATTCATCAGCCTTGCAAGCTGTTGAATGGTGTAATCCCAGCACAAGTTGCTATGTCTAACATAGCTGTTCGTTATCATCGCTTCCGCGATGGGCATGTCTGAGGTGTGTGTGTGTGTGTGTGTGTGTGCGTGTGTGCGTGTGTGCGTGCGTGTGTGTGTGTGTGTGTGTGTGTGTGTGTGCGCGCGCGCTCGTGCATGCGCGCTTTTGGATGTATGTGTGTGGGTGTGGGTGTGTGCGTGCATGTTTGCATTCATGTGCAGCAATGCACTCCAAAGAATTGACACATTGCTATATTGTGCTTCCTGTTGTGCATCTTTTGCTTTGCAATTCGTAGACCATCTACATACCATAATGTGACCATCTACATACCATAATGTGACCATCTACATAGCATAATGTGACCATCTACATACCATAATGTGACCATCTACATACCATAATGTGACCATCTACATACCATAATGTGACCATCTACATACCATAATGTGACCATCTACATACCATAATGTGACCATCTACATACCATAATGTGACCATCTACATACCATAATGTGACCATCTACATACCATAATGTGACCATCTACATACCATAATGTGACCATGTACATACCATAATGTGACCATCTACATACCATAATGTGACCATCTACATAGCATAATGTGACCATCTACATAGCATAATGTGACCATCTACATACCATAATGTGACCATCTACATACCATAATGTGACCATCTACATACCATAATGTGACCATCTACATACCATAATGTGACCATCTACATACCATAATGTGACCATCTACATACCATAATGTGACCATCTACATACCATAATGTGACCATTGCTACAATATGCATACTGTCTATACAGTGAACCTGTCTAAGACGACCGCTCAGCGGGCTTTCAAAAGGAGATCTCTGTTGCCAGATGGTCTCCTTGTCCAGTGTCGTTTGACTGGAAATAGCATCTCTTGGTGCTGGTTTCAGTGGTCTTCTGGGACAGGTGGTCGCTTTATTCAAGTACAAGTAGTTGCCTTGACCGCTTTTACTGTACCGTAAATTACCGCCAGAGCGCCCCACCAACTCGTCCTTTCGTGGTTGTGCTGCAGAGGTGATGTCCTGTCTGAAGGTCATATGATACGTACCTTGTACACACATCGCACGCCGTGCAGTCAATCCGTACTCAGTTTACCATTGAGCTCCACACAAAAAACATGCTAAGCGTGACTTCAGTACACTGAACAAGTTCTCACACTGTACAAACTTTGTTGAACTCTGGTCATTCGATTTTCCTTTCCCTGGCTGTAAAGTCAAGGTGGGGCCCTCTCGCGAGACCGGGCGCTCTGTGGTACTTTACGGTACGTGTACTGTGTGTGCGTGCGTGTGTGTGTGTGTGTGCGTGCGCGTGTGCATGCATGTGTATACTATCTGTATGCGTGTGTGCGTGCGCACCCGTCTTGGCTGCTCACCTGTGTATACAGGAAGCCCTTGATTTACCGGAAGAATCGCTTGCTCAGCTCAAGGTCTGTTCATTGGAAAAGAAATGGCAGATGATCTGTGATCATGTAAGTATTACTGCCTCTCGGTATTGAGCACTCTCTTGGACAGCCTGGAACCTCTCTGCTTTATAAGTATTACAGTACGGAGCTCTGTTGTAGTGTTGGATGAAAACTGACATCTTGTGATCTACTTTGTAGTATCCACTTTGTCTGGGCTACAGTGCTACAGTGCTACAGTGCTGTACGTGTAAAACATGGTATTTTCTGTGTAACTTCGATTTCGGTGATTTCGGTAGAGAAACCAGGCACCTAAATTTAAATTACACCTAAAAGGCACTAGACCATGCACTAAGCACTGTATGTGCAGGGAATGCTGGTCACCTAATTCTACATTACACTTGAAACCTGTCGGGTCCCTGGCACTGAAATTTTAATACACGTACACCTAAAATTTCATGTTGTACAGTGTCTTTCAGACATGGATTTCTCCGAGCATTTCTGCGGTTGATATTTCCTGCCCATTGAACATTAAAACTTTACTGCCCCACAACTTCCCCTGCACCCCAGCAAGAAAGAACCGCTCACCCCCTGCTCGGCAAGCACCTGTTTCTACAGTCGTGCTCACTGAAATCCGACACAATGTACAAAGCTGGCGACCTCAACTTCCACGGCCCTTGACGCCCTCGAAATGGAATGAATGCAGCTGGGCGTACACATGTACACATACAATGATGTAATCGGAACTGGTCCAGGGCGCCAGCTGTGCACTTTGGGTCGGATTTCCATAAGCACCAGCTGACTTTGTGTACTGGAGGCAGTGTGAAGTTGGATGGCCAGGAAGAGCAAGCTACAAAGCTGAGAGTAGCCGACACTTCTCTGTCTCGTACAAACTGCAACGTTTCTTCTGTTCCGTTCCAATTTACATTGTATGTTGTTGCCCAGTATCCTTGCAACCTGCATTCGGTATGTTTATTTTTACCCCTACAGTCGTCGAAAGAAGAGGACTCCACCCATACACCACGTTTCTTCACTGAGAAGCTCTGGGCGGTCATTGCCAACAAGAACTTCAAGGATACAAGTGCCCTGGTGAAACGCATCGACGTTATCCTGCGCAGTACCCAAATCAAGTGAGTTGTTTGCTACTACTGATTGTAAACACAAGTCCAGTGAAACCTGTCTAAGACCACCGCTCAAGGGACCTTCGAAGTGTGGTCTCTGTAACCAGGTGCTCTCCGTATCCAGGGTCATTTGACTAGAAATATCATCCCTTGGTCCTGGCAGCAGTGGTCGCCTTATCCGAGTGGTCGCCTTGACAGGTTTTGGTCGCCTTATCCGAGTGGTCGCCTTGACAGGTTTTAAGCGGGATTCACAGAAGCTTTTTTGCGATGCGACACGCGATGCGACGCGATCTGCGACGGACGCGTGCGATGCGAACTCGCGAAATACCATTCACAGAAGAAGTCAGTGATGCGACAACATCTTGCTGATTTGGCTACGTCACCATGATATTCGCGCGGTTTACAACTTGTACAAATTTATAGGCGACTCTTGAACCTTTGTACAACTTTGCTGTAGAAAAGGTCAAAATCGTACGCCAAATCGCTTGTCGCATCGCATCGCAAAAGTTGAGCCAAGCTCAACTTCTGCGATGGCCCAGTTGCGGCAGTTGCGTGGGGTGCGACATGGCTGCGATTTGGGGTTTTCCCGGTTTCGCGTCTGTCGCATCGCAAAAAAGCTTCTGTGAATCCCGCTTTACTGTTCTGTACATACTCCCCCCCCCCCCCCAGAGTGTGCAACCGGGGGGGGGGGGGGGGGTAGCTCACAGTTGATTGCATTCCCTGTACTGCAGTGAATCACGGTCATTTTACCGGAAACACATTCTGGCATACTCCGGTTTGTGGAACCGGTTTCAGGCTAATTTTGTATTGCCTATTTGACAGAGTATGTAGAATAGAACAGATTTAGGGCAAACAGGGGAAATGGTACAGTTGTGGCCGTTGACATCCAGTTGAAAACTTTGTCCAGCACCCTAATTGTGTACATATCACTGTGTACTCAATCTGCGGACAGCGTCCTTTGTGGAGTCATCAGCGCAGCACAGAGAAAATGAGGCCGGCTCAAACTGGCCAGTCAGTGAGCTCCGCAGATCACTGTGTGGAGAGCTCACACAACAAACACTTAAATGGCAACTGCGTACCAGATAATAGGGTATTCACACGACGTGAAAATGAATGAAAACACGTTTGTGTAAAAGTGGACAAGCTGCCCATTGGATTCACACAGACAACAGACCCCGTGCAAATCTCGTATGCGTCTGTGTACTCATGTACTTGAGTACCATACTCAAGTGTACGTTCGCTGTTTTTACACGCGCGCAAAGCACAAACGTGGGCCTAGGACCCCCCTGAGCAAGTTTATCAAGATTTTGCACGCGCTTGGGTCACACTAGTAAAATGAGTACCACACACGCGAGTTTGCGCGTTGTGTGAATCCCCTAGTATCACACACGTAGTGCAGAGATGTTCCATTTTAGCTGGATAGATCCGTACACATTGAAAAGTGGAGTACATTCCCTGAACCCTGACTAGAATTTGGCTGACAGTGTATTATATGGCATTCATACATGTCACGTGCCTGTTGTCAGGTCGTTGCTAGCATTTGGCCAATCAGAGCAGCACCGTACCAGGGCATTATCAGACGATAATGCCCGGGTACGGCGTACCCATGCCCATTAGGAATGACCCCAGGCGTACTACGTACGCTGGTGCACTGCCAAATATGCACCAAGCCATGCCTTTTGGGCAGTGACCTGGTACATAATTGGCAGCACTCCAGCGCACATAGAACACGTGGGACCATTCCTAAGGACACCACATGCACTCGCACACACCACACAAAACGAAACTACTTACGTGCACCGTCCAAAACAATTATATTTTACTAGCAATGTCGACATAGGAGAAGTAATTTATAACAACGTGACAACACACAGCATGTCATTACCATGCATTACTAAATTCAAGTCAATTGAGACGAACAAGTCGACAGGTGAACATGCATCACAAAGTTACCTATCTGGAAGAGATCAGATTGTATCTCGAACTCCTACAAAATATACAGTTACATCTACATCTACATGTACATGTACTTCAAATGTACCTAGCTACATGATTGTCCAGTGTACATAATGGACCTCAAGTAAACTGAAAGCAATGCGAACAAAATCTCAGATGTACATGTATGTGAAAAAGCATTGTTCCGAATAAGAACACTTACAATGTACTCTCAAAGCTAGTCTATTTACTAGTGCCACTTGGTCAAGGATGTTTGCGGCCAACGTTAACTCCAAAGCAGCAGCGAATCAGCTAACTTCCGTACCGCCCAATAGGCAACACTAACACCAAAATGCAAAGACATAATCCTGGAACTGCAAGTAAATCTGACACAAAACGTTCTATCATTCCACGGAGAAAGCTCCTTCCGATCTTGTTCGACCCTTCATTCATATGACAGCTGATTGGAACCTTCCTCCTCCCTTGACCATGTTTACCTTATTTGTCTACAACTAGGCACGTGGCATGTATGAACTATAATAAACACATGGTGCGTCGTGCATTATGGCTGATTGTATGCCCTAGTGCGTAGCCCTCGGTCGTGCACCGTAGCCCGCGGGCCTGCGGCCCTTGGGCTACGGTGCACGACCTCGGGCTACGCACTAGGGCATAAATCAGCCATAATGCCCTCCGTACCATGTGTTATTATATACTTCATACACATGGCTTCAAGACCAGCGCCCGGCCCCCCGGCTTGTTCACAATCTGGGTCGCGTAGCTTGTGCCCACATTTGTCCAAATATGAAAGGGCACTGGATGCCAGTACTCCTTATATAGCTTATGTGTACCTAATGTATGAACTGTGTGTATCTACCCTGGGACCTTTCGATCTGTTTGGGATGCGTACGGCTCCAATGTACAAATTAGGCACAGTTCATTACATCCTTGATGTCCATTTGTGGTGCTGTCCCCTATGGCAAGTGTCGGATTTCGCTTGCCACAACTGTAGACTCTACTGTTTGGGGTAGAAAAAGGAACGCATCCACCGACAAACTAGTTTCTTATAAACTTGTAGATCAAAACGAATGCCCCCCCCTGTCATATCTGTTTCTTGGCACGACTTGGGTGCGGGGAACTTTGTTATATTTCATAATTACAATCTGATGATCGTGGTAATACGTGAAACTCAGAGTTGTAACACAGCTTCCAAACTCTCTCTTGTGTAATTACAATTTATATATTAAATATGGGTATTTTGTGTGTACTGTACCCATGGCTCCTGTACCCACTACTACCCAGAGTCTTTGAAGACACACAGGCATGCGTGCAACACCACTTTTGGTCTGGACACCGTGCCAAGTTTGGCATCAAAACGCGGGAAAATTCTGAAAACGGTCCGGTGATTCCGGGTAGCACTGGAAAGCACTTTTACATGTTGAGAGTGAACTCGGTCAAAAATTGGTTGACTTGTTATATTTTTGTCACCAGAAGCATTGAGAATAGGCGCACATTCTCCCTTGATGCCATACTTACCTATACAATATCATGATTCTTATTACAAGGGCGGGCTACCATTGGCATTGACTATTCACGTACGCACACAATATGCCATATACACACTTACACAATCACAGTCCTAGCTAGGCAATTATCAGGACTGGTCACAGTGCATGCATGTACACACCCGTACTACTGCACTAACACAGTCGTGCACACATACATACACACACACGCACGCACGCACACGTACTTGCATCCTCAATCTGAAGGTGTAAGGGCTGTACCTTCGGGAGACAGGAGCGGCGCCTCTACATTCTTCTATTATGACTGAAGTTGAGCTTGATGGAAACTCGAGAAATTGCGAAAGTGCCTATTCGAGATATGTATACATGTGCTATGCTTCTCACTGCCCCTCGAAAATCTCCTCTGTCGTTCTAGCGCCTTCTGTGTGAGATCTGTCTCTGTGTTGCTCCAAGTTCACCACCACTGCCTCATGAGTTGATACATACATACACAGCTTGTGCTAATGTTCTTGCCTTCGCCTCCCCACCTTACTCTTACATTATATCACCAGTCACCAGCTTTAACCCACCAGTTGCCCCCCAATTGCCCAGAGATTGTGAATATTCTGTGAAGCTCTAACGTTAGAGTCACAACAAAAATTCCCTTCTCTCATGATGTGGATGAAGTGTTAGTATGAGTTTGGTAGGGTTTCTCCCTAGAGCGCAATCTCACCATGATTTAGTGGCGAGTGACGGAGTAGCATATTCTCAGCCTGTGCAATGACACTGGTGCTTATGGCCCCCATGCATGTATAAGCTGACCTCCGCTGATGTTACCTAACTAGGTATGTCAGGCAAGGAGGACATGTGTATGCTGTGGATGTGTTGTGTGCGT
This sequence comes from Sycon ciliatum, assembly GCF_964019385.1. Classification (NCBI taxonomy): domain Eukaryota; kingdom Metazoa; phylum Porifera; class Calcarea; order Leucosolenida; family Sycettidae; genus Sycon; species Sycon ciliatum. The sequence goes on from NC_088653.1 coordinate 19,409,851, forward strand.
AACTCAAACATGTGCGGAAAAAGTTGAATGACCTGTGATGAAAAAGCTACAAATTCCATGCCTGTCTCGCCACACTCTATCATCAAGCAGATGTGGTCATTGCTGTTGTTGTTGTGACGATAATGGCAGTGATATTGATGGTGTGTTGACGATTTTCTCCTTCGTTCTCTCTTTCTCTGCTGAATTCTGTGTTTGTGTTGCTAGTTGGCTGAATGTGTTCCTCTCGCCAGCTGTCAACGGCCTCAACGCTATTGTGTCTTTGCTGGAAAACATGCAAATGGCAATCAAAACGGAGCGGTCCAAACGAAAGCATACGTAAGCTCTCTCTGCCTCCATTTGTCCGTCTGTCTGTCTCTTTCCGTTCGTTCACCTTGTTTTCTTGCTGCTAGGCTGGAAGCTGTGTAGTGTGGTGCTTATTCGGGGTTTCCTCTTTGCTTGACGCTATTCTGTGCAGGACGGATGAGAAGTCTGCTTTGGCATTCCAGGAAGCCAATGCGAAGATGGAGCGAAGTCGTAGTCGCAGCACCATCAAGCCCATGACACGGGTACGTCTGTGTTGATTTATTTATTTGTGTGTGTGTGGGGGGGGGGGGGGGGGGTCGTGCGTGGTCTACACCACTAGAATTAGTGGCGGTCAATTCATCAGCCTTGCAAGCCTAGTCTAACTGGGGGGTATGGGGATAGTCCTGACAGGAAGAATGGTAGCTACCTTTGCTTCGTTCAATTGGACGTATGCATCAATTTCCCCGCAGTTAGGTTTTGCGGGGCAAGTCCACTACAAGTGATACCAGCTCTGCATAAAAGGTCATGAGCTCTGTACAGTCATAGCCGTACATATACTAGAATGGGCTGTACCTTGCAACTTTTCCCGCAAAGAAGGTGACCGTCATCATCTATGCATACTTCCCATTGGGCGAGCATTGCTCGGACCACACCACCTGCTCGCACTCAATCTGGATTTTCCAATCGATGACACCACCTGGATACCAGTGGAGTAGTGGAGCCCGGTTCTAGCACTTTGGGCTAAGAAAGAAAGGTGATCGTTGTTGTATTCCTTAATCTGTCACTGCTGTCAACGTGTTGTAATCAACAGATGCAGCAGATGTTTTTGCCGCCGAATTCGTCCGGTATTCAGCGCCGCTTCTCCGCAGGAATGATTGCTGTTCACAGTGTTCAGGTTGGCTTGCCGTCAGACCTAGGCAGCTACCCTCCCCTTGAACGCGGCTTGTGTTATAGTTAGCTAGTTTTAGAGATGTGCGACACATAGTTCTGTGTCCTTTTTTTGGATTGATGCTACTGATGTGGCTTGTTATTGCTTTCAGCTGTACAATGTCTTGCTTTGCTGCTCACGCAGGCAATTTTGTTACTTCCACCGTGCAATATTTTACCCTATCATTCTTTCAAAATCCGTTTCTCTCTCTTTCTCTATGGATTTGTGCAGAAAATGCCATCACACGTGCCGCCTATGGGAACACCGCCGCCAACACGCCAGAAGACATTACGTATGGGCCGGAAGAAGAAGACGGACAAGAGAGTGGACATTGGCGAACTGTCCTTGCACTTCGACTATCAAACTCTAGCCCATGACATTGTCCTGTTGCTGCGCACTATGATGAACTCCGAGGTAAGGGTGATGCTGGTGTTGTTTGACTTGTCACACATCTTTTCCGCGTGTGTTGACAGCAAGCACTGCTGTTTGAAAAGTAGACTGAACCATGTCCTCAAACAATCCCCACCACCCTGTAAACGACATGATTGTTACCACTGCAAAAGAAGGGGTATCTGTCGTGGTGTCCCAGGCGCGTAGCCCACATGGGGGGGGGGGGGGGGGGGCACGTGCACCCCCCCCCCCCTAAAACTTCGACTTACACGTGCATGTGGATGTACATGTACAAGACCACCAGTTATTCCGCTGACTTGCCGAGAAACCTTTGTAAAGTGCCTAGTGTTGCCAGATTTTCTATATGCATCAAATTGTTTTTCTGCTGGCCTTTCCTTAACCCAGTTAGGTAGGCTTGAACAAATGCTAAAGCGAGCTTTGCGTTCAGTGTACGATACTGGTTTTTGTAGCCCATCAAGCCCTTTATTTGCGAGACTTGGTCTAGATCGTTTGGCATCCATGTATTGCAAGAAATTACTGTATCTGACGTGGCGCTGTTTGGAAGGCCGCTGTAGTGTCACATTAAGTCAAATGTTCGAGAGTTTAAATAATGGTCTTGCAACGCGCAGCCTTGTATCACGCACTCTTAAGTTGCCCATGCTCAGAACTGCCTTTGCCCGTCATGGCGCTTCCTTCCAATGTGCTAAGCTGTGGAATGATTTGCACCCTCTAGCTCGCTGTGTGGATAACTCCGCCCGTTTTAAGAAACTGTTACCCCAATGCCTTGCTTTTTCACGCTAGTACTTATGACTTTCAGCTATGCAAAATGCGAACATGATCGCCTATCCAATACCGGTAGTCTATTATATTAATTATTCATATCCTTTTGCATCTTTCCCTCGAGTGGGTCTATTGTTATTAGGCAATTGTCTGTTATAGTCACCACTATAAATAAAAATCCAAAAAATCAGTCAGATGAGCTCCACCAGTCAGATGAGCTCCACCAGTCAGATGAGCTCCACCAGTCAGATGAGCTCCACCAGTCAGATGCGCTCCACCAGTCAGATGAGCTCCACCAGTCAGATGAGCTCCACCATTTAGATGAGCTAGTCAGATGAGCTCCACCAGTCAGATGAGCTCCACCAGTCAGATGAGCTCCACCAGTCAGATGAGCTCCACCATTTAGATGAGCTAGTCAGATGAGCTCCACCAGTCAGATGAGCTCCACCAGTCAGATGAGCTCCACCATTTAGATGAGCTAGTCAGATGAGCTCCACCAGTCAGATGAGCTCCACCATTTAGATGAGCTAGTCAGATGAGCTCCACCAGTCAGATGAGCTCCACCAGTCAGATGAGCTCCACCAGTCAGATGAGCTCCACCAGTCAGATGAGCTCCACCAGTCAGATGAGCTCCACCTGGCACATTGGCATATTGCCGCTGCTTCTGTTTACCCCAATGTCGCATGTTTGTGTTCAACATGGCAGGCGATAACATATCTGATCACCCGTGGCTTAGATTGTGTGTGTGTGTGTACGTGCGTGTACGTGCGTGTACGTGCGTGTGTGTGTGTGTGTGTGTGTGTGTGTGTATGTATGTTTGTATGTTTACTGACTGCTAGGTTGGATTCATGACCGTTGCTGAACACAAGTCTGCTATCAACTACATTGCAGCGTGTCTCTTTGACACTCAGCCTAAGTAAGTCCATCATTGCTGCACTCCTCCTCACTCCTCCTCGCTTACCTTCTTTTACTTCCTTACCCGTCTTCTCCTTATCTTGCCTTCCTCACTTCTTCTCCTCTTTCAGTCTCCTTCCTCTCTCCGTCTCCTTCCTCTCTCCATCTCCCTCCTCAAAGCTTGAAGGATTAGGATTGCAAGCCTATGCTTACTTTCCAGTGAAATTCGTCCTCATGGCTAAACTAGTCTCAGGGACTTGACTGCCTGTAGCACTGCAAACAGTGCAGTGTACTAGTATCCTATGCCCTAGGCGCTACACTAGACTAGAGTGGTTTCACATCTTTGTCATGTGACTAATTTCTTGTTCCAGTAGTAAGTGATCATGGCATATGGACAATGGGCACGTTCGATTACACACAAATCAGTCAATTCTAGAATAAGTTATTGTTGATGCACAGTTCGACATTTCTCTAATTCTGGCGCCAGAATTGCACACTCGTTGTGTTACCGGTCTGATCATGCATGATTCAAGTCAAGGAAGAGCCTCCCTGGCCGGTGTGGCGCGAAAGCAGGCCTACAACTGCATGTCGTTGCTACTTTCGTCTTCGCGAAAAGCTAATTGCCGCTGTTGAGTTTCCACTGGGAGCTGATTATTAGACCAGATCATTTTGGGTTGTCCTTTCGCACACGCGTTCAGCTTTATCGAAGCCCAATATTGTTGCCGACATGGAGCCTTCACCGGGATGGACCGGTACGCGAAGCTGGGTCCACGTTTGCGCGAGGGTGTACGTGATCTCTTTTTACGACCAGTTTTGTTTGTGATGCCATGAATAAAATGCGTTGTGAATTCCGGTCGTTCGCTTACATGGCCGGAATTCGTACATTCTGGTCATTCGAGAATTACAAAACCCAGTTCCAGAATTGTGTAAACGTGTAATTGAAAGCGCCCACTGAAACTAACATGGTCAACATTTTGTGACTCATACAGTCATAGATGCATTAATTGAGTAGAGTCGGGACCAGCAAGGCTTCATAGATGCAGGAGTTGAGTAGAGTCAGGACCAGCAAGGCTTCATAGATGCAGGAGTTGAGTAGAGTCGGGACCAGCAAGGCTTCCGGTATGGTTGACATGTGATAGATGTGAAACCACTCTATATTGATAACTCTACAAGTGGTGTTATTCGAAGGTCCTGCTTTTTCGAATATTTTCCGTGCATCGGTTTCTGCCTGCTGTACAACTGTCAACATCCATGCAACTAAGTTTGATAATTGGAAGTAGATATAAACAGTAGTATAATTATGTACCTACTCGTATTTCAAAGTGCTTCGCAAACATGGACCATTCCTGCTGTACCATAACTAGCACCAATAATTCAAAGTTTTTGGCATTCTGTTTCAAAGCGGTTTCATGCGGGATACTTGTACCATACTTGCTACGTCGCTGAAGTCAGTTCTTATGAGAATTTAAAATGCTGTCGGCACCAGTCTACAGCCATGCGATCTATCCTCCTTGCTGCTGGCACGTCACTCTCTCGCGAATCACTTGGTGTTGTGTCGGCACAAGCTCCGTCATCACCGTTGAACGAATCGTCTTCAGATTGAAAGGAAGTTTCGAGTTGCGGCATTACACACGGGTGTCAAACAAACGTCGGTTATATTTAGAGCGCTTATTGATGTGTGTATTCTGTGTGTTTGTATGTGTGTTGCTATTTTCTTTCAGAACACAAATTGTGGTGTTGGAGATGTTGACGGCCGTGTGTATGCTGGAGAATTTTCACCTGCATGTTGTGGAATCTATGGACTTCTGCAGAAAGGTATGTTTTGTTTTATTTTTATCGACACACCGACTGTTCGTGCACTTTAGATTTAATTTTGTTGATACTGTCGAGTGCCTAGGCGGGTGTTTTCTGTAATATGGTGGTCACATGCACAGCAACACATGTAACTAAAGAGCACTGTGACAAGCAATCAGCCTGCTACTACAGACCACTTCGTCAGGCACAGACGGTCTCACATTCAATTATGATTGTGCAGTGCAAACCTCTAACTAAGAACTACTTCAGTACCTGCCACTAAAGACCGCTTTCTCTGGCACCATGTACCAAGTGGTGGTCATTAGTCGCAGGTTTTACTGTACATCCATCTGTCTCTGCCAGGAGTGCATCAATCCCCAGAGTATGAAGCTCTGGCATGCAGAGATGTCCAGACAAGAATTTCAAGTTGACACCTGTTTATGATGCAATTTTCCTGTCAGGTGTTATTGCTGATGTATTTTTTTACAAGGGTTTCAAATATTTCAGTCCTTAATACTCATATCTTTTTGTTAAGCACAGTGTGCTGAACGGATGAACATGTTGCTAGCTACACAGGCCGTTCTCATGCCTAGAAGCACATGACTGTACATATCCCCTTTGTAAATGCACCACTACATGTCTGTAATTCATTTTGTATTGCATTTGGGCATTGATGGTTCGCCCATGTGTGGAATAATTCTGTTCTTTCTTACCTTGTGCATGTGTGTGAGTGTGCACATGTGTGCGTGTGTGTGTGTGTGTGTGTGTGTGTGTGTGTGTGTGCGTGTGTGTGCACATGTGTGTGCACATGTGGTGTGTGTGCACATGTGTGTGTGTGTGTGTATGCGTGTGTGTGTGTGTGTGTGTGTGTCCGTCTCTGTGGTTGGCGTGTTCCAGGCGTTCCGTGAAGATTTCCGGTTTCAGCGGCTGGTTCAGTCAATGAAGGATCCACCTCAGGTCAACACAAACGCGTATCTCGTAAGTCTGGATTCATGCATATTTGTTTCTAGGTAGCAGTCCCAGGCGACTGGCTGTGCTTCCCCCAAAATTAAATTGTTGTTGTGCTTAAACCAAACGATTGAGGGATGTGTTGTTCTAGAAGGGAACCGGCTGCTGTCTTTGCCAACAGACTGGCATTCAGGTACTTTTCTGTTTCCTGATGATAATCTATACATGGTTGTTTTCTTGCCATATCTGGTGTGTGTGTGTGTGCGTGCGTGCGTGCATGTGTATTTATGCGTTTCAGATTTCATTGCTGAATTTCTTCAACATCATAGTCCACGCTGCACCGAATGTGAACTTCCGTGTTCACTTGCAGTATGACCTGTCTGCGCTAGGCTTTGACGAATGTCTCGGGGTAAGTGTCTGCACTTGCGCAAGCCTGTGTGTGTGTACGTGTGTGTGTGTGTACGTGTACGTGTACATACGATTGCTTGATGGTTATCTGAAAATTATCCAGCCCTGCAAACTATTGTACGGTATAATCTGATCGTAAGTTACTATGCTCACAGCTTTAGGACGGAACGCTTTTCACAATTCACAATACTACTTTCTGCGGTGCAACATACGGCACTTGTGACGAAAAATACCTGTCATGTGCCGTCTATTGCAGCGCATGGCAGCTGTTGCAGAAATCGCCGAAAGCTCAAGTTTTGCGACATGCCTCATGTGACCAATATCAATACAGGACATGTACAGTATTCGCACGTTTCTTGTAAATGTCACCAAGAACACATACCACCCAGAGTGTGCAGCTCTGATTGGTTGCTGTCACGGCGAAATTCCCTGATTACATCATTTCACTGATGTAGTGCGTACGCGCAGGATTCAAGCAGATCTCTTTCTGCACAACTGCAGCTAACTTTCCGCCTCAGATCTGCCCAAAACCCGCTGTGATCGCGGAATTTCGCCGTGACAGACAAAGAAAAAGTCCGAAGCTGCACACTCTGGGTTTCATGTAGTCTTGATATCACCGAAACCAACAAGATTGTACGTCACGTGTCACAGGTACCAGTCCAGTGCCACATTTCATGCATCACATCGCAGACATTGACGCTCCGCAAGCGGAACGTTTAGTCGCTGAATGGTTTCATCCAAGCCCAAGGAAAGGCAGTTAGTCTGGTTAAACACTTTCGTCCATGCATGTTAAAGCGTACCCCAGCCCAAAGGCTGGGCAAATCCACTTTAGTCCTGCAGTTTATTTATCCTGGAACCTCTTTGGAACACGGATTTAGAATTTAAATCCTTGACGAATATTTGGGCATGCAGCAGCGTAAATCATGCTGTTGTCTAGCAGAAGGGAGAGTTGAGAATTTCACACAAGCAGTGTGAATCATGCTGTAGTCTAGCAGAAGGGAGAGTTGAGAATTTCACACATAGGTCATGTCATGTTACCTTTGTTGTTGGCTTACATTCTGGCATTTTTTTTAAAAACTTTTACTATTGTATTTGATGGTTTCATGCAGGACTTGTTACAATGTATGGATCTGGATCCCCTAGTCCACAAACAGGTCAACGCCTACGTCGACAACTTCTTTGATGTCCAGTCACTGGTCAGTGTCGCCACGTTGAACTTGTTTGTTTGTTGTTGACTGTCTTTGTTGTTCGTGTGTTAGCTGTGTTGGTTTGGAATGCATTGATTTGATCTTCAATGTACTGTTGTGGTGGGTGTCTGATTTAATATTATCGCTCTGTATTGTATTTCTGTTGTGAACTCGTCTGTCAGATATATCTTGACATCAGTATTTAAGTGCAGCAATGCGTTGTGTGTCTGTGTGCTTCGCATATGCGTGTGTGTGTATGTCTGTGTGTGCGTGCGTGCGTGTGTGTGTGTGTGCGTGCACGTGTGTGTGTGCATGTGTGCGCGTGTGTACTTGGTGTGCCTGCATCCCATTGTGTTATCTACAGCTGGAAAATTTGGACAATCCGAATTATGGCAAGTTCTCCAATACCGCCGAGTATCAAATGGAAAACGAGAGAGTGAGTTGATTTTCTCTGACGTCTTGATGAATGTCAACCTTTTGCTCCTGCTGCTTCTGTAAATCAACAAGCTCGTTGCGCAATGCCACCGTTTGTACCACCGACACCCCACACGGCCACCTGGGGTTGGTGGTGTGGGGTGTTGAACAGTGTCTTCCTGATCTCAGCGTACTCACACGCGTTGCTCGTGCATTGTATGCAATGCGTAATGGGCTTATTGTATGCCGATGATTATTTGAATGTGGCTGCTCATGATCACCAACGGTCACCGGCAAACATGCATGTACTGGCGTGTATCTGTCCAGAACGTTCTCATCTCCAGTGTTAGCGAGCACTGTAGGGTTTGGGAAACTACAGATAAAACTCAACTGAACATTCTTAGACTGGTGCTTTGTCTAGATCCATCTGTTCCCCCGCACATATGCACATACCCATTGATTGTCCACAGACGTTTTCTGCTCCTTTTCTGCTTGTACACACATACACACACACACACACACATGCACCTCATTTATTATTTCTTAGGGGTGAAACGAGTATATCGAATACCCGAGCACTCGCTCGAAAATTTGAAAACGAGCGAGAGCTCGTTTCGCAAAATACTCTAAGTTTCCTATGTACAGTGTATTGTATGCATGTACATCAGGTATTTCTGTTACTCTGACTGGTACTGATAGTCCATGCAAGCGCGAAATTATTGCGTGTCCCTACTTACCAGCAAAAGACAGTAGTTCGACTATTTCCCGCACTAGGCTGCATTCAAGACTACATGTGTATCGGCAAGAGTACATAACCCCCCAAGAGTGTGCAACTCGACTTTGGGTGCTGTCCCAACAGAATTTCAAGTTGACGTCATTTTTATGATGCAATGCGCACTGCACACAGATTATCAGACGAATCCAGAACCTTTGGTGGACCAAAGCCCATCTGATCCTGTACAAATTATTGCAAAGAAAAACGTGTGATGTGTTGACACCCGTACACATGTTGTAAATCACTGGTGCAAGGAGCCTTGCATCATAAATAATGACGTCAACTTGAAATTTTGTCGGGACAGCGGGGTATGTGGGAGTTGCACACTCTTGGAGGTTATGTACTCTTGGTATCGGGTGTACTACGTTCAGTGGTGCGAGCGTGTATGCAGTGCGTTGTTTTATGTTGTCAGTAAAATACTCGTACTCGTTCGAATACTCGCTCGTTTTTTTCAAAGAGTACTCGAGTCCCCAATTTTGGCACTCGTTGCACCCCTATTATTTCTCTTTTGAATGTGTTCATACGTCTGAGTGATTAACCAGGATATGAATGTATCTACAGTGAAACCAGTCTAAGGCGACCCCTCAAGGGACGAGAAAAAGTGGTCGCGTGGCCAGGTGGTCTTCTTATCCAGGTTCAGTGGGTCACGTGACCATATCCACATGTGATACATCATTTTGATCAGTGCATCACAGTGCACACACCTATGCTACTCTAGCACGACTCATGTGCCTGGGGTCCTCAGACCTGTCAAATGTCGTGCATGCACCATGTACATCTACACTTCCTGCACTGATGTGTAGATCTACCATGCCTGGTGCACCATGCAATGCATACATTTACATGACTAGCACAGACAAAGCGGTCGCGGGTGGGTGGTCGCCGGTCGCGTTGAGCGAGTGGTCGCCTTATCCGAGGTGTTTTGAATGTGAATGCATCCGTGACAAGGAAAAGTGGTCGCCATGGTCGAGTGGTCGCCATATCCGAGTGGTCGCCATTACAGGTTTTACTGTATTTAAAGTTTCCTTCCCTTGCCTGTGTGTGTGTGCTTGTGCCGCACATGTGTGTGTGTGTGTGTGTGTGTGCGTGTGTGTGTCTGTGTGTCTGTGTGTGTTTGCATGTATTTCTCATGCAATGTGTATAGCTGAAAGAAGAGCTGCAGGACACGGAAACACGCTATGTGGCGAAGATTGGTGAGCTTATGTCATTGGAATCTAGATTGCAGTTCAGTGACTCGCTTCTACAAAAGTATTGTGTTGTGTTATGGGAGTGAGTGTGTCTCCACTAACTCCATGCAATGTGTTGTGTGAGTGAATGTGTGTTTGTGTGTGTGTGCATGTGTACGTGTGTGTGTGTGTGTGTCGCTACTAACCGGTTGTCTATTTGTTGAACGCCATTGTTGGACATTCTGACACAACGCAAGGCAACAACTACATTATGATTAGAGAGAGCTCGACTCAAGAAAGCGACGCAACGCAATAACTACATTATGACTAGAGAGAGCTCGACTCAAGAGAGCGATTATTTGAAGAGAGTTGAGAGAGAGATTTGAAGAGAGGCAACGCAATATATATAGGGCCTGGGTAGCTATGGCAAACATGGGTGCGCAAGTAGCTACCCAGGTCAACGGAACGAAAGGTGAGAATGACGTAGTACGGGTGCATGCAGGCCAGCTAGGGGAAAAGGGTATACTGTACGGGCGGAGGTACCTAACATATTCAATGTGGAGAAGTGGGTATCTGGTTGCGATTTCCCGATCTCTTTTTTTACTCCTTGTGGTACTGTGTGTATGTGTGTGAATGTGTGTGTGTGTGTCCGTATGTCTGTCTTCCTATCTGGCTATCTGGCTGTCGGGCTGTTTGTCTGCATGCCTGTTGTGTCTTCTGTGTCATACTTGGGGTGTCGTTGTCAATGTTTTTGTGTGTACGTTTGTACGTGTACCTGCACATGTTGTTGTGTATGTATGTGTGTGCATCTACAGCTGAGCTTGAGGACAGTATTCGTGACATGAGAAGAACTATCGAACTTCTCACGGTTAGTCACAGTAACTGCTGCTGCTGCTGCTGCTGTTGTTGTTGTTGTTGTTGTTGTTGTTGTCGTTGTTGTTGTTGTTGTTGTTGTTGTTGCAATATCAGTGGCTGCATGACCTTGCACAATGTATGTTCTAGTGAGAGACTGAAGGCTGTGGAATACTGAGATGGCAGTAAATGTTTGTTAATATACAGCTTTTCTCTTGAATATTTGCGTTGTCTTTAGGAAACGGAGCAGCGCATATCACGTCAAACATCGGATGAAAGCATTCTCAGGGTATGTATGTGTATGAGTGTATGTGTATGTGTATGATTTTGACTCTCGGGCATTCAGGGCTTGTATTTTTCTAACGGTCCTGACCTTGAGCTTCTACTGGACGCTGAGCATCTACTAGTGACTATGCCTACTTTATATTTCAACCTACCCGTTGTCATAACATGCATGGGTATCTATTGTGTGCATGATCCATATACATAATTATTCTGTTCCCTAAGACGCACATTTGCAAAGGAACAAGGCTAGGTTTTCGTTGTTGCTCAAAGTTCCGTGGCTATTTAGCCAATCTTTAGCCCCCAACGTTTGGCTCTGCCCTCACGGTATCGAGCACTTTTGCAAGTACGTAGCAACTGAGCTTGTATTGTTGCCTAACATGTAGCCCAGCCTTGGCCTGGAGACTGTGCTAATAGCTCTTCGAAAGAGTCCCTAGGTGCGCTTATACGAAGTCTTAGACTGCTCTTCTATTGCAGACTGTGCTGCTATTGCGGACTGTGCTGCTATTGCGGACTGTGCTGCTCTTCATACTGTGCTGCTATTGCAGACTGTGCCGCTATTGCCGACTGTGCTGCTATTGCAGACTGTGCCTCTGTTGCAAATAAAATACGGTAATCTGTGTCATTAGGTAGGTTTAGTCCCACGTAATCCGTGGGTACTTTACGTGTGTGTACCACGTGATACTCAGTGACCCACGTACAGACGTTTTCTGATTCACGACATACTGTGTATGGAGGCTCACCCACGTTCCTCCAGAACGTGGGTGAAAATCAGAATGGAGCGCATTGTTCGAGCTGTGACGGTGCTCAGCTGAAGAAGTTTCCGAAGCACGAAATCAAAATATTCGATGAGCTTCGAAGCTTCGTCTTTGACCAGGCTTGGGCCTTTCGCTTCATGCTTTTGTTTGTTCCGTGTGACTAAACACAACATTGCAAACGCGGGTCCATTGTATCACCCACGTTCCTGTATCCGTTACGTGGGACTAAACCTCCCTAATATGGCACAAGTGTATTGATGTACCCACATGTTGATCTGTTGATGTTGATCATGACTATCATTTTTTTCTGATGTACATGTACATGTGTGCGTGTGTGTGTATGTATGTATGTATGTATATGTGTGTGTGTGTGTACACGTGTGTGCATGTGTGTGTGCATGTGTGTGTGCACGTGTGTGTGCACGTGCATCCTACCTGTTCATGATGGCATCGGCAGCACAACACCATGGGCCAGGCGACTAACAGCAGCAATGAGCTACTGTCACCACAGCCTACACGTTTGCCTCGCCAATCCAAAACAAGTGTGTCCAGCGATGGTGAAGACTCACCCACCCTTGACGTAGGAACTACTAACAAAACTGAAGGGGACAAGGCTGAGGCTGCTGGAGACACATCCCCGTCAGCCAAACCGACTGGTGCTGAAGGTGATGCGACCAAGACTCCTGAAAGTAGTACTAATACCTCAGTCGCAGGCTCAACGTCAGCTGAAGGTGTCGCCGGTAAGGGTGACGAGCCAGCGCAGCTTCCTAAGCCGATATCAAGCGCACCGCCTCCGCCCATCTTACCACCTCCACCGCCGCCTCCAGACATGGCTGGTGGTGCTCTCCCTCCACCTCCACCGGCTTTTGGCAAGCCACCATCAGCAAGTAAGTACTAATGTACTGATGTACACCAGACTAGGAATGGTACAGCATACTAGGAATGGTACAGCAGCAGCACCACCACAGCTGCCGCCCCTTCTACAAGTCTTGTCCACAACGTTCCAGCCACTATACACTTTGTTCGTTTGTGTTGTCGTCAATCATGCACAGCTTTGCAGAGTGTTTTGCTGCCGATGGGCGGCCATCAGTCCTACCCCTTGGTCTCAGAATTTCATCACATTCACAATATTGCTCACGTGCGCACTCGTGCATGTGTGTGTGTGTGTGTGTGTGTGTGTGTGTGTGTGTGTGTGTGTGTGTGTGCTTGTGTGTGCGTACATGTGTGTGTGCACGTGTGTGTGTGTGTGTGTGTGTGTGTGTGTGTGTGTGTGTGTGTGTGTGTGTGTGTGTGTGTGTGTGTGCTACCTGTTGTTCTTTCTATCATTCACCCGACTCGCATATCACTATTTCATTGTGCTCTGCATCACTAAACCACTGTGTTGTTTATCACAGAGAGAGTCATCAAGAGCAAGTACAAGATGCCGGCCCTCAACTGGCAAGTGATTCGCTCCACTACCTGGGAGTCTACAATCTTCGCCAGTGCAGATGCAGATTTCTACAAGGTAAGATGCTTGTTTTCCCATCCATGCTAGAGTGCACAGTGCTTGTACTGCCAGCCACGCTAGGGTGCACAGTGCGATGGACTAGTTGTTGTCATTTTTAGTTAGTTGAACTTAGTTCGGCTTTGGTCTACACAACGTTAGAGCACTATTGTTTTCAATGGGTCCTTTGCCCGACTGCTGTCAAAATGTTTGAGCTTATGAAGCTGGTAAAGCAACACGCAAGTGACTTGCGACACCGACACCCGGTTCACAATCTTTTTGGTGTTCGCGACATGCCTATGTACTAGTAATACTATGTGCCGTATTTCCCCGAATATAAGTCGCACCTTTGTACACTAAAATTCAAGGGTAAAAAGGGGGTGTGACTTACAATCGAGCATGACTTACTACTGAAGTCAATATATCAAATCAATATTGCTAAAACCTGAAAATGGGGTGCGACTTATACTAGTAATCGGGGAAATACGGTATGTGCACCCAGAGTAGAAACTGTACTCCATCTATGTACGTCTGTGCGTCGCATGTCACCAAAGTTGAACTTTCTTCAACTTCTGCGACCGGTACCTTGCGACTGTACGCGACAGCTAGCGACGGGCCTTTCCTTGTCACAACTGTGGCAAAAAGTTGTATTGTGAATCAGCCGTTATTCTTAGGGTAAGGTTAGGTTAGAGAAAATGGGTGGGAATTCTTGAGAGAGGGCTTAGAAGTAGAGCCACAATTCAGATTATGTAGCTGTTAGTAGTAGTGTCTGTCGTTTACCTGGGAAATGGTTTAATCATTTTTATTTAGCTCTTTGAGATGATCACATAGCTTTGTATCGTTTATCCACTAGTTGAGGGAAAGAGACAAACGGGAAAAGTCTGAAGAAGAAAACATTGACTGTCACCACCAGGACTCGAACCAGGGACCTTCGCTTGAGGCCAGCTCTGTATTGTTGCTAGGATTTCCAACTTGCCTCTGAGGGGCCGTTTACATGAGAAAATAAGCCCGGGCTTATTCAACCCTAGGCGTACGATAAGCCCGCCTTGATCTGTCACCCAGTCATTTTAGAGCGCGCGTTTACATGGTCAGGCGGGCTTATTCAGCTCGCCCCGAGCTGAACTAGCCCTACCATTGACCCCCGAGCTTATCCAACCCCCAGGGCTTATTTTGTCATGTAAACAGTCAAGAAGGGCTTATAAGCGAGTTTTTCCGTATTTTTCGATTTTGCCTCGTGAACCTGAGAGAATGTGGCCGTGGACAGTGCGTCTCTTTTATTTATTTCTTGGTATGTTTTCTTCTGGTTTTTGTCCAGTGGAAGGTCCTAGCCCATCCTTCACCTTCTCGAAAAATAAGTGACAATTGGAAAGGCAGTAGAAACCTGAGCCGGCATTCCTTGATCCAAATTTCATCAGACACGAACATTTACCACTGCGTTCATGTGCGATTTGAAAAATAAAATGCGCGCAGAACTCGCAGTCACTCACCTGAGCTCAGCCCCGTACAACCGTCATGTAAACGGTTGAAAAATAAGCCCGAGGCGAACGAGAGAGCTTGGAAGCTCAGGGCCCTGCGCTATGCTTTGTTGCCTAGCTCATCGTGCATGTTGTTAGAACTGATGAAAATGCTTTTTCCTTTGATTAGCTACATCATTGTATTGCAAAAACGTTTCAATGAGATACTGAAGTAACGTCTTCTGCATAGCTATGGGACCGGCGCTGACTCAGCCGATCACGGTCGTTCTGGAGTCGACGGGATGTCTGTCCTGACGTTTCCTGGGACCGGCGCTGACTCTGCCGATCACGGGCGTTCTTCTTCTTATTATTATTATACTGACGGCAACTAACATCCATTCTGATTGCATTTATTCGTCTCCCTACTTCGTATTTCTTTCCAGAAAATCTCCCCATACAGCAGGGAGTCGTTTACATAATAAGACTCGCTGCTATACATCTACATGACTGTATATACGTTATAAGGCCAAAACAAAAAAATAGGCTTATTTCCGGTCGGCAACCCCTCAAAAAGGAGACTCGGTCGGCCGGAATGAAACTTTTTCTGGATACTTTTTTTTGGTTCCTCAATCGTTGTGGTATTGATGGACAAGAGCACCCACACAGGTACATTGCACATATATCATGACAAGGTTCAATGTCAAAGTTGACTGACTCACTGTTCTTGTACAGCATGTGGTGTATTCCTGTTTTCGTACATCCTGAGAAATCAAGCAAACAGTTCGAGTCCTTCCAGCTCCGTTATTCTAGCTCGTATCGACCCCGGAGGTTTTCGAGCCGACAGCTGAGAATCTCTGCTACCTTGTTGGTGTTTCGACTGTGGAATTCGGTTGAGATTTGACTGAGTTATGACTCGTTCAGTGCACTTGCACACATGGCATTGCCACCGTTTGTATACATTTGGGACCAAAAAAAGTTTCAGAATTTGGGAAAAAGTGGCCCGGTCGGCCGACCGGAAACACGGTCATTATTTGTTTTGGCCTAATTATTATGCTATCGGCCTACATGCGATTCCCGGGCTGGTCGACAGGCGGCCCAGCCAGCCTGCTAGTGGGATCTCGGCCTCGCACACAAATCCACACAAAATGTTACTGCACTGAATGCATTCCCCCGATACACTTCGCATATATACTCATTCTCTTGATGGTACCGTACTCTTGATGGTACGGGACAGGTACGGGATAGCGCCAGGCATGTCGATGGCACAAACAAACAAAAATATTGTGGCCAGCTGTCTTTGCTGGTACGGTACAGTACGGGACAGATACGGGATAGCGCCAGGCGTGACACAAACAAACAAACACACAAACAAACACCAAATTAAAGCTGTGTGGACCCTGGCTAGCGCCAGACGTTACTGAAGTAACGTCTTCTGCATAGCTACGGGAATAAGCCCGGGCTTATTTTCCTCATGTAAACGGCCCCTGACTGCCTGTGTGTTTTGTTCTTCCTTTGTTCAGAAATGGGATATGGAGGCGTTTGAGGAGAAGTTCAAACTGAAGAACCAGCCCAACTCAGATGGAGGAGACAAGACACCGAAGAAGTTCACCCCGCAAATAGTCAAGACAGCCAAGATCCTCGACACCAATCTCTGCAGAAATATCGGTATGTTTTGTCTCGCTGATATCAGGCTCTGTACATTGCCTATGCTTAGCACAATCTCTCCTACCGCAGTATGTTGTGTTAAAGCCTGTGTCATGTCAGCTAGAAGCCTGTGTCATGTCAGCTAGAAGCCTGTTTTGAATACAAGCCTGATTTTCTAGATACACTTTCGGCACACAAGCCTGGTTTTAGTGTTGACATACATAGAAATACCTGGTTTGAATAGAAGCCTAGTCCTGACATTGGCTTCTAAGGGAATGCGGCCGGCTTTGATACGCAACATTACGGTATGCTCAATCTCCGGACAGCCAATTGTTCTCGACCTTGTTTGGTGTCATTAGCGAGGCTCAGAGTGACTGACCAAACTGATCGTTATGAGGTCTATCAAGCAACAACGAGTTTATTAGCTGAAAGGAAGGGGGGGGGGGGGTTGTCAACTGACAGCCGTTCTATTCAGTTGCCACTCACTCAGTGCGCTGAGTTACTTGAAAACCATTAGTTTATGGATATGAAAGATGTTTCTACGAAGCTCTCAAACTCCACCGCAAAAAGCACTTCCATTCCACGAACAGGCTCAATGTCCTCGTCATGCCCGTTGGGTGAAATACTGGCACCTTCTTCATGTATTTGTGGTGCAGCTGAGAGCCTGTTTGTTGAATGCAGGTACATGTACATGTATAATACAGTTGCGCTCGGTGAAATCCGGCCCGAAGTGCATAACTGGCGCCCAGTACTGATGCGGCCCTTGACGCCCTCAAAGTTGTACAAGTGCTAGTGTGCACGTGTGCCGTATGAACTGTGCATGTGCTGTGCTCATACGCATGCATGCTTACACCAAAGTGTAAAAAACTGCGACAAACAAAGACAAGTGTAACATTCAGTTCAGTTCAGCACAAGTAAAGAAGACGGAGATCGTTTCGAAGCAGTTTATTTCATACCCAGAGCAGCAGGGCTTCAATATTTTGTGTGGCCACCGTCTGCTTCGATTAGGGCTTCAACACGACGTGGCATTGACTCCACGTATGGGGAAACCGTGTCAGGAGCCAACGAGTCCTACTCCAGGTGCAGTGCCTGCACCAGCTGGTCAGCATTCTCGCAGCGATGTGGAATTATTCTCTTCTTGAGAGGAGCCCACACATTGGGAATGGCCATGTCCTTCTTCTCTATCTCTTCTTGATCTTGAGCTGTACTTCGTGAAGTGAATGAAAGAAATTTTGAACTGTTTTTAGCATGCAACACGTTCACTCCGAACTTTTACACGAGGTGCGTACAGTTGACTTCATACACACAAATCGCCAGTGATGTAATGGGAGCTGGCTTCGCGGCGCCGGCTTTGCACTTCGGGCCGGATTTAACCGAGCGCAACTGTAGTAAAGTGATTGACCTTATGAGGTCAAGTTGTGTAACAATTCACCAGCAAGAAGGACTAATTTAGCTGTAAGCATTTCCTATTTGTCGACATGCATGAGTAATTGAGTATATCCGTCGACAAATAGGAATTGCTTACAGCTAAATTAGTCCTTCTTGTGGCTGTATCAAAGCTGCTGTCTCCCAAAAGCTTGTTCACTAGTTTCTTTTTGCTTGTACAATGTATATGCACTGGGCTGATTGGGTTGTGTCGATGTTTTGCTCTGTAATGATCGGACTTACCTCACGGAGAGTAATGTGTTGGTGTGTTGATGTCAAGATCTGTTACAACTTAAGCTGTGTTCCCAACTGGCGCGTGGATGCGGTACGCTTGCGGTTCACGTGTGCCCAAACGCGCGCTCGGGCTTTCACAAAAAAACAGCAATTCGACTCGTATTTAGGGCGTGCGACGCATTCGAGTACTAATTTTTGACCCCGCCAGTCAAAGTGACTGGCAGGTACTCTGATACGCGCTGAATATTCGAACATGTTGGAATTTGTATTTCAGCGCGTTTCCGTACGCAGGACGCCCCAAAAGCCAGCAAAAAATACGTACAAACGCATACACGCACCAGTTGTGAACACAGCTTTAGTGTATTCATGTGAAGATCTGTTAGGTACATGTACGCTTAGGCTACTCGCAAACCACTGGGGTGTACGTATGTGTGTACACGTGTGCGTGTGTGTGTGTACGTTTGTGTTTGTGTTTTCCAGGCATCATCCAGCGGAAACTGGGTATGAGTGGCAGAGAGCTGGCTGAGAAAATCAATACGTAAGACACACGGACAATGAGAGGTGGGGGGGGGGGGGGGGGGGGGAGGCAGGATGCTCATGCTCATTTGCCATCTCTCTGACTTAGAGGCCCTCTTGAATAAGCCCGTTGCACAATTACGTAATGTGTACCGCGAACACCCCACACAGTGACACAGCCACCTGGGCATGGTAGCCTAGTGAGCAGTGCACCCCTGATCCCAGCGTACTCACACTCATTAAACAAATACAAGTCCCTTTATGACAAGCTCTGTTCACGTAACATGCTGGTATGTACCCTATGACATCAATACTCTCGCTTACAATACATGTACAGAGTGTTTATGTATGGATTATACCATGAGTACGAGGGGTATACCGCCGAATATTTTCACGAGTGCGTTAGCGCGAGGGAAAATATGAGGGACACGGTATACACAGAGTACGAATGGTATAATCCATTTATCCCATGTACTGTCCCAAATAGAGCGTGACCAGCACTAAAATCTCCCTTATTGGCGTGACCCGGGGAATATTCGTGACCCCAGCGGGGTATACCGCTCAATATACCCCCACTCAGAACGGTCGCTGATTGGCTGAAATGGCCCAAATTGTTTCGTACCATGGGATAAGCTCCATTTATCCCATGGTACTGTTCCGAATATAGAGCGTGACCAATACTATACAGCTCCCTTATTTACTCTTGGCGTGACACATATGAACCGAGTGGGTATATCTTTGAACCGAGTGAACCCAGCGGGGTATATCGCTGAATGTACCCCACTTAGAACGGCCCCTGATTGGCCTGAAATCACCCAAACCGTACCTTACCATGGGATAATTCTCATGTTCCTAAAACTTTCTATTGAATACAGGTGCTAGGTGTCTTTTGCAAAGAAGCCTTCTCAATGACCTGTGGCTGTTTTCTTTTTGCTCCTGCCTCTGCCCCTCCCCTTTCCATCTCCCTCTGCCGGCATGCCCCATCTCTCTCTCTCTCTCTCTCTCTCTCTCTCTCTCTCTCTCTCTCTCTCTCTCTCTCTCTCTCTCTCTCTCTCTCTCTCTCTCTCTCTCTCTCTCTCTCTCTCTCTATCTCTCTGCCCTCTCTAATATGCAGGTACTCAGCATCACCAGATCATGCAGATCTGCTTGGTCAGTTGCTCAAGATGATACCCACGGATTCTGAGGTGAGCTGGCAGAAAGTTGGAGTAGCTGCAAAGCAAGCAGACCGTTGTCTTTGGCTGTCTTTAGCTGTTTGAGTGTGAAACTCTGAGCAGCAAGTATATAATTGACCTTCCATTGCTGTGTTGATGTGTGTGTGTGTATATTTGTGCTAGATTCAAAAATTGGAGCGTCATGACAAGAACAATACGACCAAGACGCTAGCAGATGAAGAAATGTTCATGCTAGAGGTTAGTCTTGCTCCTCTATACACTACACACCAGATATCCGCAAAGTGTCTGAGGTGCTTGCTGCAAAATAGTGCCCAATACCCTAACAAGGGCAGAGCGTACTACACAAGGCAGAGCATCTGAGAGTGTTTTTGAATACTAAACTCGTAGTCACGAGAAATATATTGGCCTCTGTTGTTCTGCCTTGTGTGCCAGATACCTAGATGTGTTTTTCAGGTTTCCATGTTTCGTGATAAAGTTCATTCCTATCTCAGTGTTTGCAGACTTGCATTTCTGACAGCTTGTGCTGTGCCGGATGCGTTGTGTGTGTGTGTGTGTGTGTGTGTGTGTGTGTTGGCCAGTGTGTCGTTACTATATAGTTTTCATGGCTGAGGTTGTTGGTATATCTATTGGCTCTGGGTTCCCAGTACCCAGTTGCCAAGGCTGGTTGGTAAAGTAACTCCAATTTCGCTTCAAGGTACCAGTGCATCTAGTGTCTGCTTCTATCAAAGCAGCGTGCTGTCTACACTGGTTACCCCAGCAAGTGCAGGGTGTGCATAGATAACTATCTCCGCCGTCCTATTCCGATGTACTCCGTGTGGTGTAGACCAGGTGTGCATGGGGGGGTGGGGGTCGATTCACATGGCTTCGCCAGTTGTGTGGATTATACAGTTTTCTGGCGCTTATCTTGATCTGTTTCAGTCAGAATCAGATCCGCTATCGTCGCTATGAGAAAATCTGTGGGTGCACGTCCAGTGCATTTGTAGATTTGCGTGCTTCTCTTGTGACGGGTGTGTTGGTGTGTTTGTTTGTTACGGGTGTGTTGGTGTGTTTGTTTGTTATGGGTGCGTGTTGGTGTGTTTGTTTGTTATGGGTGTGTTGGTGTGTTTGTTTGTTATGGGTGTGTGTTGGTGTGTTTGTTTGTTATGGGTGTGTGTTGGTGTGTTTGTTTGTTATGGGTGTGTTGGTGTGTTTGTTTGTTATGGGTGCGTGTTGGTGTGTTTGTTTGTTACGGGTGTGTTGGTGTGTTTGTTTGTTATGGGTGTGTTGGTGTGTTTGTTTGTTACGGGTGCGTGTTGGTGTGTTTGTTTGTTATGGGTGTGTTGATGTGTTTGTTTGTTATGGGTGTGTTGGTGTGTTTGTTTGTTACGGGTGTGTTGGTGTGTTTGTTTGTTATGGGTGCGTGTTGGTGTGTTTGTTTGTTACGGGTGTGTTGGTGTGTTTGTTTGTTATGGGTGTGTTGGTGTGTTTGTTTGTTATGGGTGTGTTGGTGTGTTTGTTTGTTATGGGTGCGTGTTGTGCATGCAGCTCTATCGCATACCCCGCTATCCAGCCAAGCTGCGTGTAATGGTGTATATGCTCAACTTCAAGGACATTGTGGACTTCATTCAGCCGGTAAGGCCCTCTAAACACTTTTCGGGTTTGTGACGAGTATACTAGTGGTGCAGACCAGACCGCGCTTGGGATATGACTAGTGTCACTTTGTGTACATTGCACACTGGATAATTCACTGTACAAACAACCATAGCTCTGAAACGAAATATGGCATCGCCATGATCAATCGCTCATTGGAACAGTCTTGGAAAGGACTTTCCAAAGGTGTTTTCGGTGTGGCAGTGGCTTGAAAAATTGATCAAGCGGCGACGAATTAAATGCACGACTTTTTCCTAGTTTCAGTCCAGCGATTTTGCAACTGTCAAGGCATTCAAGGGAATCTCCCAAAGGCAGCATGGCAGTTGAGTACATCGCTTGAATCGCTTGGATCTCATGATTTCGCTTCAGTTTGAATCGTTGTTCTTCATTGAGTATGAACCCCAAACCGAAGGAAATTGTTGTGCGTGGTCTTGATGGCAAACTGAAGCACGATAGGGAGAATGTTGGCGAGGCTAGGGCGTCCTCGGTGTGCTGAATGCTCTTGAAGCACTATGGTGATCGTTTGTCCACGGCATGAAGTTTTCGTGAGTCGCCCACGTTTGTTATCTCTTTTACATGTGACTAAGCCTCCTTGTCTGTGTCTGTGTTTCTTTTTCTGTGTCTCTGTCTCTCTCTAACTGTGTGTGTGTGTCTCTCTCTCTCTCTGTCTCTCTCTCTCTCTCTCTCTCTCTCTCTCTCTCTCTCTCTCTCTCTCTCTCTCTCTCTCTCTCTCTCTTTCTCTCTCTCTCTCTCTCTCTCTCTCTCTCTCTCTCTCTCTCTCTCTCTGTCGCTCTCTCTGTCTCTCTCTCTCTCTCTCTCTCTCTCTCTCTCTCTCTCTCTCTCTCTCTCTCTCTCTCTCTCTCTCTCTCTCTCTCTCTCTGTCGCTCTCTCTGTCTGTCTCTCTCTCTCTCTCTCTCTCTCTCTCTCTCTCTCTCTCTCTCTCTCTCTCTCTCTCTCTCTCTCTCTCTCTCTCTGTCTCTGTCTCTGTCTCTGTCTCTCTCTCTCTCTCTCTCTCTCTCTCTCTCTCTCTCTCTCTCTCTCTCTCTCCTGTCTCTTTGTTTCTCCCTGACAGCAACTGCAATCAGTGTATGTAGCGTGTAGCTCAATTCTCAGCAGTCCTTCTCTCAAGAGGATCTATGAGGTGAGTAAAAACATGTATGATATGCTGCAGCACGTGGACAGTACAGGGTGTCCGCTGTGGTACATTTAGACTGAGACCATGGATAATGCAGGGTGTCCATTGTGGTACACTTAGGGTGCGTTCTTATATTCTCTAGCTTTTCGGAGAAGAAGAAAAGAGAAGTTGAAGAAAGTGGTATAATTCAAGAACGGGTCTCCAAGAATTCGGAGATATTTTGCACATGCGAAGCAATATGAAGCGCCAAAGGGGCCGTGATCTTGAGTGCCCACGGCTGTTTTTTTGTGCGATTTCACGCCACTTAACAATATGGCTGCCGAAAGTCTCGATTGGGCTTCAATGGCAAGAAAATTTGAATTTTCAAATTGTCAGAACACGAGTAGGCCATGGTTTCCTCTGGATTTTGGAGACTAGTCAGCCCGGACAGCCCGGGGAACACGCTGATCATCTGCGTCTTGTTTCAAGCTTTCCGCTCGTACCTCACATGACTGCCTTTCCTTCAAGAAACATTTGTTCTGTGTCGTGCGACTTTGGCTTCGTTCTGGAATACTCCTTGTGTCGTCGCTGACAAAGTCGGCTCCGAGAAGCCCTTCCCGATTTTTTTCCCAGCTTAAATCGATATTTTCCCAGGTAGAGGACTATCCTCTGGTTGTCTTCCCCAAGTGTCATTAGAATACGCGCGTGAACTTCTAAATACGCACGGCGAGTCAGGAGCCTGTTTTCTCTTGATTTGGAAGACAAATGGTGTGGCCCTTTTAATGTTACATAAATCGCACCAAACGACGCCATATTTATAAGTGCCTGCGCGTGAATAGCCGTGTGCCCCGAATGTAGTACACATTGTGCGTATGCAAAAGGGGAAATGCGTACACTCATGATCAACACATGCTTTTAGCTGTAGTTCGCATGCGCTGGTCCTAAACCGCGGGAATCTCCAAGTTTCAACCACCTCTGAAGCTTGGAGAGCTTTGGAGAGCCTCCTAAAATTCGGAGAGGATATAAGAACAGCTCTCGAACTTTTCCGAGAGTCTCCAACTTTTCGGAGAGGGTTTAAGAACGAACCCTTAGACTGAGACTACATCATGACTGCTGCGTTAGCGCTATACACTCACGGGCATATTGACCTACGGTATAGAGTTGGATACTGTATAGCAGGAAATTTTCGGACGGAAATATTTTCGGACAAAGCCGAATTTTGACCTCTCGTACGGATTATATTTTCGCCCAGTGCTAGCTATGCTGCATGCTAAATACACGTGTTCGCAAGCAGTATGCATGCTATAATGTACATCATTTCACATGAACAATGCTGCGGTCAGGCAAGAAAGAAAACGCAATCGCTTTAAGTCAATGGCTCTTGCCTTTTTGCTTACCAGATAAATAAGCCTCTTTTAATGCTGTATGCACTGCTTTTTCCGTTATTTTCTTCCTATGCAAGTCGCAACTCCTGTTTTGAGTTGTTTTTCTTCTCTCTTTTTCTTTCCCTACTAGTTGCTGTTACACTCACTGATCCTTATGCACAGATATACAGCATTCCCTCACTAGTGGGACCTTTGTTATTAGGCTAGGGCCTGTTTTGGACTTCCCACTCTAAATAAAGAATACAAACAAACAAACAAAACAAATTTTAGTACGGAGTTAATTTTAGTACAAAAGAGGCCGTGTACGAAATCGTACGAAAATATATTCCGTCCGAAAATTTCCTGCTATACAGTAAACAAGAACTTGAAACACCCACACTAGATCTGTATCACTGATTTTGTCACTGTGTGTTTCCATTCCTTTTCTTTCTCTCTTCTTCTCTCTCTTCCTCTGTCTATTCTCTCTCTCTCTCTCTCTCTCTCTCTCTCTCTCTCTCTCTCTCTCTCTCTCTCTCTCTCTCTCTCTCTCTCTCTCTCTCTCTCTCTCTCTCTCTCTCTCTCTCTCTCTCTCTCTCTCTCTCTCTCTCTCTCTCTCTCTCTCTTTCTTCTACCCTACAGCTGGTATTGACAATTGGTAACTTGTCCAATAGCAGTAGAAGAGGCTGGACAACAGGTTTCCAGGTTGCTTCTTTGGACCAGGTAAGTTTATTTTTGCATTGCCTGCGTTTACAGCGCTGTTGCAAGTAGTGGTGGTGGTGCTGCAACTGCTGCTTTTACTGCTGCTGTTGCTGCTGCTGCTGCTATTGTTGTTGCTGCTGATGCCGCTGCTGCTGTTTCCGCTGTTGCTGCTGCTGCTGTGCACTGAACTGGCACTTGCTAGTTTATGAACACAATGTGTAGCCAAGCTGATGTTCTACACGGCTAGCATTTGCAAACATGCCATTGGTGGTCAACTGACTTTTTTTCTGATCCTTTCCCTTTGTGTGGACTTGTCTGTGTATGCACATGTGGTGGTGGTGTGTCTGTGTGTCTGTGTCTGTGTGTGTGCATGTGTGTGTGTGTGTGCGTGCGTGCGCGTGGTGTATCTGATCATTTGTGTGCCGCCGTGTATGTAGCTGAAGACCATGAAATCCACGGACGGCACGATGAATCTGATGAACTACTTAGCTAAGTACATGGCTGACAAGAAGGAGTACAGCAATATTCACAATGAACTGGTCGGCCTGGAACGTGGCAGTAATGGTACGTTGTTCGACATTCATGTGCAGGCTATAGCCAGGAGACTTTTCTTTGATGTGCTTGGTGCGATTCTCAAGAAGTTGCAGACCATTTGTGTGGCTTTTTCATTCACTTTAGCCATTCGACTTTCACGTGGCCTAGTTAAATTTTGTCATTGCGTAAACTTGTGAGCTGCACAATTTTTGCCTCATTGGCTTTCAGTACTTTCAGTTGATGATTCTCAATGTGCAAGTTTAACAAATCATGTCTCGTAGATTTCGGTAGGTGATTTTCTATTTGCGTGTGTGTGTGTGCGTGTGTGTCCCAATACAGTTGTCCTATCACAGATGTCTAGTGAGATCTCACAGCTTGTCAGTGGTCTGTTGCTTTTGCGTGCCGAGGACAAGAAGGACAGCTCGCATTGCAAAGACCTCGCCGTACGTGCTCACTCCATATGTGTGTGTGTGTGTGTGCCAGCTAGTTCGGTTGGTAGATACACTTATGCCTGATTGTGTTGGGTCTGTTGCCAACAGGCTCGGCCGCTTGAAGGTGTAATGTTGTACCTGCCACCTTTGTTGGTTCCAGGGTTCATATACTTTCTATTTGAAGTATACATACCTGTTAACCATGGACTGCTTCTGGCTAGATTAACTCTTGTGTAATCAATGGTGCTAGTGAAGCTTTTATCAGATCCACTCTGATTTAGCCACTCACACTAGTAGCAAGTATTACCTTCACTGGGGGCAGGGGTAACTGCAGTTGGATCCCGGGACGGATACCCTGATACCGTCAATCCTTTTTCTGCACCTTGTCCTCACCCACTTACTGAGGTGTGGTGAGCCCATAAGTGAGATCATTTTCAAGTCCACCCAGCGTTTTGGGGATTTCAGGGTGTCGGCCGTTGGGCGGTTCAATAACCGATTGAGTCATCTTTCCAAGATTCCTTTTGAGTCTCTCTCCCCTCTCCCGGGGGGACTCACGTGACCAGTTTTGGCAGTGAGCAACAAGTACAAGTGTGTGTGTGTGTGTGTGTGTGTGTGTGTGTGTGTGTGTGTGTGTGTGTGTGTGTGAGAGAGAGAGAGAGAGAGAGAGAGAGAGAGAGAGAGAGAGAGAGAGAGAGAGAGAGAGAGAGAGAGAGAGAGAGAGTGTGTGTGCAAGAGCGTGTGTGTGTGTGGGGGGGGGGGGGGGGGGGGACTGGAGGCTCACATTGGTTGTGTTGTCTCTCTATCAGGTTTTTTTGTTCTTGCTCTGACGGTAATCCTGCCTGTGGTTGTGTTCGTGTGGATGACTGTGTGCGTGTGTGTGCGCGCGTGCTTTGTGTGTGTATATGTTGGTGTGTGTGTGTGTGTGTGTGTGTGTGTGTGTGTGTGTGTGTATATGTTGGTGTGTGTGTTGGTGTGTGTGTGTGTGTGCATACAGGTGTTCGTGGAGAATGCTAAGCAGGTTGTGCCAGACATTGAGCGACTATACAGCCGGGCTCAGGTTGGTTTCATCGCACTGTTTAACACACTGCAGTGCCACTCACACATACAGTAATACAAAGGTTCTGCAAAACGAAAATGCATACAAACTGTTGCTCTATGTCATGAAGTGAGAAACTTCGCAGGGAGCACGAAATGAGCTTTCGTGGGAAGTTTCGAGAGATCAGGTCATAGGGTACGTGCACTTGGCGCGTGCAAACGCCGAAAATGTGCAGAACACAAAGTTCCAATGAGGGTCGGATATGGGAAACGGTGCGGATACTACAGTCATGGCCAAAAAAAGTCCAACCCAAGTGCCAAAAGTAGCGCCAAGGCTCATGCCGCCCTGCAGCCCTCAGATTGGTTTTTGGAGCGTGCATGACGTCATTGAAATGGAAACGCGGCGTTATTTGACTCGTGGGTGGCATTTCGTTGGCCACAACTGTGGTAATGAGAGAGTCGCAGGCACGCTTCCAGTATAGGGCTGATACATGCGGCATGATATAGGTTCAGCATGGGGAGTGTGTAGTGACTTTGTATAGGTGGTGTAATAGGGCTTGAAA
This sequence comes from Sycon ciliatum, assembly GCF_964019385.1. NCBI lineage: Eukaryota > Metazoa > Porifera > Calcarea > Leucosolenida > Sycettidae > Sycon > Sycon ciliatum. The sequence continues at coordinate 19,437,006 of NC_088653.1, forward strand.
GTGATGACGTCAAAAACGGCCAGGGAGTAGTAAGTTGACATCAGATTTCTATTTTGGATCCACTAAGGTGTGACTTTGCTATTGCCTCAGTATGTGGGTGCATAGCAACCCACTCATGTCGTATGCAGGAATGACTTTTACTTCGCCACCAGTTGTAACCCCGCCCCCAGTAGCCAAATCAGTCAGTTTCACTGGTTACATCACCTTGCTGTGAGTAAGACGGCTTGAAATGTGCTTGGATCCATACAAAAACTGGATCCAAGTGGATCCAATTTTTGAATTTTTGAAATTGTTGCTATGCTGTGACGTAGCACTTTCAAGCCCTATACTGGTTCAGCATGGAGAGTGTGTAGTGACTTTGTATATGCGGTGTAATACTGGCTCAGCATGGAGAGTGCATACAACGATCATGACATTGTACTACTAGGTGTACCATGCATTGACTGCAGCCGTGACAGCAGTGTACACATACCTGCTAGATGTACAGACTACACGACTGCACTGGTGAATTCAAGACCTGCATGGTGGTCGGAGTATGGTAGGAATGTGGAAGTGTTCTGGCTTAATCCGGAGCGTTTTCACCTGCTTAGTGCTTGTGCTCCATCTGTCATGCTATGAGGCGGCCAAGATTACATCACGCCTGTGGCTTCTCAGAATCACAATAAATGACTGCTCTATTTGTCCTGTGCTTGTGTGTGTGCTTGTTGTGTGTATGTGTGTGTGTGTACGTGTTTGTGTGTGCGCGCGTGTGTGTGCTGGTGCGTGTGTGTGTGCTGGTGTGTGTGTGTGTGTGTGTGTGTGTGCACCGCGTGTGTGTTCTTCATTCAGGAATCGTTTGGTGAGGTCATTGTCTATCTTGGTGAAACACCCAAGAACCAGAACCCGTCTGAAATTCTGGGACCGTTATCACGTCTTGTCAGAAATCTACTGGTAAGTCATCTGCTGCGTGACTGACTATTACTTCTCATCAGGGAAGTTTCGCTCTACGTAATTATGTATGAAATTAACGTAGGAACTGCACGCAATTTCTCCGAGATCTGAAAAATTAGTTGGAGACACGTCCCATTTACTCGTACGGTAGTTTCCACGTGCTGTGCGCCATGTAATTCGCACGGCTCGAAGTTACTTTGCCAGGGATAAATCTGGAAACTGCGAAAACATATTTAAAAAGTCCTACGGAGGACCGAACGTAGGAAAGCGCTTTTCTACGGAAATCCGTAGAGAGATTAACGTGTGAATGTTTCCCTCGCTCCCTGGAGTGTATGACATACGGATTTTCATGCGTAATTACGAGGAGCGAAACCTCTATTAAGTATTATCACTGGATAGAAGATGTGAACAACAGAACGTGCATCTGCTGTATGGGATCTGCTGGGATGAAATTCCTGAAGTTTTGTCCCAGTCACTTGGTTGCAAGGCAGCTGTGTTCAGAGTGGATATGCTCGTGGCCTCCCTCGTCTTGCTTGGTTGGACAATGTTTTGTAACTGGATTGGTCAAAAACTGCCTTCTTTGCTAAGTGTTGAACATAGAAGCATGAGATGACTGGCGTGGTAACTGCTAGTCTGCCTCTTCGTCGCCATGCCGGAGTCAGGGTCATGTGATGATGATAGTAGGGACGTTTAGCATCGCGAAAGTTCGAACTTTTGGTGGGAGTGATATTTCGCGAAACTTTATTTCGAAAAAGGAAACCTTGTGAGGTTTAGCACTGCGAAATGACTTTTTCTTGAAGTTATTTGAATTCTATAGTACCGTACCGAATATGCAGCTCAGTCTCAAGCCGGAGGCTGTACATTTACTACTCCCAGCCGTCAAGTGCGTACTGAGGAAAGAGAGAATAACTTTTGCAAGCCACTGCAACTTCGCGTTCAAGTTTTCGAAGTTTCGACCTTTGTTTCTGTACTCATTCCCAGACTCGAACTTTCTTTCCAACTTTCGCATTGCTAATCGTCCCTGATCATGATGGTAGTTTGGTGAAAATGATGTAATCCCCATTCACCTGCCAGAAGACAGTTTGTTTGTGTAATGTATTTGGCACTGCAGTCATTCCCTGGCAAGCATTTAATGATGGTACACGACTGTACATGATTCAATGCAAGTGTGTGTGTGTGTGCGTGCGTGTGTTCTTGTGTTCATGTGTGCTTGTGTTCATATGGCAGACTGCAAAGAAAGAGAATGAGCAATCCCAAAAGAAGGCTGAAGAGGCAGCCAAGAAGAAGGATGTGATCAGGGCACACAACGCAACGGTCAGTACATATACAGCTGCGCTCGGTGAAACCCGACCTGAAGTGCTACGCTGGCACCCTGGACTAGTTTACCTGAAGTGCTACGCTGGCACCCTGGACTAGTTTCGATTTCATTATTGTATTGTACATGTGTACGTCCAGCTGCGTACGTGCCACTTCCAGGGCGTGCTGGTTGAGGGTGCCGAATATGCACTCTGGGCCGGATTTCATCGAGCACAACTGTGCTACCACGGGTACTTTGTGTGTACGCTTGCACTCCAGTGCGTGAGCACACACACGCACACACCTGATTATGCAGGCGAATCCATTCAGGAATCGATTTGAGCTATTCACATCAACCCATGTGAATAGGATGAATGGATTCCGAATCGATTCCAGGGCTCATGACATGAAATTGAACGGCGAGATGCCATTCATGAATCGATTCAAGTGCGTAATCGAATGCAGCCACCGTAAAAGGCCATGGCACAGTGGTCTACTAGGTTTCCTACTTCATGGTATACGCAGATTTTTCCTTGTATGCCGTCACGTTGTGTGTACAAACATACACACACGCACACAAGGAGCATTTCAAGTATCCTGATGAAGACGCAACACCTTGTTGCTGGTGGGCCGGGCGCTGTCTCTGCCAACTGGCTCAGTTTATGTCTTTGCTTGTGCATTATATATAATATATGTCTGTGTCTGTGTGTATATGCACATGTATTTGCGTGTATATGTCTGTGTGTCCGTGTGCCAGTGGCGTGTGCCAATGTGTATGTGTTTGTGTATGCATGCATGCATTTGTGTTCATGTGACATTTGCCCCTGCAGGCTGAAAAGCTGAACGAGGTGCTCAAGAAGGGAATGTCACCAATGTCCAAACCGGTAAGTCTATCATGTTGGACTCTGTGAGCATGATGTACCTTGAGCACCAGAACTGTCAAACACACGCACACATGCATGCACACACACACACACACACACACACACACACACACACACACACACACATATACACACACACATGCACGCACATCCTATACGCAAATCACCAATCCAACCGATCAGAATGTCCTCAAATGAACCGACCCTATTTTGTTGTACTATTTCGTCAAGGATTCTTTCAGAATAATTTCTCAACACCCTCTATACATTCCAAGCCGACGGCCCTGCTCTTTTTTCCCGACCATGAAGACGGTGGTGGTGCGGCTGGCTTAGCGTGTGGATTGTGCATGATTCGCTGCAGAGGAGCATACATGTACTGAAGAGTTTCGGAGTTTGCCCTTCTCAGGTTTCTCCAACTGCAGAAACTTTGCGTGTTCGCAGTTTTAGGTATGAAGGACAAATATGGTGTATGCGTGTGTCGTGTGTGTGCGTGTGTGTATGTGCCTGTATGTGTGTGTGTATTGCCTGTGTGTGTGTGTGTGTGCGTGTGTGTGTGTGTGTACGTATGTGTCTGTGTGTATGCGTGCATATGTGTGTATGGTATTACGTTCACAGGTTGCACGAGATCGTCCTGGAAATTCTTCTAGCTTCATGGATGATATGCTCAACGGTATGTTTGCAGCTGTTGCTACTTTTACGTAGCATAACCCACACCGCATGCAGTCGACACCTGATATAGCTAACGTCATTGTGCATGATAATTTGTTCTTTTTATAGCGCAAGTTAGTTATAACAGAAATGCACTCACACAAGCAGCAAGGCATGACTGGCAAGTGGCCCATGACAGTATAGTACGAGTGCACTTGGTTTACAGACAGCAGTGACGCGCATATAAGCGCATGTGCCTACACCCGGGCATAAGCGCACCCTCGCAAATAAGCGCATGGGCTTATAAGTAAACCTAAATGCAATTCCTTCTGCGACACACAGACACCACAAAAACACCATGTTCACATAGTTCGATGTGCATTGCGGTATTGCACTATGTGCATAATAATTATTGTGCAAGGTACCAGGACCCTAGCAACTCAAGCGCATGCGCCTATGTGTGAGACAAAACGACACACAAAAAATAGCAAATAACGCAAAAACTCGCTCATAAGCGCATGTGCCTTTATGTGCGTCACTACGGTACAGACCTACATGATTTGGTTTGTTATAAACAGAACCTTTCGCTTTAAAGGGTCAATTTTGTATGGGTTCAAACAGGAACATGGACAAGGGCACGAAATTCGCTATATGCGAGTTCGTTATAAGTGGAGTTGAAGATAACAGCATGTACTGCAGTACATGCTGTTATCTTCTGTTTCCTTGGTTGTGTGCATGGACTTGGAAGAGGGGTCTCTCTCTCTCTCTCTCTCTCTCTCTCTCTCTCTCTCTCTCTCTCTCTCTCTCTCTCTCTCTCTCTCTCTCTCTCTCTCTCGCTCTTCTCTTCTCTTCTCTCTTAACTTGGGTATATTTTTGTTATTGTTTATGATGGCTTACAGCAAGCAAGACGGTGGCATATCGTGCTGATATCAAGGCTGGCCGATGAACGAAAATTCTTGGGTGCATTCTCTGCCGAAAACCCGGAGCAAGTGCCATCACCATGTCCGTCCGTGTGTATGTGTGCCTGTTTATGCTCTTGTGCTTGTGGTCATCATCAGCTGCTTCTATCCAGCAATCTGCTAGGGTGCAGTACACATTTTATTCATCGGCTGCAGAGGCTGTCCGGTTTCATTATTCGCAGCACTGTGGCGAATATATACGTCTTCACGTTGCTGCCGTCAGTATGAATGGAGACATGTAATTGCAGGCTATTCACTACTTGATCAGGCTAGCAGTACGGATGTGTATGCACCACACAGCACCATTGTTGAGACTGACTTGGTAGCTGTGCCCTATGGACAACACATACACACACATGGTCCCATGTGTCATCAAAGACAGCAGATCCTCCTGTTGTCTTTGGCGTAGTCGTTGCGGTTGTCATTGCAGTGTCTTGCTGACATGGAGTGTTATCCTCTGCGTCGTCGTTGACGTGTTTGTGACTGGCTCCTCATCGTCATGATCGTCTTGTTAGTCAATGTTGCGACGATAACTGTTGATGGCTCTGCGCAGATTGATTGTGGGTGTGAGTGTTAGACGACAATGTTGACAACGGAATTCAATGCTGTTTACGACTGTCTGGCTGGCTGGAGATAGTTAGTTGTGTATGGCTGGCTGTGTATGCCTGGCTGTGTACGACTGGTTGTGTATGACTGGTTGTATATGACTGGCTGTGGCTGGCTGGTCGGAGACATGTCAGTTTGCTCACAGTATGGTCATGCACTGATCGAGTGTTGGCCCATGTCATTGGGCAATACTCTCTCTGTGCACTTGCAACAATACCACCCTGCAGTTCTTGTGTGCGTTGTGAAGTGTTCGATTGGCTCGTGCTCTGAGAAGTCTACTGACAATCTGCATACTAGTACGCGGCAGTATCACAAGTCGCTTGTAACGTTGATTATTCTGAGACACACACTTCATATCCTGCTTGTTGTATCTAGTGGACGTACAACATTGTGCACGTGACACCGTCGTGCACTTGTATTAGGTACCATCACAGCAAGAAATCTATTCTATGACTTTAACGAAGCTTTACGTTAGATACAGGACATGCACAGAGAGACTGGTTTACATTACATAGCCAAATTTGTTAATTATATTTTCTATTGGTTGCAGTGTGTTTCTTCCCCTCTCCATATGCTTTGTTTTATAGTATTGTTCTAGCTGGGTAGCAATAGCAGCAGCACTTACAACTGTGCCACAGTGTACAATGACGTGCTCACATCATCTCACTCTATCCGCCTATGGGCAGCTTTTTTGCCACCGCTCAGCAGCCCCGGTACCACTGCAGCAGCACAACAGCTCTCTTTGCATTGTTGGCGGTGTGCTGGTTTTCTTATCATCTATCATGCATGCCTTCATGCACTTTCTACTACTTTACTCTTGCCCTTTTTCATGCGCAGCGGTTTCACCCGCCTACAGATATTGTGAGTGTAGGGAAAATCCCGCATGTTGCACTATTTCATAGTATTTATTGTCTTTGCTCTCTTACTTCCTAGCCCCACCTGTGATATTGTCCTTTTTCGAATTTTTTACAATGGTATACTTCAGTATTTGGAGCTGACGATTGGTCAGTTATCTACATGTACGGTGAGTGATACAGTGGATTGACCTCGTGTAAAGAGGAGCAGGGTCTTGGAAATGGGGACCTTTCCACTTTTGACATTTGCACTGCATGTAGCGCTTGTGTACACACATGGAACAGTCTGGGTTCTGTAGTCAAGGTTGTGCCAGATTTGGGGCAAACCCACTTATTTGGCAGCACCACCTGCACTGTCGATGTGTAACATCTACTTCAAGTACTTGAAGTAGTTGCAAGTAAGCGAAACTGATCACAAGATGCTGCATGTGAAATCAGCACTGTACCATTATTATAGTAACACTTACTCCCAAAGAGACGAACTGTAGTCTAAAAACTAGTGACGGTTTGTTTGATTCAACGTCAACTCCAGCACCGCAGCCATTCAGTAGGCTTCCGAACCGCTCACGAGACAAGATCCTACAATATGCACTGGAACTGAAAGGAAATCTTATGCCAAACATCCACGGAGGAATCTCCTTCTGATCTTGCTCGACCATTCTTTCAATTATTGACAACTGATAACCAGCAGAACATGTTCATACATGTATACTGCATCATGTAGGAGATCTCCAAATAGGTTCCTTGTTCTGGAAATGCCTAGGGGTACCTGCCATAAGTAGGATAGGACCCTCGTAGTCGGGTTATACTGTACCCTCATAATTATAAATCCCTCTTGCTATCGCAGTCGGGATTTATATCCAGCCGGTGTAACCCTCTGACTCGGGTTATATCCTCTACATGCATAGACTTTACGCACGCTGTACAGATGTACAGGTCATAGGTGTGTACATACCAGGTTGGGTGTTCATTGTGTGCTATACATGCGCATTTGACACATTTTAGCCTGATAGTGCGGACGTTCCATGCAATGGTGGAAAATGCACGATTCCCTGCTGCGTTCAGTTCAAACGCTACTGGGTCATTTCAAAATTTCAAGTTGTGCAGTGATGTACCCAAGAGCTAAGTTCTGAACACGGTGCACACCCTCATTGGGTGTAATTTCCATACAGGACTGTATACGTGATACTCCGGGGATGGGGTTACATTTCGCATCTCGCTATTAAATCACTGCCCAGGTACTTCTGCACCCTGTCAACTCTCAACTGTTCAGAAATCTGTGTTTGTGTAGCGTATGAAATATTCAGCGTGTGGAACATTTCTTTAAAATTCAATACACATGATGTACGAGAAGACCATGCATTTTTGAAAAGGGCATGCCGGACAGCAGGGTGAAATATGTCATCGTGATTGATCCTGGTTCAGAAAACGTTTCAATGTATACCCACTAAAATCAGTCGTTCTACAGTATTCAAATAGGGCTCATTCAGATTTGGTATTGATTTATTTGAATTCGGTATCTCAACAGTACAATGTACAACTTGGGAAGATCCGAATGACATAGATACATGAACATAAAAGTGGATTTGCAGGGGCTATACTTTTTGATTGAGGCCCATACATTTTGAATGATGCCAATTGGCATGCACCATTAATTTGACTGCGGCCCATGCACTTTCAATGGGGCTCATACATTTTGACCTAGGACCATATATTTAAATGGGGTCCACATATTTCCAATAGGACTCATACATTCAAATAGGGCTGCACACTTTGACTGGACACATAATGAGTAGGCCCCATTCATTTTGAATAAGATCCACATGTTTTGAATAGCTCTCATACATTTCAATGGGGCTCATACATTTAAATCAGGCTTATACACAGCATACAGAAATCAAAATGGCCGCCAACCTGAAAAATTTGGGCATAGGTCAGTTGCTTTTTTGCACTTTTCGCAAATTTTGGAGTTTCACCTTGATTTTCCCTGGTTTGCCCCCCCCCCCATGCTGCTGAGTATCCAGTATGCTATTTTGTAGTTTATAATTTCAAACTGAATTTTGGTTCCCTCCCCAATGACAGGTGTTCCGTTCCAATTTTGGATCAGCAATGAGACAAGTCCAATTGGCCATTATAAAGAAATTCTGCAAAAACTCCGAAATCCCACTCGGGAAACGGTCATGATTCGCGGCTCAACTATCCTTGCTCACTGCTGATTCCTTGATAAAATTGAAATAATAGTATAAAAGGGAGGGCAGGGCAAGCTGCTGGCGACTCCATGACAATGCCGGTCCTTCATTGATGTCGAGCCGAGTATCCTGTATCATATGATCGATTCAAGGAAACTGAAGACAATATTAAATATTCCATCCATGCGAAACATGACAGTGCGGACATGAATCCAATCTAGCCTATCTAGTCCATGTATGCCATCACAACAAATCTCCGGGGAAGGATCTTGAAAATACCGTGGGATTTTCCACTCTCCAAAACTTCAGAATCAGACCCGCCTTCAGCCCCAGAGAAATTTGTGCAAGAAGCCTGCAGTGACTTGGGAGGGTCCCACGACACTAGTATTTTTCTGAAATGAAATGGGAAACGAGAGCCTGCAAAACTTTCCACTCTACGAATGCAGCATTCCCCATTCGCTAGCTTGAAAAGGTGGGGGGGGGGGGGGGGGGGGGCAATTTGAATTCCATAAAAATAGCACACACCCGGCTAGGGTAACAATAATACAATGATCCAGCCCATCGAAGTCTGTAGGGACGACCAGGTTCCTATAATCCCGAGCCTAGTGTAGTTTCTGCTCAACCCGGATCATAATCGGAGGGTGGGGCTAAACAAATAGACTCTGGCTTGGTACTAGGTGGGCCAACCAAATCCTGGAAGGACATACTTCAGTGTGACCCAGTGCAGCACAACATTTTACAACAAATTTCCACCTACGATACATCACTGGCAACCACAAGCAGTACGCAGTCATACCTCGGTTATCTGAACCCCTAAGTTACGGACACTTAGGTCTACCGGGCGCCCTTGGGGCGAGTTTCAGTTGAAATATTACTACTCTTCTGTCACTTTTTGTGGAAATAGTGACGACACGTGCCATCTATGGTCTTTTAAAATGTAGGTGATGCGGAGTTACGGACATTTCAAAGTTACTGGTATTGCCCGGTCCCGGACCGCCCGGATAAACGAGGTATGAGTGTACTTGAAATGCACAGAACGTGGTCACAACGGTATTTACCTTGATGAACATTTGGCTGCAGGTAGATCGTGGTTGCCCTCGCTTGTAGCGATAGCGCAGCCAATGTGACGGAGCTGCACATCAGAAGACGGTGGTAGCCACTTCTGGCATATAGCAGCACCACGATCAACATCAGTGGTGGTGAGGTGGATATCACCGGTAGTAGCGAGGCGGCCGACATCATTAGTAGCGAGGCAGCTGCAGTCCGTAGTAGCGAGGCGGCTGCAGTCGGTAGTGGCGAGGCGGCTGCCGTCGGTAGTAGCGAGGCGGCTGCAGTCGATAGTAGCGAGGCGGCTGCAGTCGGTAGTAGCGAGGCGGCTGCAGTCGGTAGTAGCGAGGCATCTGCAGTCGGTAGTAGCGAGGCGGCTGCAGTCGCTAGTAGCGAGGCGGCTGCAGTCGGTAGTGGCGAGGCGGCTGCCGTCGGTAGTAGCGAGGCGGCTGCAGACGATAGTAGCGAGGCGGCTGCAGACGATAGTAGCGAGGCGGCTGCAGACGGTAGTAGCGAGGCGTCTGCAGTCGGTAGTAGCGAGGCGGCTGCAGTCGGTAGTGGCAAGGCGGCTGCAGTCGGTAGTAGCGAGGTGGCTGCAGTCGATAGTAGCGAGGCATCTGCAGTCGGTAGTAGCGAGGCGGCTGCAGTCGGTAGTAGCGAGGTGATTGCAGTCGGTAGTAGCGATGCGGCTGACATTGCCATTAGCCTGGCCGGTGAGGTCAGCAATAGCGAGGTAGTGTTGACGGTAGATCTACCTGAGCAAGTGGGAAGCAAACAGTACGGATTAGTACAAAGGTACGCTCTACCCATGTTGCAGCTAGTTTACAGGTGGCAAACACGCAAGCAATTTTTGGCAAGCACAGTAGAACAGGGGGCATGGTCTGAGATGCGTTCAAGACATGCAGCTCAGCGGCACATGCAGCACATTGGCTGCTAACAATTGGCAGAGCAGTCCACACAGACCCCGGCTACAGACAGGAGCATCAAATCGGTGCGTATGTCGCGAACACAAAGGGATCAAGAATGACTGTGCAGCAACAAACAGCTGGAAAATGACTGCAATTGGCATTGGTTGGTCCATTTCAGAATTCATCCGTTTTGTATTAACCACACATTCACCGATCCAACACACCTGCCAGTAGCAAGCAACTGCGTTTAAACCCTGCCCCTCATCAGTAACCTCCACACCCCATGTACAACTGAGTGGCATATCCAAATCACAAACTCTGGCCATGTCCCTATCACCTACTCTGCAAGCCAGAAATAGACAATTGTAGCATGCAGCAACCAGCTAGTGTAACGTACCTGAAAATTGGCTTATACTTAGCCGTGGTGTGGCGAATCTTGGTCCCTTGGTATTGGATATCTAGCTGAAGGGGAACTCGAACACAATGATTAGATGCATACACCCATGTAACAGCGGTCATTGGCGGCCACTGTCACATGGGGAAATACCTATCCAAAACAGCAGAATGCATACCCTATCTAGGCATACATACGTACCACACTATCATACTTTACCACTGGTCCCGTGCAGGAGTGGAGTGGTGTCCGTCCAGAGCTTGAACCTACCTGAGTGGGAATGAATGATCAGGACACAATATGTTAGTTACATACACCCACACAACAGCAGCCTGTGACAGCCACTGTTGTATGGGGATAATACAAGCTACAGACACGATTACTAAACAACATGGTGTTGTACAATACACCAAGCATGCAGTGCACAACAACATATTTACCAATGGTAGGCCTGATGACTTGATGCCGTAGCGCTGGTTGGATGTAGAAGAGATGACCTACAGGGCTCTTACCTTGCCCTGATCTATGCCTAATTATCCTAGCTAAGAATGTGAATAAAATATATTTACCAATGGTAGGCCCGATGACTTGACGCCGTAGCGCTGGTTGGATGTAGCGCTGGTTGGATGTAGAAGAGATGACCTACAGGGCTCTTACCTTGCCCTGATCTATGCCGAACTATCCTAACTATGAATGTGAATAGAATATAAGTTGAGTGCAAGAAAAGTAGTGATTGATGAAGATAATGTTGTGAGAGTATGAGGGTAAATAGTTGTTGAATGTTTGTGATGGTTGATGGCCTGGTTGCTTCCAGCTGCCCGTGGCCGCCATTGCTTGGTTCTCGCACTAAACAGCTCTGCCTAGGTCCGATCCGCCTCGCCACTTCCCAGCCGGCAGCAATGCGTGGACATCATTGAGCGTGTGGATGTGTGCTGGCATCTACGGTAGTGGTGTGAGAACAGACATGTAGGTGCAGGAATGATAAGATTGACGTGGCCAATTTCTACCAGTACTCAAAAATACATGCGCTGTACAACTCAATACCAGAGTGCAAATACCACGTACTAACAGAGTTGTATCTAGAACATGCTAGTTATGATGATGAGCTGTAACACACTGGGACATTCAGTCCATGTATTAGTATCCAGTACACTAGAATAACTTAGGTATAGGCAAGGGTTGTGATGGCATACATAAGGGAAGTTACGTCGGAAACTTTAATTCACAACACATCCACGATCAACCGTACAGGTTACTTCCGAGAAAGCATGAAAGTCCTGCTTTTCTGCTATATACCATAGGATCTGCGCCAACAATCTGGCACCATAAATCGATCACAGAATTCGAAACAATCAGCTTCATGATATTTGGTGATCACACAAAGGCTGCATTGTAAGCGCACTGCTCGCAATAGAAACAGGCCCTTTTTGTGCCTCCTGATAGCGGCAGATGATACTAGTTCAACGCATTCCATTTTCACTTCCTGAACTCTTGCGAAAGATTAGTGAGGTAGATAACATTTTTTGGTCAACTGCATCTAGATTGACGCCTTGAGGCAAAATGCGAGCCATAGCATGCCATATTCCAGCAAGCTATGCATGAGATCGCAGGCAGTCATGGAGTCGCCAGCAAGCTTGCCCCCCCCCCCCCCCCTAATACCCTGCTACCCTGAGCCCCAGGGGGAGATGGAACGGAACACCTGTCATTTTGTGGCAGCTTCATCGCAGCAAGGGATTCTTGCCACAATGAAGAGCCCCCTCCCAAATTTCCAAAGAATAAGAAATCATAAGGCGAATCATAGATGAGAGATCGGGAACCTGTAGGAAACAGGACACAAAAGGGAGACACACAAGGCCGGCTCTGGGAAAACTCTGGGAAAACTAAACCACACACATCTGGCCAAAATCCAGAGGCCGCCCGTGATGTTTAGTAGGTACTGTGATAGCCCTTTCCATGCCTTAGCTGCAGTGATGTTTCTGGTCCAATTGTCACCTGACGAAACCAAAAATACTGTCGTGGACATGGAAGTCTGGTCGAATGACCGGGGCCGGCGCCCTCAGTGCGTACAAAGCGTTGCATGTAGTGCACGTGTTGATCATAATTATGTGTGCCTCATGGCTGCATGGCCGATGCCGTAGGGCATCAATATGGACAGCCTGGCTGGTCCAGGAGGCCCCATACAATCGAGCCCATACTACAACCACTCTTATTCTATTCTGGTGTCTTCCAGAGGGCCGTCATGCATTTCAATATCATACAAGAGTAGTTTCATCAAGGGCAGCATTTCAAATCTTGGGGAGTCTTTAAAATATGCCATTTACCCTTTTCTTCACGGTTATGTACGCCTTGCTTCCATTTCTTTATTTCCTCGATATAATGGCAAACTTGACATTGTTACGCAATTCTGGAACAAATTTTGTATCTGTAAAGGACAGCTATTTTCCACGATTGTCCACTGCACCGCCAGTAATACTGCATCAAGCCAATCGTATAGCAAGCATCATGATTGATAGGCACCCTTTGTTAACTAATTATTTCCGGCCTGCAGACTTGATCACAATATGATCGATAACTAAAACCTTTGTAACTCCATCATTTCTTGAGCAAATTCAACAATCGAAGGGTTTATATGGTGGCGGAAACTCCAAGCTCTCCAATGCAACAATCGCCGAAGACCTACCATGTCAGACTCGAAGAGTTATCGCGTGCCGTATTATTATAATTATCGGCAAATTCAAATTCCGGTAATATAGGTCTACCCTTGTTAGTACGACATCGGTTACAAGCCAAACCTCATTAGTAGACAACTATCCAAAATCCTCTGACGCCAAAAGCTCATACATGCAAGTCCGGATAGTAAATGATACTGCTCATTATCAGACGAAACTATTGAAACCCCCGGGTTTGTCTACTAGCGAGGGTAGACCAGTAAAGGGAGCTGAACCTGCATGGTTAGCTAACACTATAGAGCTGCTAATATACCGTATTTCCCCGTAAGTAAGTACGCACTAACTTTCGAACTTAACAGCCACATGAGTACTAACTTTCGAACATAGCAGCCACATGAGTACTAACTTTCGGGGAGAACTTTTTTATCGGGGGTAAATGACACGCAGTGGGAAGCCTGCGAAACTCTAGTGTCCGTGCATATGATGTATGTACTGTACGGTGTCTGTACATGTAGGACGGGTACGAACTTACTATCTTTCGGGGGGAACTGGGTGATAACCTCGGCAGTGGAAAGTGGACTTTTTATAGGGGGTACTAAGTCATTGGGGAGAACTTCTTACGGGGAAATACGGTACTGCTTCCTCGCTCAGATTGCAGAACTTTTGGTTCATAGCCAGCAATCGCATGTCATCACGTACATTGAAAATCAACATAATTTTTCGAATCGACCTTTTTTCAGGATCACTTTTCAACGAGGACGAAGCAAAGTCGGCCGAACGAAGCCTAGAGGGAGAAAATCACCCTCTCCACTTCACCATCACGATACTGACATAGATACGAGATGAAACAACTAAAAAATCCACAAGAAAACTGTACGACCATCATCGCGCTGACTTTGGTCTGACTTTGGTCTGAGAATTTCTATCACGATCAAAAATGTACGAGGAGCACTCAAAAATAAGCAACAGACGTACCTCTATCGCTCTCTACTCCTTTTTCAAGGCACAAAAGTCGACTCTCCACTTTCAAACCAGGAACCAGACATACCAGTGGTCCTTTTCAGCTGCTCCACGAGCGCAGGAAATGTTCACCAGGGGGCGCTGAGCAGCATCCATTCCAGAAAAAGAGCTAAAATACGAGTGAGACTGCATGCCTGAGTACATGAGTACATGTATGAGTACATGCAGAAAATAGTCAATTTCAGCGTTTCTGCTCCAAACAGCAACTAGCTTCGACTAGAAACAAAGATTACACCAAAGGATCAAACAACAACCATTTTCTGCAGTTTTTTTGCAGATGGCTTCCTTGTGCTTGGCCCAGCACGCCAAAAATCACACCTCGGAGGAGTACAAAAATTACAACTCTCAGATGTCCTCGATTGCTGGCCATGCTAACTCGGACTTAATTCAAAAGTGAAGCTAGCTCGTATTGTTGCCCAACGATCTCTTTTGCACGGAACCCAGAATTCCAACCAAACCTTATTCTGCAATCTGTGTAAGATAGCGTTCAAATTGATACTTAGCGTGTTGCCATAGCGGTTGATACACTTCTCCAGTCCACACGCATGTGATGTCCTCGGTAAGCTGCAGAAAGTGTGTAGGAAAGGGGGTCACAACAAAGAGATACTTTCAGTAGGTCTCCTGAGGAAACCACTGGATGTGGCATACATCAAGTGCAAACTTTCTTCGAAGATTACTTTGCTCCTTCATTTTCAGGGCACACTGGTGTTGAAAGGTTTATGCATCATCTTGCATAAGTCAATCTCCGCAAAGCTTTCGCGCCACAAGAATCTAAGCCCAAACAGTCTTAGACCAGGAGCACGTCAAGAGGGCCAGCTGATGGATGTGCACTTGGCTATCATTTCCTGTTAAGGTTCTTCTGTTTCAATAGCTTGCAACTCAGGGGTCGGAAGGTATTCGACATTGGTGCGGTATCCGCCGGCGGCTGACTCTGCGCTCGTATCGACAACACCACAACCCACTACCACCACCACGAACTCACCCTCGACATCGCTACTTTGACGCCGAGGCTCTCACTCTACCGACTGACGATCTTGGCTCGAACTCGTTTCGCTCCGTCTGCTGTCGCGTCGTCCGCTGGATGTGAAGTGGGTCAAAGCACACCACACAGTTACTAGCAGGTGGTACGACAATGGTGACATGAGTATAGCCAAGCAACCAAATGAAGCAAAGGCAAGTGCATTGTTTTTCTGCTGGTGGACGAGACGGATTCGTGAAAAAAATGCATCACGTCCTCAGCAGACTACCACGACGGAATGAATGGCAAGCACTCTCAAGAGTGGTGGAAAGACTCTATGCTTCCGAATTTGAAGGAAGGTTCGGTAATCGTTATGGATAATGCTCCTTGCCACACCGTGAAAACGGATGCATCTCGCTGCCCGGCGTCCTCAACGCGGAAGGCACAACGCATTCCTGTAATCGGGCACACTTGCCTGTTTGAATCGCGAATTAAAGGGTATGTTAAGGCAAAAATAAAAGGGTTGAACAAGCGGTCACGTGCTCCTGCGTACGCCAGTCACCTGGTCACCGTGCCTGCAGGGTACAACTTACTAGCCTGTTTGACCTTTTTTTGGGTGCAGTCCTGTCACTCGAGTTGAACCTTGGTGTGAAAGTTGTTGCCTGCTGGCGTGGTGACCAGGTGATTTGGGCACCCAGGAGCATGTGACCGCTTGTTCAACCATGTTCGATTGGGAATAAAGGAGGAACGCTTCATCGCAGCCTTTTCGGACCAAAACCAGTCGACTCAGCGTCCAAAAGACTACAACATATGGGCCAATCGTGGTCACCCGTGCTTTTATAAGAACGAAATGGCGCTTTTAGTGACATTTTTCATACAAATCCCCATCTAGTAGGGCGCAGTCACCCAGTTTCGGTGGCAGTGCGCGAGTTCGATTGGGATTCAAGTAGGAAGGGAGCGTCTTAGCTTCCTCGGACCACGACCATTCAACTCAGCACCCCGAAGACTACAACTGGTGAAATTTTAATTTTTGCCTTAACTTCCCCTTTAAAATAAACAACAACACCTATGACCTATTCAATTTTATTTTACGTTGTGTTTTTTTTGTAAAACCGCTCATGTTTTGCTTCTTTTTTAGTCCGCTTCTGGGAGCTGTGTGAATTGCCGTTGATATTGAGCTAAAACCTGGCCGAAAACCTAACTTTCCCAAATATTATTATTCCGACTTCCAAACTAAATTTTCAGCAATTCAAGACCCACACAAACGCAGCGGTGAAGAGAAAACAAACACCTGGAGCATAGGCAATGGCACAGCGACAACTCGACTCTGGTTGTGCCATTTTTCCAGGTGTGTTTTAACCCTTTCAGGGTCACAGTGCATTTACTGCATCTTGGCACTGTGATTCAGTGCATCAGTACAATTGTGGAGATAGCAACAAACAAATTGTCACAACATTATTGTTTCTAAATGGATTTTCACACTTTATGGCTTACTGGAAAGCTCCTTTCCTGCTCGTCCTCTTCCACGTGCTTTCAGAGCATACACCACCTCAAGGATGCCATAGCCTTGCCAACCCTGTCCCTATCGTGCTCCAGCACGTCAAGCTCCATCTGAAGATGGCCACGCTTGCCTGATCAGTACTGGAGTGACAAAATGTATGTAACAGTCAGAGCCAAGTCGTCGCTGTGTCACCGCCCATACTCCAGACGCTAACTGATGTGCCAGCCAGCTGCTGCGTGGATATCACCAGCCATGCTTTGGCTAGGTGCTATCCATGACCGGAGTATGATGGCGAGAGAAAGAGCGCTCTTTTCCAAGAGAGTATTGTGTGGGCAGGCGTGTATTTTCCACCATTTTGCTAATTTATCTTCTTTGGTGAGCTTATTTAGATCAATGTGCCAAAATGGGAACACCAGTGATGTAAAGAATACCATTCCAAATTTTCACTGATACTTATGGCTGGTCAGAATCTGTTGTGGTCGGAACCTCAAATATTATTTCAGAATGTATTCATGATTGTGTAGCTTAGTTTTTGAGGTTCGCAGGAATGGCAATTTCCTGTTTTCACGCCTCACGACTGAAACGCATTAGCATTTCTAGGCTTTCTGACATACTGGACTAGCAGGAAAGCAACACAGGTGACTGCACGATATTCTTACCATCTTCAGCCACACGATGTCATCACTACACAGACTGGCACGCAGACGATTACAACGAGCAATTCAGCTTTCTGTAAGTGGCTTGGCATCCGTATTCGTCATTGGTGTTTCGTCCACTTTCCTTCAACTACTCCTCGTGTATGCTGGTCATCTGACATCGTCGAGTCCTGTCGAGCAAATGGACAAGAACCATAAGCTTATGGCATGGAACAAACGGCGAGGAGACAACAATTTGGTAACCGCAATCAATAAGACAAGCTGAATCGACATTTGTGTATATTTTATTCATGCAATGTAGAACGGTGGAGACAATGTGCAATAAAACGATGAAAACCGTTTTACATTGCGTGAATAAAATATACGAAAATGTCGATTCAGCTTGTCTTATTGATTGCGGTTATCAAATTATGGCATGGACCATAACAAATTCCTCATACACAGTGGACGGGCAAAAAGAGTTCAAAGAAAGAGGTCAGATCTACGACTGGTTCAAATGCATGGGCGTCTCACACGGTACGACCTTCAACCATGGTCGCGCCACTTTTCATCCAGGATGGTCCGCCTAGAGCACCCGTAGAGCGCTAAAACGTGCCCTGTTGGCCGAAAAACCCGTTTTTTCCCCTGGGGGTACCCTCAAACCCCCCCCCCCCGGGTGTGCCACTCCCCATTGCCATGTGACTTCCCTGAAATGACACCAAGACTGACCCTTATGGATGCCATCGACCTCAAAACCATGGCAACCCATGCAGATAGAACATGTGTGCAATGCAGCAAACTCCTATGTATGTCCATGCTTACATTTTTTTGAGATCGGATACGCTGCAGTGCTGTTCCGTCCGGGACGATGATTTCTCGTTCAGCGTCCATTCTTCTTCTTCTTCTTCGCAGGATTTGATGCTGGGTATGCAGTTGGTGGGAGGTGAGCAGTAGCAGTGTGCGTGCATCACTCATCACCATGCCACGCTGTCCAGTTGGTGATGATAGGAGGAAACGTGGTTGGGTTACTTTGCATAGAGTCGATGGTCGGTCGGCTCATGCATTGGCCAGTGGTAGTAAAACACAAGAAATAGCACAGGAATGCGATGCAGTTACTACACGTTTTCAGCCAGGATGCGAGGGCAAGCGTGCGCGGATCGGTGTCACTGCTGGCATAACATGTGTGCATGTATGTGTGTGTGTGCATGTTTGGTGGTGGGAGTCACTGATATGGACTCACCATCATTGGCCCTGCTTTGAGAGTGTCCAAAAGCATTCTTTTCACGTGACATGCTCACATACACAGTTGTACAGAGTGATAGCCGGTGGTAATGCTGATGTGCAAACTTCACTTCTCCTACATGCTCTTGCAACAGAGAGAGACCCTGGGCTGGTCAAGCTAAGGGGAGATGTGAGAAGCCCCAGCTAAAGCACTGTGTTTTAGCAGTATAACATGCTGATCAGAGCAACACACAAAACACTCCAGGTGACCTTGGAAATGCCAGGTAAAGTTCAATGCGTCTAAGCGTACTGCACCAATCCTGAATCCTACAGTTCATTGTAGAATGGACAATGGATGCTAGCGATAAGTTGCACGCTTTTCAGTTGTGTTTGATATAGAAATCCAAAACCTCAAGGGCATTGCCGCTAGTTGAATTCAGTCTTTGGACACTAAGGAAGGTCGCCAACACTGGTGTCAAGTATACTAAGAACGTTGTATTTTGATATTGCACATAAGTCCCCATACTGTCTTTATCCGTGTTACTTGTTGATTAGAGGATTAGATTCATTAGCTTTACAGAGTTTAGGTTGAGATTAGAGGTTTAGCGAATCTTCACAGTTCACTTGAAAATGATAATACTAGAGAAGAAATCATAAAATCATAGAAGACAGCATGTGCACCTCTGTGCAAATCATACAGCGTCATTCGCCAAGTCATATTTAGGGCATTGATGCGTAAAAGGATTATAG
The DNA here is from genome assembly GCF_964019385.1 of Sycon ciliatum. Lineage (NCBI taxonomy): Eukaryota > Metazoa > Porifera > Calcarea > Leucosolenida > Sycettidae > Sycon > Sycon ciliatum. The sequence continues at coordinate 19,456,475 of NC_088653.1, forward strand.
GAAAGTGTGATTTTGCGAAAAGAACTGCAGAGTGGCAACCCATCGCTAGCAACCAGATATCTCCATTGGCATTGGGCAAAGTGCGGCATGCTTACGAGCTGATGTCATACTGATGCAAAACAGTCTACCAGTCATACTGGGATGACATGGAACACAATAATTATTATGTCCTACAACCACCCGCTCACTGCCACTACTGCCGTACTGGCTGACCAATGTCAAAACGCCGTGTTACTGTCCAATATGTCTCTAGCAAACAACAAACCCGGTACATACACACAAAAGGCACAACGGAGGTTTACAGATTTGTCGCAACTCAGCCTCCGTTGTGCCCTTTGTGTGTAGTAGTACCCGGTACATACGTACACTCTACGTGGGTTTACTCACTACCGACCATAACAACGACTGTACTATATCAATGACGGAGGCAAATGCACGCACGCACACGGCAAACCAGACGAGTGTCTACTTGCACACAGAAACCAAGAGCACGCGTACCTTTGCCTGGGAAAGACGTGGTATCCTCGTAAGACACTGCACGAATTGGAAGCGATGATAATTATGGTCCGTCCGAAACTGACGGCCTGCGAACATTTTGCGAGGTTTCCACGATGTCAACCTACATTGTACACATAGCAAGGAAAAGAGACATGAAGAAAGGAGCTGAAAAGAAACGTGCAAGCTGCAATATTTGGGAAAGACCAATGAAGACGACTCCTTGGAGTCCTCAAACGCACCTGCTACGAGCTGGGTAAATTAGCCACAGGTCGTTCACAACAGGCCACAAATCAGCCCATCACACGAATCAGTACAAAGACGAAGCACACGAAGTAGCAGCGTACTTACACGAAATCAGTCTTCGTGCCGAGCACATGGTTGCTGGCTCAGTTCGCGCATGCGCAGTCCAACTGCCAATGTCTTCCCCATCCTAGCTGGAGGAATGACAAGAAGAGCAAAAGAAGCAGATAGATTCAGGATGGTGCAGGAGCATTGACGAAGTGCCACTCTGAGAACAAGACACTGTGGACGAGAGGAGAGCAAATAATATTCATATACACATACACCGGCAATAAGCATAGAGAAAAAGGGAGGATACCCCTAAACGAACAATGGCTCCGGCCAGAACCTCTTCATCAACCAATAGTCAAAGAAGGCAAGCACTTACTATCACTTCCAAAAAATGCTTGGTGAAATACCTCACTCATCCCACTGACTGGTGACCATATTCCGCAGCACGTCAAAGTATTTGATTCCAGTCGACGTTTTCTCCCATCGTTTTCTGCGGTGGACAGCTCATCTTCCCATTCCATCTTTTCTTGCCTACCTTGCCGCTGGCTAGCGATTTACTGCTGCTAGAATTCGGTGGGCCATGACTAGAAGCTGCCGGCGGGTCAAAATATTCTACAGGGGAGGGTTGTTCAGGCTTTTTGTAAAAAAATCCCAGCATTTTTATGAAGGATTGCGCAGGACCCCAGGGCGGATCCAACAACAACTGGGACTGCAACAACATGGACACTCAGGAAGGAGAAAAATTCAACACACCCTCCAACACAACGACAACGAAGCAAATGAGCCGGCCGTGAGTGTGGCGGGAAACATTTGTTAGCCACTGCGTCGCAACTGCAGCACCTATTCCGAGAAGCTCGCTAACGCCGCTGCACTACATCATGCACTTCGTCGCGGGGTCAAAAGTTCATGTCCGGTTCGTGCAAGGAATCACGCTAGCATATGCAGAACGCGAATGATTGGCTGCCTCGCCTGATGGGCCATGCGCGCTCTACGCCGATTGGCCAGGCTGCCTGAATGCCTGGAAGACGTCTAGTCTGGGAAATCATGTGAGAGACCCGTCAAGCAGTGATTATGGTTATGTATGCAAGGTGTAGATCTACATGCAGGTCTGCCACCGTCCGGCCGACAGTGACACGCTAGACTGCCTCGGCGCAGCTACCGATCGTTCGTAGGCGCTAGGCGTAGATACAGCCAAGGCAAGCTCCTGCTGACCGCGCCCTGGGCAGGGGTCTGATGCAACTAGAGAAGGCAGGCATCATTTCGACTTAGTGTCCTTGGGAGAGGTTAGTCCTTTGCGAGTTCTGCTCTATACAGCTTACATGATAGAAGATTGAAGCTGAAGACTCCACTGCAGCTGTACTTATGGTTGATTCACATAGTGGCAACATGGCGGTAAATACACACACGTTTTACAGCTTAGCGAGCGTGTGTGTGCAGGCGTGTACATGTACTCATCGCCATATTGCCAGGTGTGCATTTTGTATTTTACCACCACATGAATCAACGATGATCGAAGATTGCTCAGAAAGCGTTTTGCAGGCGACTCTCCTGCAATCAAGTAAGCACTGCATTTTCACACACAATCCGGTCATGCTGGTCTTTGTGACCATGGTCAGGAATGAAGTGGCCATGGTAAAAACCAGTGGTATACAAAGCCAACAAAGAATGGGACCAAGTGATAACGCGCGTAAAAGGAAGGAAGGCAGCCAGACAGTGAGAGAAGAAAGAAGAGGTGTAAACGGGTTGTGATGTTCTTCCCTTTCTTTTCTCTCAGGCTGCCTTCTTTTCACCCGCGTTATCACTCGGTTCCGCACAATGTTGGCTTTGTATATCGTTGTTTTTTTTTCATGGCCACTTCATTCCTCACCATGGTTATAACGATTGAAGCTTCGAAACTAGATTGTGTGTGTGAACATGCAGTGCTTTTCTTGAGTGTAGGCGAGTTGCCCGCAAACGAGTTATGAATAATAAAGCTTAGCGTGAAGCGTTCCTCGGAATTTCGAAACGGTTCTTCCCTCAAGGACTCAGACGCCATTGTTGCTCGTGAAATGGCCTGGCCTGGAAATTGGAGCGTTGCATTTGTAAATTTTGCGTTTTGCATTTGTAGGTAAGCGTTTTGTGATGTACGAGTAATACTTTCTACCTCTCATTTCGTATCTCTCTGGCCGCCTTCCCGTTATGTGCGTTATCCCTTGGTCCTAGTCTTTGTTGGCTGTGTACACCGCTGTTTTACCATGGCCACTTCATTCCTGACGATGGTCACTAAGACCAAAGCGTTGACAGCATTACTGGATTGTGTGTGAAACTACAGTGCTTACTTGAATGTAAGCGAGTTGCTTGCAAACGATATAATTATGAATAATGAAGCTAACTGAGGGGTCGTTCAGAATTTTGAAGATTGCTGTACAAATGAGAGTCCGCCGAAGATTGTTGTACAAACATCTGCTCAAATTGTCTTCAGCCGTTTTGGTCTGAAATCTGAGGAGGACACTACCTAGCCGATAGAAACGAATTAGAAACGAAACGAATGGAAAACGAAACGAACGTCGAAAAGTCTACTGTATGCAGTTCATGTTGGGGAAAGTAACATACCGGTAGTTGGGGAAGAGTTGTTTGGACACCACACTGGTAGTCCTCATCGTCAATGCTCTGACCCTCCAGGAAATCGCGATTCTACGGATGCAACAAATTTCGCGATTTTGGCCCAAACCCGCGTTTTCAGCAAAATCCGCTATTTCCCGCGTTTTTTCTTGTTTTCTGCACTATATCTCACATTTGTATGCACTTTTCACGCAGTTCTTTCCATGATCCTGTAGGTTATTTGCACAGTACGACTCCCGAGTAGATATACGATGCAACAAATTTCGTGATTTGGCCCAAATCCGCAATTTTCTGCAAATAAATCCGCGAATTCCTGGCAAGTTCTGCATCATTCCGCACTTTTCGTCGCATTTTTTGTTACTTTCTGCCGCAATTTCTTGCGCAAGTTTTCGTGAGTTTTTTCCGCAAATTCCCGCAGGGACAGAATACTGAAATGGTTGCAGCCAAACGCATTCGTTGAGGTCTGACTAGCCGTAGGGTGTAGCCTGTAGGTCAAGTACATACCGTAATCATTGTGTACAAATAGTATAATCTACAATGTCTAGCCTCACGAGCACTCCGTCTACCACCCACGTCCTTCTACGGTTTCCAATACATGTACTTGTAAGTAGATCTACATGACTGTATTTCTTTCTAGAGTCAGCAGAGAGGCTTAGTTATATGCAATGCACAATACAAGCTGCTCAATGAAACCCTATGAAGTGAGTCAAGCTTGCGAGCAGCACCAGTTTTTACAATCCCAGTGTTCGCAGCAGTTCTAGGACTGCGCGGCGCCCGGCGTGGATGGACTTGTGCGATCGAATTTCATCGAGCAGACTACAAACCTGTCTGTGATAGTACATTCAGAACATGACAATACCGAACAACGGTCCAGAGCCGTCAAGTACTGTCTAGGAACCAGGGAGTAGTATATATACTACTCCCTGGTAGGAATGCTCGGTGGAGTAATCACCAGAAGAAGCGGTCAAGAGTGCAAAGTCCATAGTGCAAGACTACATAAGTAGTACTAGTACTGTAGCAGAGGGTCGTAGACTACCTGTAATACAGGTATTCTACCACTCCCTGGTCACCGTGGTCACTACCATGTGATGTAGATCTACTACTACTACTACTACTACTACTACTAGTACAGTGCTGGCAAATGAAATCCGACTCCCTGAGCGGCGCGCTCACATCGCAAAGAATGTGAACCCACCGCTCTGGGGGTCGGATTTCAGTTGCCAGCACTGTGCAATCATCATGTTCTTGTGTATAGTATAGACATGTATGGGATGCTGGTGAACTGCATCCAGATTGCAGCTGCCAAGTCGAGGTCCTGTGCTTTTGTTCTGCTTTTGTTCTGTAATTCCACGGCGAGCGGAGAAGAAGCCTTGCCACTAACTGACAGAGGCCGCCTGCTCAGAGTGTAGGCCAGTGGCATTGGCAACTCTTTCAGTCGGGCTTAGCTGGAGTCGCATGAAGGGAGCAGATCTCTTCAGCGGACCCAGCGGGCACTATGGGCCGAATCAGTTTGAGACGTTCTGCATTTGGATTTTTTTTGGATGTTTTCCGACTGTCGCGAAATTTGGAGGTTCCGTCGCTAGGTCGTTTTGCTATCCGAAAGGACTTATATTAGGTATTACGGAGGATTAGCAAGACGAAATTCGTGTTCGCGTTCGCAAACATTTTTCAGGTCGCGAACTGGATTGCGAACTTTCGCAGTTTTCGTTCGGAAAAGTAGTCGGAACACGAATCGCGGATTCGTGTCAGAGCAGTCATAAATTTACCACGCTGTACCTGTACATCGTGTCAACGTCATGCATGTGCGAATTCTGTTTGCTAATCCTTCTCATAACGCGAATTCCGTCACCGAGTTCGACTTTCCTTGGAGTGCGAACGCGAACGCGAATTTCGTCTTGCTAATCCTCCGTAATAGGTTCGTTTGGCTTCTCACAACCTGCGCTACAAGCTGCTGCTACTGTGCTAGCCTACAACTTGTACTGTTGTAGCTACCCAGAGCGTGGTAACTATGGACAACAAAAATGGCGTGCACATGTAAAACAAATTCGAACAAAAAGCCGAAAATAACTTTCGACTCCGCTGCTTTCTTTCCGTTCCAAACTTGTTGAAGTGTTACTTCTTTACCGAAAGTTCCACTGCATGCCTTCTCCATTGTCTCTAGAACCCAGCAGTAGAACAATAACCTGAAATTCGATATGCAGAACAACTCTATAATAGTACTAGTATTACTTCCATCGAGCAGTTGTTCCTTGGGATGCGTGCAGGCCATCAACGTTTGAGTCTGAAGCAATATCTCCCGCGCTATGCACCCTTGGTCTTGGAAACAGGGTGTGTGGAGGAGCCGCGTGCGCACGCTAATCTGTCTCGCTGTGAAAGTTTAATGGCGGCAGAGGTGAAACGCTCGCTATCCAGGTGAGCTTCTCTTAGGCTAAGATAATAGCACAGCGGTCCTACCGACTCTCTGCTCAGCCTGTCAGTGGAAAAAGGTTTTCATACCTGCCAACCTTTGCCAATCCCAGGTCGGGACAGCTAGTGAATTGTGAACTAAAGTTTGGGGGGGGGGGGGGGAGGAGGGGGGAGGAGGGAGCAAACGTGTGCCGAAAGGCAGGCAACGAAGCGATTTCGCTGTCTATTGTTTATTGATGCGTTGAGAAGTTAGCTGGACTCTTTCATGCTACCGTAAAAGTCCGTAAATAAGTACATGCCCGAAAGAAATACCCCCTTCATTCTTTTGGCTCTGTCTGTTGAAGTCAAGTCAAGCCCGATAAACATACTGCCCGAAATAAGTACCGGTACGATGCGCACGTGCAGCACTTAGCATGTACATCAACATGAAAATGACTTCTCCACTACACCCAAGTCACGTCCGAAAGTTAGTTCGTGCCCGAAAGTCAGTACCTGCCCGAAAGTTAGTACGGGTGTGGTCACTAAATTCGAAAGTAAATACGTACTTATTTACGGACTTTTACGGTGTTGAGTTGAGGATGCTGATCTTGGTAGTAGCTCGCTGCATTTCCGACGTTATACATGTTCGATACGATGGTCATTTTCGATAAAATGGTCCATTTCCAGGACAAAATCGGAACAAAGTAAGACCCTTTTGGTGCACCCCCCTAAAGAATTTGACCTAGGTTCAGCATGCACATAGTGCCCATGATGATATGCACCAGCCATCCTACACATATTGTACAGATGATACTATACTCTGGTGATGCGGCCGTGCGCCCCCCCCCTAAGAGGGGGATCAGTTACGCCTCTGACCGAAATAACCAGTGAAAACCTCAGCAATGCGTTGAACAATGAGAACAACTCTATCTTATGTGCGGGCTATAGATTTCACCCAGTTAACCCAGTGCAGAGGTCACTGACTTGTCAGTTTGAGCACTCTGGCAAGGCACGTTCGGGCCTGGTTTAAATCTGGCTTTGGAAAATTTTATTTTTCATTGCTATCAGGTTCGGCCTCATTTCCTCTGTGCTGCGCTGATGAGTCCACAAAGGACGAAACAGTTCCGTCAGGCGAAATTACTGGTCAGTCGGCGTCACGCATTTTTCACAAAAATTTGCGTTTCACCTGCTGGGAGAGTATGCGTGTACTCGAGTCTCATCCTGAGCCCGTTTTTTTCTTCTTTTTTTCAGCTCTAGTACAGCTGTATTTTTCATTGCAAAGCCGTCCTCGATTGTTGTGTTCGTTGTTCAAACGAAGTGGACATTCAATCATGAAGGCAGAGGACATAGGAGCCTGATTGGAGTTTCTCGTGGCATAGGACGGCCACACAGAGACACTTTGGGATTTTCTGAATATAAAATACCGTACGCACGATGCTGAGATCAATTTGTGCGATATCAAATTGTTTGTGATCTACCACATCGAGCAGAACGGGATCCAAACACAAGCTTACCGACGGTTAGGCTGCCGACCTGACTGGACAAATGATCCCTGGCTTCACCAGACGCCAGAAGTCGGACACCATGTCCTTTGTCGCGACGTCCATCTCCAAAAAGAACTCCATCTTCGTCGTGAAAAGGCTTGGAATACTCAATATTCAACCGAGATTCGCGGGCTCGCGCTTTCTCGGATCGATTAATTTCCTGCTGGAACAGTTGCAGGGCAGCTTCCCGCTACTGTTTCAACAGGCGATGGCTCCAAAGCATGCCGGGAACAAGCCATATCGAGGTTGCAAGCCACCCCTCTCAGCAAAAAATTCGAAGAAATTCGAAATTTCAATGGTGGAAGATATACTATGAAGAGAATTTCAAAAAGTATGTTTCGCGGAGCGATCGCTCAACCTACGTCATTCAAACTTTGTAGGATGGTTCAGACGTACATGCTAGGCATGGAACCACAGGCGATGATGCCATAGCTGACACACAGAGTAACACACACAGCAGAATCGTGTGCACAGATACTAAATTAGTGGACGTCGTCATCTTCTTCCCGCTGATCTCGAATGTACTATGACGTGCTATTTCGCCTGACGTTTCTGCAGATTGAGGATTTAACCCAGTTATATTGCTGGTGCATTTGCTAGCGGTTGCCGTAAATGTATTTAGGACGTCATCACAGCACGTTCACTGGCTCCCATTCCCGTCTACCGTGAGCGTTCAAGAACCCGAAATTGCCCTCACGACTCTGCAGTCAGCGCGAGAGTCAATAGTTCGGTGCCACTGCTTGGCACGGATCTAGTACCCACCTCCCACCGCTTTAGGAGCTGCATCTGTGCCTTAGATCTTTACAGGGTGGTGGAGTTCCTACGGCTGCTGATAGCTCAGTCTAACCGAGTCTAAAGCGAACTGTTAAATTGTTCGCTCTGATTGCCCTGTTGCGTCAACTTCTGTACTTTGCCAGTCGATAACACATCATGGCCCACTTGTCTAAAGTGAGGTTCTTGTTAATCGGAAAGAATATGGCCGTGCTTCGTTTCTCACGCAGGTCGACGTTGAACAATGCAGCAACTGCTGCAGGTTGCGTTGTACAGAGTCTACATGATCTTACAGCTTGCTATAGCCTTCCTGATAGGCTATTCCAGCACCTACTGTCAATGTTATGTTGAATATGAACTAGAAAAAAACTCTTCCTCTCCTCTCCTCCATGCGCTCTCACAGCCGACTCACTGCTACCCTCAGTAGCCATTACACGCACCAACCAAGGAAGAGTTTCAGGTAGATACTGAAATTCCTCCTGACAGCTGTTTCGCCTTCATAAGGCTCATCAGAGAAGGTGATATTGAATAGGATGATATCAGGTGGAGATGGTCAGATTTATACTACAAAACATGGGCGCAAGATTACGGGCAAGGTGTGAGAATGAGAAGTTACAATTCTCCAGCAACACAGGGCCAGGGGTTCCAAGAAAATGGCAGGTGAGTAATCCAATCACAAGCTGCTAACCTCTCCAGCAACACAGTGCCAGGGGTTCAAGAAAATGGCAGGTGAGAAATCCAATCACAAGCTGCTAACATTAATTTTCTAACGGCTAGGTGATAGTTTTTAAAAGAATTTAAAAGAATTTTGGCGAGCCACCAAACAAAGTGAAAGAAAGTACTAAGTACTAAGTACTAAGCGTGCAGTGCAGCAAAAGTTACAAAGAGTGCACACACGCATGAATGGACTGTAGTTACATGTAGATCTACTTTTCACTTGGGCAGTTCTCCAGCCAACCGCGCAGGCATGCAGAGACGCACCACGTCGACTGTCCCCGCAGAGCCCCCCTCCGGCGTTCTCCCGAGCAACAGATCTCCGCTGGCCGTCACACCTTGCTGCGCACCATACGTGGCCGGACCGACCGCTACCTCGCGCTGTCCCCATTTGCGCCTCCGTTGCTCGCTGCCGTTGAGCGTCGAGACAACCCGGCCGACCGTGGCGAAAGCAGAAATGAGAGTCCTAGGAGGAATTCGCTCGTCTGCCCCCACAGCTGAGTTGTCGACGAAGACCATGCTTCCACGATAATGACACCGCTCCCTTCCTTCCATTATCGAAACACTCACTGAAGTACCGCTCCACTGGCGCACTGGCTGTGAGAGCGCATGGAGGAGAGGAGAGGAAGAGTTCTTTACATTTTATTGGCCGAATAGTACCGTTCACCATTTGGAATATGAACTAGGACTTACGAGTGCATGAGTAAGAGAGGGAGCGTGAGTTACAATGCTGACTCCTTACCTGGTTTTGGGGACTTGAAAAGGGCTGTCACAGTTTGGCAACAAAACTCTGTATATCTTGGCCCAGCTAAAATGTGAGTGCTCGGATTGATATGATTTTTGGTTTGCTGGTAAGCCACTGGCCATAGCCAGCAATCGCATGTCATCACGCACATTGAAAATCAACATATTTTGCGAATTTGCGAATCGACCTTTTTTCACCATCACTTTTCAATGAGGACGAAGCAAAGTTGGCCGAACGAAGCCTAGAGGAAGAGAATCATCCTCTCCACTTCACCATCACGGTACTGACATAGGTATGAGACGAAACAAGCAAACAAATCCAGAAGAAAACTGTACGCCCACCGCCGCGCTGACTTTGGTCTGAGAATTTGGCAGCAGCAACTAACTTTGAACTTTGAAGCGCTTTTGCTGTTGCCTAGCAACATATTTCTAGCCTTCCTGGCCCCCAAATGCATGTTGGGTGGCCCTGCACATGACTGCACATTGTCTTAGCAACCTTGGAAAACTCAAACCGGTTACCAACAAGCTAGAGGTGAATCGGACCAAGCCCCCGAATGCTCCCGCCGGCCACCGGCGCTTCTTTGCAATTGAATCTGTTGTCAAGAATAATGAGCGAAGACAGATAGACATCATACAAATAGCTTGGAGTACCATCATGCTAGGTGGCATTCATTGTGGGACATAGGATAGTGTAGACCGAATTTCAGGAGGCGTGGGTGTGAGGAAGAACATGCAGAACAGTTGGATGCATGCAGCAGCATAGCCAACAAGAGAACGGGGTCGTGGATGGATTTGTTCTTGCTTTTGATGGATGTAGCCATCCATGTGACCCATACAGTATTCATGTGAGTACGGCGTTTTCTTGTGCTGCCAGGTTTGTGCCCGGCGTGCGAGTGAAACCTGATCCTTGAAAAGGCTTCGATGTACGGGATGTACAGGCCGTACGGGCTTCCTTCTGCCCAGTAAGGGTTCTGAAATTTATTTCATTCTATTTTACTTTGCAAGCGCTGCACAGAACTTCCCTGTACGTATTTCGCCAGGCTTTGTTGAAGTTCGTACCGTGAACTGCCAAAACAAAATGTTTGAATGGTGCTGGGGCGAGTGTAACATTAGGGTGTCCCTGCAGCCGGCCTGATCGCATTTGTTGTCACGACCGATTTTGTCTATACCAATGTCCCTCTTTTCTTCTGTGCCTTTCTTTTGCCTAGCTATTCAAGGAAATCCGGCTGGTCATCGTCTGTCTCTTGGAGCTGTGAATGGTAAGAAAGGTGAAAAAATGGTCAATTTTTGACGATTTGTGCACAGCTGTCATTGACAATGTACAGTATAACCTAGTGTAAGCGACCACCTGCTTTCAACGACCACCTGCATTCAACGACCATTTTTCCATGCACGAACAGTTCTACACAGAAACTGCACTGGATACAGCGACCACCTGCCTTGCGCGACCAGCGACCGACTTTTAGTGTACCAAGTACCATGTTAGACCTGCGCACAGCGACCAAACTAACCAAGAATGCCATCTTGGCTGCCAGGGTTGACTGCAACAATTGGGTTACATTGTTGAAGTGTGCTCTGAAGCAAGTGCATGCAGTCAACAGAAGTGACAAGTGACAGACAGTGCAGGATGCGCTGCATGCACTTGAGTGAGGTGTGCTTTGCCTGCACGAATGTATTCTATTCTCCACACCTGTCAATATGAGTACATGGAAGTACAGTCGTGCACATGCATGTACATGATCTGAGAAGCCACGTATGTGTAGGACCTGGTTCTAAAGACCACCTGGCTTTAACGACCGCTTTTGTGTGCACCGTGGGGTGGTCGCTTAAACCAGGTTTAACTGTACCTGTGTTTAACGGAGCCCAGTTGCAATATAAATGCTCGGATTTACTGTAAGTTTTGGCTTGCTGGCATGTTGTAGGCACCTGCAAGTAGTGACCCAGCAAATGTGTCCCTGCTGTAATTGTTCTTATTACAATGCCCGAAACCACGGGAAAAAAGTTCCAAACTTGGAGATAGGTTCTGGCTCTGGCAAGTAGCGATGTTGTGGCCTGCTGGAACTTGGTTGGCCGTAAGATATTTTTTTGGTTTCTGTAGGCCTGGGTGTTGTTCGTAGCAGTGTGTCTCTTTTCTTTTGTGTACTTCCCTTTGCCTAGCTATTCAAGGAAATCAGGACGGTCGCAGTCAGCCTTGGAGCTGCGAATGGCCAGAAAGGTACGTAACTGTCCATTTTCGGCAACTTATGCCCAGCTGTCTGTTGAATGTGCCTCTGCCTGGTATACCTGGACCCAACTGTAATGTGAGCACTGTGGTTGATATGATCCTTAGCTTGCTGGTAGGACACTGCACCAGAAAGTAGTGCCCTAGAAAATTTCACCCTGCTGTAATTGATTTGATTACAAAGTCCGAAATCACGGATAAGCTCCAAACTTTCAAATAGGTTATTTCAGCTTACCCCTAGCCCTGAGCGAGTTGTTTATAGCAATGTGGGTCCTTTGTTTTGTGCACTACATTTTCCCCGCAATACAAGGAAACTGGATGGTCAAGAACTGTCTTGGAGCTGTGAATGGCCAGAAAGGTGAGACATTGTCACATGTTGACGACTTGTGCCCCGCTGTTATTGACAATGTATCTCTGTATAACTCGGTGCAGCTGCAATGTGAGTGCTGGTAGACTGCTAGCATCCGCATGTTGTGGCCTAGATAATCTCATCCTGTTGTAACAAAAAAACTTGGAGATAACCTTTGTCCAGTTTGTGGAGGAAATCGGGATGGTCACTTTCTGTGTTGGAGGTGGTTGTGGCCAGAAAGGTGCAAAACTGTCAATTTGTGACGACTTGTGCCCAGTAGTAAGGTTCAATGTAGCACTGTATAACTGGGGTCAGCTGCAATTGGAGTGTTTGGATTGAATGGTATTTTAGTTTTCCAGTAGGTTCGCATGTAGTGGCCAGAAACTTTGGTTCCACTGCAATTGGTTTGGGAGTAAAGTCGGTAATCACCGATGAAAAGCCCTTGACTTGAAGATGGGGTATTTTTCAGCATTGAGCATCACTTGGCAAGTTGGTTATAGCATCGTATCCATTATCTTTTGTCCAATACATTCTTCCCAGCTGTTTTTGCACATCAGGGGTCACTATCTCTCTCGGAGTTGTGAATGCCCAGAATTATGAGAAAACGTCGATTTTTGCACTTGAGCCCAACTGCATTGTGTCTCTGTAACCTGAAATTCTGTATCTTGTATCATACTTGCATTTCCTTTTCATGTCCCTCGACTAAGGACCTCGAGAAAATGTGAACTGAGTGTGCCCTCGCTCATAGCAATGTGTCTGAGTTTGACCTGTGCTACCGTATTTCCTCGATTAATAGACCCGGTCTTTTGTTTTTTGAAGAGGGTTGGACCCCCGGTCTCTTATTTGGGCATGGTTCATTATTTTAGCACGGTCCACTATATTTTCATCGGCACTTCGCTGGAAATGGTGGATTTTTAACAGGTCATAATATAGAAGTTCTATATTTCTATTATTATGACTTGTAAAGAATCCACCATTTCCAGCGACTTGCCGATGAAAATATAGTGGACCGTGCTCAAATAATGAAAGAAAGCACTAGCCACTACAAAAATTGTAGTTGCGCAACCTAAAATCGCGTCCCTTTTTGATCCACTACGTGCTTTCTTAGTGCGCATGCGCAAAGCGATGAACTCAAATAAGAGACCGGGTCTCTTATTCGGGCATGGTCTACTATTTTTCCGTGAGGCCTCTAGGAGGGTCTATTATTCGAGCATGGTCTATTATTCGAGCATGGTCTATTATTCGAGCATGGTCTATTATTCGAGCATGGTCTATTATTCGAGGAAATACGGTATCATGTCTATGCATAGCAATGTATCTAAGTTTGACCTGTACTATCATGTCTATTCATAACAATGGGTCTGAGTTTGACCTGTACTATCATGTCTGTTCATAGCAATGGGTCTAAGTTTGACCTGTACTATCATGTCTATTCATAACAATGGGTCTGAGTTTGACCTGTACTATCATGTCTGTTCATAGCAATGGGTCTGAGTTTGACCTGTACTATCATGTCTATTCATAGCAATGGGTCTGAGTTTGACCTGTACTATCATGTCTGTTCATAGCAATGGGTCTGAGTTTGACCTGTACAGTAGGTATCGGTTATAGCGTGGGTGTTTGAAAAACGACTTTCTATTCTTATTTCAGATATTTCTTACACATGGTTGATAAATATGGTGGTAAAGACACACCTGGCAGTATGGCGGTAAACACACGCCTGCCCACACACGCTCTCTAGGCTGCAAAGTTCTGACACAGAGCTCTCCTTCTCACCACCACGACCATCAGTTCGCGCCTGGCGCCTGGTCGATGCATGGCTGGCGGTATCCGGCATAGCAGGCTGGTACATCAAGTAGCGCAAGGCACATAGATGATGACACAGCAACGACATAGCTCGATTGCGACGATTGTTCAACTTCATTCTCCCGAGTCAAGCTCCGTATGAAGACATCCAAGAAGAAGATTGCCGGATGAGTCCAGCGGGGACGAAACGTACGTCGCAATAAGCTATGTCGTTGCTGTGTCATCATCTATGTGCCATGCGCTACTTGATGTACCAGCCTGCTATGCCGGATACCGCCAGCCATGCATCGACCAGGCGCCAGGCGCGAACTGATGGTGGTGGTGGTGAGAAGGAGAGCTCTGTGCCAGAACTTTGCAGCCTAGAGAGCGTGTGTGGGCAGGCGTGTGTTTACCGCCATATTATCACACATGACTCTCATTCCCAGACCAAACTAGCACTGCGCATGTACAGCATTCACTTGACAGTCACTCTCACACAGACGGAAGCACATCCTCACTCTCTGACAACCCGTACTCTTGCACGCACCACATACCATAAACGTCACACATCACACCATACTCGCGCGTACACTTAGACCATATATGACATCAGACACTGGACTCCACAAGACAAGAACCAAATACAATGACATGCGTAAATCATAGTCGTAATACAAATTCGCAACAATAGTTCAGCAAGTGTTTGGTCATAGAGAGGGAGGGAGAGGTAGAGGGAGGGAGAGGTAGAGAGAGAGAGACTGACTGAGGGAGACTGAGTTACTTCAAGAAGTACATTCTCTCATCATATACATGCAAGCACAGGTACTGAAACTACACAACAGCTGCACAATCATCATCAATACTGGACATGCTTGAAGTAAAAACACGATGAAGACTGTCAAGAAGATAGAACTGAAACGACCATACTACAGTCTCCGAGCGGGACATCCTGTCATCATCCACTACTGGATGGGCATGTGTGCGTGTGGGACTTGCCATCATCCACTGGATGTGCATGTGTGCGTGTGGGACTTGCCATCATCCACTGGATGTGCATGTGTGCGTGTGGGACTTGCCATCATCCACTGGATGTGCATGTGTGCGTGTGGGACTTGCAATCATCCACTGGATGTGCATGTATGCGTGTGGGACTTGCCATCATCCACTGGATGTGCATGTGTGCGTGTGGGACTTGCCATTATCCACTGGATGTGCATGTGTGCGTGTGGGACTTTTACAAATACATGTGTGAAGACTTAACAGAGAGACAAGAAGATCTGCATGGCACAAATACACTCTAGACCACAATGGCGATGGCAAAACATTTTTGCTTGTGATTCCTGACTTTGGGATCAAACGGATTAGAGCAGGGCCATATTTTCTAGGGCTCTACTCGCGGGTCCCAGCAACCCAGACAGCTGGACACAAGTCGTCAAGAATTAGCATGTGTTTTCGCCTTTCGGGCCAATTCCCAACTCCAAGACTGAGAAAGACCAACAAGAATTCCTGGGATAGCTGAGAAAAAGGAAGAGCACAAACAAATAGACTCGCTTTTAGAACCGACTCACTTTGCTATAAACAAATCAACCAGGGGCTGCTGAAAGCTGAAAATAACCTGTCTCCATGGTTTTGGCTTACCGTCCGTGATTATACGGACTTTTTCCAACCAAACTGACTACAGCAGGGCCGAATATTCTGAGCCACTTCTTGCTGGTGCAAGCGGCTTACAAGGAAACCAAAATCAATTATACGGACTTTGCAACCAAACTGACTACAGCAGGGCCGAATATTCTGAGCCACTTCTTGCTGGTGCTAGCGGCGTACAAGCAAACTAAAATCAAATCAATCTGAGCACTCAAATTGCAGTTATCTCCAATTTTGGGGCTTTTTGCCTGTGAATCCGGACCTGGAGCTCAAACCAGTCACATCAGGGCCAAATTTCCTATGGCACCACCTGCGAGGGCCAGGGGCCTACAAGCAAACCAAGAATCAAGTCATTCCCTGCACTCACATAACAGCTGGGCCCAGTTACACAAAGGAAGAATGAAAAGCAGCTGCGTGCAAGTGAACAATTTCTCACCTTTCTGGCCATTCTCGCCGCAAATGCTGACACTGACCAAAATAATGTCCTCCAATAGCTATGGCTATGCAGAAGGTGGTGGACGAAAGAAGAGAGACACATTTCCATAAACAACTCGCATAGGGCTACTGAGAGCTGAAATTAAAGTTTGGGGACTTTTACCCGTGAATTCGGACCTGGAGCTCAAACCAGCTACAGCAGGGCCAAATGTCCTACGGCACCACCTGCGAGTGCCAGCGGCCTACAAGCAAACCAAAAATCAAATCATTCCCTGCGCTCACATAGCAGCTGGGCCCAGTGACACAAAGGAAGAATGAAAATTGCAGCAAAAAAGTCGTTTACAATGAGCAATATCTCACCTTTCTGGCCATTCCCGCCTCAAATGCTGACACTGACCACCATCTTTCTGGAAAAGGTATGCAGAATGTGGTGGGCGAGAAAAAAACAAAAACACATTTCTCTAAACAACTCGCCCAGGGCTGCTCAAAGCTGAAAATAACCTATTTCCCAGTATTGGGCCTTTTTGCCCGTGATTCTTCTCTTTGCGACTAAACTATTCCCAGCAGTTCCAAATTTTCGGTGTCACTGAATGTGTGTGCCAGCGGCCTACAGGCAAACCAAAAATCAAATCAATGTGACCACTCATGTTACAGCTGGGTCATGTTATAGACAGGTACGTTGAAAGTGACATGTGGGCACAAATGTTCAAAATGAGACAATTTCTCACCTGTGTGCCCTTTCGAAGCTCAAGAACTGACCATGACCACCCTGATCTTCTTGTATACCTGGACATAGGGAAATGCACCATGAAAAAATGCCACATTTCAATAAACAACTCGCCCAGGGCTGCTGAAAGCTGAAAATAACCTTTCCAAAATCCAAAATTCATCTCAAAGCGACCACTCACATCACAGCTGAGTCATGTTATAGAGAGGTACGTAGAAAGTGACATGTGGACACAATTGGTCAAAAGGAGACAATTTCTCATCTTTCTGCCCGTTTGAAGCTCAAGAACTGACCATCGCCACCCTGATCTTGTTGTATAGCTGGTCATAGGGAAGTGTACCAAGAAAATATGCTACATTTCAATAAACAACTCACCCAGGGCTGCTGAAAGCCGAAAGAACCTAACTCCCAGTTTTGTTCCATTTTGCCCGTGATTCTTCACTTTGCGAATAAGCTATTCACAGCCGTGCCAAATTTTGGGCATCACTAAACCAGGGTGCCAGCGGCCTACAAGCAAACCAAAAATAAAATCAATGCGACCACTCACATCAAAGCCGGGTCATGTTATAGAGAGGTACGTTGAAAGTGACACGTGGGCACAAATGGGCCAAAAGCGACAATTTCCCACCTTTCTGCCCGAAGCTCGTGAACTGACCATCGCCACCATGATCCTGTTGTATAGCTGGACATAGGGAAGTGCACCAAGAAAAAATGCCACATTTCAATAAACAATAATTCGCCCAGGGCTGCTCAAAGCGGAAATAAAACTATCTCCAAGTTTTGGGCCGTTTTGCCCGTGATTCTTCACTTTGCGACTAAACTATTCCCAGCAGTGCCAAAATTTCGGCGTTACTGAATGCGGGTGCCAGCGGCCTACAAGCAAACCAAAAATCATATCAATGCGACCACTCACATCACAGCTGGGTCATGTTATAGAGAGGTATGTTGAAAGTGACACGTGGGCACAAATGGGCAAAAAGCAACAATTTCTAACCTTTCTGCCCGTTCGAAGCTCAAGAACTGACCATCGCCACCCTCATCTTGTTGTTTAGCTGGACATAGGGAAGTGCACCAAGAAAAATTCCACATTTCAATAAACACTTCGCCCAGCGTTGCTCAAAGCTGAAATAAAACTATCTCGAAGTTTTGGGCCTTTTTGCCTGTGATTCTTCACTTTGCGACTAAACTGTTCCGAGCAGTGCCAAAATTTCGGCGTCACTGAATGCGGGTGCCAGCGGCCTACAAGCAAACCAAAAATCAAATCAATGCGACCACTCAAATCACAGCTGGTTCATGTTATAGAGAGGTATGTTGAAAGTGACACGTGGGCACAAATGGGCAAAAAGCGACAATTTCTCACCTTTCTGCCCGTTCGAAGCTCAAGAACTGACCATCGCCACCCTCATCTTGTTGTTTAGCTGGACATAGGGAAGTGCACCAAGAAAAATTCCACATTTCAATAAACACTTCGCCCAGGGCTGCTCAAAGCTGAAATAAAACTATCTTGACGTTTTGGGCCTTTTTGCCCGTGATTCTTCACTTTGCGACTAAACTATTCACAGCAGTGCCAAATTTTGGCGTCACTGAATGCGGGTGCCAGCGGCCTACAAGCAAACCAAAAATCAAATCAATGCGACCACTCACATCACAGCTGGGTCATGTTATAGAGAGGTATGTTGAAAGTGACACGTGGGCACAAATGGGCAAAAAGCGACAATTTCTCACCTTTCTGCCCGTTCAAAGCTCAAGAACTGACCATCGCCACCCTCATCTTGTTGTTTAGCTGGACATAGGGAAGTGCACCAAGAAAAATTCCACATTTCAATAAACACTTCGCCCAGGGCTGCTCAAAGCTGAAATAAAACTATCTCGACGTTTCGGGCCTTTTTGCCCGTGATTCTTCACTTTGCGACTTAACTATTCACAGCAGTGCCAAAATTTTGGCGTCACTGAATGCGGGTGGCAGCGGCCTACAAGCAAACCAAAAATCAAATCAATGCGACCACTCACATCAGAGCTGGGTCATGTTATAGAGAGGTATGTTGAAAGTGACACGTGGCCACAAATGGGCAAAAAAACGACAATTTCTCACCTTTATGCCCGTTCGAAGCTCAAGAACTGACCATCGCCACCCTCATCTTGTTGTTTAGCTGGACATAGGGAAGTGCACCAAGGAAAAATTCCACATTTCAATAAACACTTCGCCCAGGGCTGCTCAAAGCGGAAGTAATACTATCTCGAAGTTTTGGGCCTTTTTGCCCGTGATTCTTCACTTTGCGACTAAACTATTCACAGCAGTGCCAAAATTTCGGCGTTAATGAATGCGGGTGCCAGCGGCCTACAAGCAAACCAAAAATAAAATCAATGCGACCACTCAAGTCACAGCTGGTTCATGTTATAGAGAGGTATGTTGAAAGTGACACGTGGGCACAAATGGGCAAAAAGCAACAATTTCTAACCTATCTGCCCGTTCGAAGCTCAAGAACTGACCATCGCCACCCTCATCTTGTTGTTTAGCTGGACATAGGGAAGTGCACCAAGAAAAATTCCACATTTCAATAAACACTTCGCCCAGGGCTGCTCAAAGCTGAAATAAAACTATCTCGAAGTTTCGGGCCTTTTTGCCTGTGATTCTTCACTTTGCGACTAAACTATTCCCAGCAGTGCCAAAATTTCGGCGTTACTGAATGCGGGAGCCAGCGGCCTACAAGCAAACCAAAAATCAAATCAATGCGATCACTCAAATCACAGCTCGGTCATGTTATAGATAGGTATGTTGAAAGTGACACGTGGGCACAAATGGGCAAAAAGCGACAATTTCTCACCTTTCTGCCCGTTCGAAGCTCAAGAACTGACCATCGCCACCCTCATCTTGTTGTTTAGCTGGACATAGCGAAGTGCACCAAGAAAAATTCCACATTTCAATAAACACTTCGCCCAGGGCTGCTCAAAGCTGAAATAAAACTATCTTGACGTTTTGGGCCTTTTTGCCCGTGATTCTTCACTTTGCGACTAAACTATTCACAGCAGTGCCAAAATTTTGGCGTCACTAAATGCAGGTGCCAGCGGCCTACAAGCAAACCAAAAATCAAATCAATGCGACCACTCACATCACAGCGGGGTCATGTTATAGAGAGGTATGTTGAAAGTGACACGTGGGCACAAATGGGCAAAAAGCGACAATTTCTCACCTTTCTGCCCGTTCAAAGCTCAAGAACTGACCATCGCCACCCTCATCTTGTTGTTTAGCTGGACATAGGGAAGTGCGCCAAGAAAAATTCCACATTTCAATAAACACTTCGCCCAGGGCTGCTCAAAGCTGAAATAAAACTATCTCGACGTTTTGGGCCTTTTTGCCCGTGATTCTTCACTTTGCGACTAAACTATTCACAGCAGTGCCAAAATTTCGGCGTCACTGAATGCGGGTGCCAGCGGCCTACAAGCAAACCAAAAATAAAATAAATGCGACCACTCACATCACAGCTGGGTCATGTTATAGAGAGGTATGTTGAAAGTGACACGTGGCCACAAATGGGCAAAAAGCGACAATTTCTCACCTTTATGCCCGTTCGAAGCTCAAGAACTGACCATTGCCACCCTCATCTTGTTGTTTAGCTGGACATAGGGAAGTGCACCAAGAAAAATTCCACATTTCAATAAACACTTCGCCCAGGGCTGCTCAAAGCTGAAATAAAACTATCTCGAAGTTTCGGGCCTTTTTGCCCGTGATTCTTCACTTTGCGACTAAACTATTCCCAGCAGTGCCAACATTTTGGCGTTACTGAATGCGGGTGCCAGCGGCCTACAAGCAAACCAAAAATCAAATCAATGCGACCACTCAAATCACAGCTGGTTCATGTTATAGAGAGGTATGTTGAAAGTGACACGTGGCCACAAATGGGCAAAAAGCGACAATTTCTCACCTTTCTGCCCGTTCGAAGCTCAAGAACTGACTATCGCCACCCTCATCTTGTTGTTTAGCTGGACATAGGGAAGTGCACCAAGAAAAATTCCACATTTCAATAAACACTTCGCCCAGGGCTGCTCAAAGCTGAAATAAAACTATCTTGACGTTTTGGGCCTTTTTGCCCGTGATTATTCACTTTGCGACTAAACTATTCACAGCAGTGCCAAAATTTCGGCGTCACTGAATGCGGGTGCCAGCGGCCTACAAGCAAACCAAAAATCAAATCAATGCGACCACTCACATCACAGCGGGCGCATGTTATAGAGAGGTATGTTGAAAGTGACACGTGGCCACAAATGGGCAAAAAGCGACAATTTCTCACCTTTCTGCCCGTTCGAAGCTCAAGAACTGACCATCGCCACCCTCATCTTGTTGTTTAGCTGGACATAGGGAAGTGCACCAAGAAAAATTCCACATTTCAATAAACACTTCGCCCAGGGCTGCTCAAAGCTGAAATAAAACTATCTCGACGTTTTGGGCCTTTTTGCCCGTGATTCTTCACTTTGCGACTAAACTATTCCCAGCAGTGCCAAAATTTCGCCGTCACTGAATGCGGGTGCCAGCGGCCTACAAGCAAACCAAAAATCAAATCAATGCGACCACTCACATCACAGCTGGGTCATGTTATAGAGAGGTATGTTGAAAGTGACACGTGGCCACAAATGGGCAAAAAGCGACAATTTCTCACCTTTCTGCCCGTTCGAAGCTCAAGAACTGACCATCGCCACCCTGATCTTGTTGTTTAGCTGGACATAGGGAAGTGCACCAAGAAAAATTCCACATTTCAATAAACACTTCGCCCAGGGCTGCTCAAAGCTGAAATAGAACTATCTTGACGTTTTGGGCCTTTTTGCCCGTGATTCTTCACTTTGCGACTAAACTATTCTCAGCAGTGCCAAAATTTCGGCGTCACTGAATGCAAGTGCCAGCGGCCTACAAGCAAACCAAAAATCAAATCAATGCGACCACTCCAATCACAGCTGGGTCATGTTATAGAGAGGTATGTTGAAAGTGACACGTGGGCACAAATGGGCAAAAAGCGACAATTTCTAACCTTTCTGCCCGTTCGAAGCTCAAGAACTGACCATCGCCACCCTGATCTTGTTGTTTAGCTGAACATAGGGAAGTGCACCAAGAAAAATTCCACATTTCAATAAACACTTCGCCCAGGGCTGCTCAAAGCTGAAATAAAACTATCTCGACGTTTTGGGCCTTTTTGCCCGTGATTCTTCACTTTGCGACTAAACTATTCACAGCAGTGCCAAAATTTCGGCGTCACTGAATGCGGGTGCCAGCGGCCTACAAGCAAACCAAAAATAAAATAAATGCGACCACTCACATCACAGCTGGGTCATGTTATAGAGAGGTATGTTGAAAGTGACACGTGGCCACAAATGGGCAAAAAGCGACAATTTCTCACCTTTATGCCCGTTCGAAGCTCAAGAACTGACCATTGCCACCCTCATCTTGTTGTTTAGCTGGACATAGGGAAGTGCACCAAGAAAAATTCCACATTTCAATAAACACTTCGCCCAGGGCTGCTCAAAGCTGAAATAAAACTATCTCGAAGTTTCGGGCCTTTTTGCCCGTGATTCTTCACTTTGCGACTAAACTATTCCCAGCAGTGCCAACATTTTGGCGTTTTTGAATGCGGGTGCCAGCGGCCTACAAGCAAACCAAAAATCAAATCAATGCGACCACTCAAATCACAGCTGGTTCATGTTATAGAGAGGTATGTTGAAAGTGACACGTGGCCACAAATGGGCAAAAAGCGACAATTTCTAACCTTTCTGCCCGTTCGAAGCTCAAGAACTGACTATCGCCACCCTCATCTTGTTGTTTAGCTGGACATAGGGAAGTGCACCAAGAAAAATTCCACATTTCAATAAACACTTCGCCCAGGGCTGCTCAAAGCTGAAATAAAACTATCTTGACGTTTTGGGCCTTTTTGCCCGTGATTATTCACTTTGCGACTAAACTATTCACAGCAGTGCCAAAATTTCGGCGTCACTGAATGCGGGTGCCAGCGGCCTACAAGCAAACCAAAAATCAAATCAATGCGACCACTCACATCACAGCGGGCTCATGTTATAGAGAGGTATGTTGAAAGTGACACGTGGCCACAAATGGGCAAAAAGCGACAATTTCTCACCTTTCTGCCCGTTCGAAGCTCAAGAACTGACCATCGCCACCCTCATCTTGTTGTTTAGCTGGACATAGGGAAGTGCACCAAGAAAAATTCCACATTTCAATAAACACTTCGCCCAGGGCTGCTCAAAGCTGAAATAAAACTATCTCGACGTTTTGGGCCTTTTTGCCCGTGATTCTTCACTTTGCGACTAAACTATTCCCAGCAGTGCCAAAATTTCGCCGTCACTGAATGCGGGTGCCAGCGGCCTACAAGCAAACCAAAAATCAAATCAATGCGACCACTCACATCACAGCTGGGTCATGTTATAGAGAGGTATGTTGAAAGTGACACGTGGCCACAAATGGGCAAAAAGCGACAATTTCTCACCTTTCTGCCCGTTCGAAGCTCAAGAACTGACCATCGCCACCCTGATCTTGTTGTTTAGCTGGACATAGGGAAGTGCACCAAGAAAAATTCCACATTTCAATAAACACTTCGCCCAGGGCTGCTCAAAGCTGAAATAGAACTATCTTGACGTTTTGGGCCTTTTTGCCCGTGATTCTTCACTTTGCGACTAAACTATTCTCAGCAGTGCCAAAATTTCGCCGTCACTGGATGCGGGTGCCAGCGGCCTACAAGCAAACCAAAAATCAAATCAATGCGACCACTCACATCACAGCTGGGTCATGTTATAGAGAGGTATGTTGAAAGTGACACGTGGGCACAAATGGGCAAAAAGCGACAATTTCTCACCTTTATGCCCGTTCGAAGCTCAAGAACTGACCATCGCCACCCTGATCTTGTTGTTTAGCTGGACATAGGGAAGTGCACCAAGAAAAATTCCACATTTCAATAAACACTTCGCCCAGGGCTGCTCAAAGCTGAAATAAAACTATCTTGACGTTTTGGGCCTTTTTGCCCGTGATTCTTCACTTTGCGACTAAACTATTCTCAGCAGTGCCAAAATTTCGGCGTCACTGAATGCAAGTGCCAGCGGCCTACAAGCAAACCAAAAATCAAATCAATGCGACCACTCCAATCACAGCTGGGTCATGTTATAGAGAGGTATGTTGAAAGTGACACGTGGGCACAAATGGGCAAAAAGCGACAATTTCTAACCTTTCTGCCCGTTCGAAGCTCAAGAACTGACCATCGCCACCCTGATCTTGTTGTTTAGCTGAACATAGGGAAGTGCACCAAGAAAAATTCCACATTTCAATAAACACTTCGCCCAGGGCTGCTCAAAGCTGAAATAAAACAATCTTGACGTTTTGGGCCTTTTTGCCCGTGATTCTTCACTTTGCGACTAAACTATTCACAGCAGTGCCAAAATTTCGGCGTCACTGAATGCGGGTGCCAGCGGCCTACAAGCAAACCAAAAATCAAATCAATGCGACCACTCACATCACAGCGGGCTCATGTTATAGAGAGGTATGTTGAAAGTGACACGTGGCCACAAATGGGCAAAAAGCGACAATTTCTCACCTTTATGCCCGTTCGAAGCTCAAGAACTGACCATCACCACCCTCATCTTGTTGTTTAGCTGGACATAGGGAAGTGCACCAAGAAAAATTCCACATTTCAATAAACACTTCGCCCAGGGCTGCTCAAAGCTGAAATAAAACTATCTTGACGTTTTGGGCCTTTTTGCCCGTGATTCTTCACTTTGCGACTAAACTATTCTCAGCAGTGCCAAAATTTCGACGTCACTGAATGCAAGTGCCAGCGGCCTACAAGCAAACCAAAAATCAAATAAATGCGACCACTCCAATCACAGCGGGGTCATGTTATAGAGAGGTATGTTGAAAGTGACACGTGGGCACAAATGGGCAAAAAGCGACAATTTCTAACCTTTCTGCCCGTTCGAAGCTCAAGAACTGACCATCGCCACCCTCATCTTGTTGTTTAGCTGGACATAGGGAAGTGCACCAAGAAAAATTCCACATTTCAATAAACACTTCGCCCAGGGCTGCTCAAAGCTGAAATAAAACTATCTCGACGTTTTGGGCCTTTTTGCCCGTGATTCTTCACTTTGCGACTAAACTATTCCCAGCAGTGCCAAAATTTCAGCGTCACTGAATGCGGGTGCCAGCGGCCTACATGCAAACCAAAAATCAAATCAATGCGACCACTCACATCACAGCGGGCTCATGTTATAGAGAGGTATGTTGAAAGTGACACGTGGCCACAAATGGGCAAAAAGCGACAATTTCTCACCTTTATGCCCGTTCGAAGCTCAAGAACTGACCATCGCCACCCTCATCTTGTTGTTTAGCTGAACATAGGGAAGTGCACCAAGAAAAATTCCACATTTCAATAAACACTTAGCCCAGGGCTGCTCAAAGCTGAAATAAAACAATCTTGACGTTTTGGGCCTTTTTGCCCGTGATTCTTCACTTTGCGACTAAACTATTCACAGCAGTGCCAAAATTTCGGCGTCACTGAATGCGGGTGCCAGCGGCCTACAAGCAAACCAAAAATCAAATCAATGCGACCACTCACATCACAGCGGGCTCATGTTATAGAGAGGTATGTTGAAAGTGACACGTGGCCACAAATGGGCAAAAAGCGACAATTTCTCACCTTTATGCCCGTTCGAAGCTCAAGAACTGACCATCGCCACCCTCATCTTGTTGTTTAGCTGGACATAGGGAAGTGCACCAAGGGAAAATTCCACATTTCAATAAACACTTCGCCCAGGGCTGCTCAAAGCGGAAGTAATACTATCTCGAAGTTTTGGGCCTTTTTGCCCGTGATTCTTCACTTTGCGACTAAACTATTCACAGCAGTGCCAAAATTTCGGCGTTAATGAATGCGGGTGCCAGCGGCCTACAAGCAAACCAAAAATAAAATCAATGCGACCACTCAAATCACAGCTGGTTCATGTTATAGAGAGGTATGTTGAAAGTGACACGTGGGCACAAATGGGCAAAAAGCAACAATTTCTAACCTATCTGCCCGTTCGAAGCTCAAGAACTGACCATCGCCACCCTCATCTTGTTGTTTAGCTGGACATAGGGAAGTGCACCAAGAAAAATTCCACATTTCAATAAACACTTCGCCCAGGGCTGCTCAAAGCTGAAATAAAACTATCTCGACGTTTGGGGCCTTTTTGCCTGTGATTCTTCACTTTGCGACTAAACTATTCCCAGCAGTGCCAAAATTTCGGCGTTACTGAATGCGGGAGCCAGCGGCCTACAAGCAAACCAAAAATCAAATCAATGCGACCACTCAAATCACAGCTCGGTCATGTTATAGATAGGTATGTTGAAAGTGACACGTGGGCACAAATGGGCAAAAAGCGACAATTTCTCACCTTTCTGCCCGTTCGAAGCTCAAGAACTGACCATCGCCACCCTCATCTTGTTGTTTAGCTGGACATAGGGAAGTGCACCAAGAAAAATTTCCACATTTCAATAAACACTTCGCCCAGGGCTGCTCAAAGCTGAAATAAAACTATCTTGACGTTTTGGGCCTTTTTGCCCGTGATTCTTCACTTTGCGACTAAACTATTCACAGCAGTGCCAAAATTTCGGCGTCACTAAATGCAGGTGCCAGCGGCCTACAAGCAAACCAAAAATCAAATCAATGCGACCACTCACATCACAGCGGGGTCATGTTATAGAGAGGTATGTTGAAAGTGACACGTGGGCAAAAATGGGCAAAAAGCGACAATTTCTCACCTTTCTGCCCGTTCAAAGCTCAAGAACTGACCATCGCCACCCTCATCTTGTTGTTTAGCTGGACATAGGGAAGTGCACCAAGAAAAATTCCACATTTCAATAAACACTTCGCCCAGGGCTGCTCAAAGCTGAAATAAAACTATCTTGACGTTTTGGGCCTTTTTGCCCGTGATTCTTCACTTTGCGACTAAACTATTCACAGCAGTGCCAAAATTTCGGCGTCACTAAATGCAGGTGCCAGCGGCCTACAAGCAAACCAAAAATCAAATCAATGCGACCACTCACATCACAGCGGGGTCATGTTATAGAGAGGTATGTTGAAAGTGACACGTGGGCACAAATGGGCAAAAAGCGACAATTTCTCACCTTTCTGCCCGTTCAAAGCTCAAGAACTGACCATCGCCACCCTCATCTTGTTGTTTAGCTGGACATAGGGAAGTGCACCAAGAAAAATTCCACATTTCAATAAACACTTCGCCCAGGGCTGCTCAAAGCTGAAATAAAACTATCTCGACGTTTTGGGCCTTTTTGCCCGTGATTCTTCACTTTGCGACTAAACTATTCACAGCAGTGCCAAAATTTCGGCGTCACTGAATGCGGGTGCCAGCGGCCTACAAGCAAACCAAAAATCAAATCAATGCGACCACTCAAATCACAGCTGGTTCATGTTATAGAGAGGTATGTTGAAAGTGACACGTGGCCACAAATGGGCAAAAAGCGACAATTTCTAACCTTTCTGCCCGTTCGAAGCTCAAGAACTGACTATCGCCACCCTCATCTTGTTGTTTAGCTGGACATAGGGAAGTGCACCAAGAAAAATTCCACATTTCAATAAACACTTCGCCCAGGGCTGCTCAAAGCTGAAATAAAACTATCTTGACGTTTTGGGCCTTTTTGCCCGTGATTATTCACTTTGCGACTAAACTATTCACAGCAGTGCCAAAATTTCGGCGTCACTGAATGCGGGTGCCAGCGGCCTACAAGCAAACCAAAAATCAAATCAATGCGACCACTCACATCACAGCGGGCTCATGTTATAGAGAGGTATGTTGAAAGTGACACGTGGCCACAAATGGGCAAAAAGCGACAATTTCTCACCTTTCTGCCCGTTCGAAGCTCAAGAACTGACCATCGCCACCCTCATCTTGTTGTTTAGCTGGACATAGGGAAGTGCACCAAGAAAAATTCCACATTTCAATAAACACTTCGCCCAGGGCTGCTCAAAGCTGAAATAAAACTATCTCGACGTTTTGGGCCTTTTTGCCCGTGATTCTTCACTTTGCGACTAAACTATTCCCAGCAGTGCCAAAATTTCGCCGTCACTGAATGCGGGTGCCAGCGGCCTACAAGCAAACCAAAAATCAAATCAATGCGACCACTCACATCACAGCTGGGTCATGTTATAGAGAGGTATGTTGAAAGTGACACGTGGCCACAAATGGGCAAAAAGCGACAATTTCTCACCTTTCTGCCCGTTCGAAGCTCAAGAACTGACCATCGCCACCCTGATCTTGTTGTTTAGCTGGACATAGGGAAGTGCACCAAGAAAAATTCCACATTTCAATAAACACTTCGCCCAGGGCTGCTCAAAGCTGAAATAGAACTATCTTGACGTTTTGGGCCTTTTTGCCCGTGATTCTTCACTTTGCGACTAAACTATTCTCAGCAGTGCCAAAATTTCGCCGTCACTGGATGCGGGTGCCAGCGGCCTACAAGCAAACCAAAAATCAAATCAATGCGACCACTCACATCACAGCTGGGTCATGTTATAGAGAGGTATGTTGAAAGTGACACGTGGGCACAAATGGGCAAAAAGCGACAATTTCTCACCTTTATGCCCGTTCGAAGCTCAAGAACTGACCATCGCCACCCTGATCTTGTTGTTTAGCTGGACATAGGGAAGTGCACCAAGAAAAATTCCACATTTCAATAAACACTTCGCCCAGGGCTGCTCAAAGCTGAAATAAAACTATCTTGACGTTTTGGGCCTTTTTGCCCGTGATTCTTCACTTTGCGACCAAACTATTCTCAGCAGTGCCAAAATTTCGGCGTCACTGAATGCAAGTGCCAGCGGCCTACAAGCAAACCAAAAATCAAATCAATGCGACCACTCCAATCACAGCTGGGTCATGTTATAGAGAGGTATGTTGAAAGTGACACGTGGGCACAAATGGGCAAAAAGCGACAATTTCTAACCTTTCTGCCCGTTCGAAGCTCAAGAACTGACCATCGCCACCCTGATCTTGTTGTTTAGCTGAACATAGGGAAGTGCACCAAGAAAAATTCCACATTTCAATAAACACTTCGCCCAGGGCTGCTCAAAGCTGAAATAAAACAATCTTGACGTTTTGGGCCTTTTTGCCCGTGATTCTTCACTTTGCGACTAAACTATTCACAGCAGTGCCAAAATTTCGGCGTCACTGAATGCGGGTGCCAGCGGCCTACAAGCAAACCAAAAATCAAATCAATGCGACCACTCACATCACAGCGGGCTCATGTTATAGAGAGGTATGTTGAAAGTGACACGTGGCCACAAATGGGCAAAAAGCGACAATTTCTCACCTTTATGCCCGTTCGAAGCTCAAGAACTGACCATCACCACCCTCATCTTGTTGTTTAGCTGGACATAGGGAAGTGCACCAAGAAAAATTCCACATTTCAATAAACACTTCGCCCAGGGCTGCTCAAAGCTGAAATAAAACTATCTTGACGTTTTGGGCCTTTTTGCCCGTGATTCTTCACTTTGCGACTAAACTATTCTCAGCAGTGCCAAAATTTCGACGTCACTGAATGCAAGTGCCAGCGGCCTACAAGCAAACCAAAAATCAAATAAATGCGACCACTCCAATCACAGCGGGGTCATGTTATAGAGAGGTATGTTGAAAGTGACACGTGGGCACAAATGGGCAAAAAGCGACAATTTCTAACCTTTCTGCCCGTTCGAAGCTCAAGAACTGACCATCGCCACCCTCATCTTGTTGTTTAGCTGGACATAGGGAAGTGCACCAAGAAAAATTCCACATTTCAATAAACACTTCGCCCAGGGCTGCTCAAAGCTGAAATAAAACTATCTCGACGTTTTGGGCCTTTTTGCCCGTGATTCTTCACTTTGCGACTAAACTATTCCCAGCAGTGCCAAAATTTCAGCGTCACTGAATGCGGGTGCCAGCGGCCTACATGCAAACCAAAAATCAAATCAATGCGACCACTCACATCACAGCGGGCTCATGTTATAGAGAGGTATGTTGAAAGTGACACGTGGCCACAAATGGGCAAAAAGCGACAATTTCTCACCTTTATGCCCGTTCGAAGCTCAAGAACTGACCATCGCCACCCTCATCTTGTTGTTTAGCTGAACATAGGGAAGTGCACCAAGAAAAATTCCACATTTCAATAAACACTTAGCCCAGGGCTGCTCAAAGCTGAAATAAAACAATCTTGACGTTTTGGGCCTTTTTGCCCGTGATTCTTCACTTTGCGACTAAACTATTCACAGCAGTGCCAAAATTTCGGCGTCACTGAATGCGGGTGCCAGCGGCCTACAAGCAAACCAAAAATCAAATCAATGCGACCACTCACATCACAGCGGGCTCATGTTATAGAGAGGTATGTTGAAAGTGACACGTGGCCACAAATGGGCAAAAAGCGACAATTTCTCACCTTTATGCCCGTTCGAAGCTCAAGAACTGACCATCGCCACCCTCATCTTGTTGTTTAGCTGGACATAGGGAAGTGCACCAAGGGAAAATTCCACATTTCAATAAACACTTCGCCCAGGGCTGCTCAAAGCGGAAGTAATACTATCTCGAAGTTTTGGGCCTTTTTGCCCGTGATTCTTCACTTTGCGACTAAACTATTCACAGCAGTGCCAAAATTTCGGCGTTAATGAATGCGGGTGCCAGCGGCCTACAAGCAAACCAAAAATAAAATCAATGCGACCACTCAAATCACAGCTGGTTCATGTTATAGAGAGGTATGTTGAAAGTGACACGTGGGCACAAATGGGCAAAAAGCAACAATTTCTAACCTATCTGCCCGTTCGAAGCTCAAGAACTGACCATCGCCACCCTCATCTTGTTGTTTAGCTGGACATAGGGAAGTGCACCAAGAAAAATTCCACATTTCAATAAACACTTCGCCCAGGGCTGCTCAAAGCTGAAATAAAACTATCTCGACGTTTGGGGCCTTTTTGCCTGTGATTCTTCACTTTGCGACTAAACTATTCCCAGCAGTGCCAAAATTTCGGCGTTACTGAATGCGGGAGCCAGCGGCCTACAAGCAAACCAAAAATCAAATCAATGCGACCACTCAAATCACAGCTCGGTCATGTTATAGATAGGTATGTTGAAAGTGACACGTGGGCACAAATGGGCAAAAAGCGACAATTTCTCACCTTTCTGCCCGTTCGAAGCTCAAGAACTGACCATCGCCACCCTCATCTTGTTGTTTAGCTGGACATAGGGAAGTGCACCAAGAAAAATTTCCACATTTCAATAAACACTTCGCCCAGGGCTGCTCAAAGCTGAAATAAAACTATCTTGACGTTTTGGGCCTTTTTGCCCGTGATTCTTCACTTTGCGACTAAACTATTCACAGCAGTGCCAAAATTTCGGCGTCACTAAATGCAGGTGCCAGCGGCCTACAAGCAAACCAAAAATCAAATCAATGCGACCACTCACATCACAGCGGGGTCATGTTATAGAGAGGTATGTTGAAAGTGACACGTGGGCAAAAATGGGCAAAAAGCGACAATTTCTCACCTTTCTGCCCGTTCAAAGCTCAAGAACTGACCATCGCCACCCTCATCTTGTTGTTTAGCTGGACATAGGGAAGTGCACCAAGAAAAATTCCACATTTCAATAAACACTTCGCCCAGGGCTGCTCAAAGCTGAAATAAAACTATCTTGACGTTTTGGGCCTTTTTGCCCGTGATTCTTCACTTTGCGACTAAACTATTCACAGCAGTGCCAAAATTTCGGCGTCACTAAATGCAGGTGCCAGCGGCCTACAAGCAAACCAAAAATCAAATCAATGCGACCACTCACATCACAGCGGGGTCATGTTATAGAGAGGTATGTTGAAAGTGACACGTGGGCACAAATGGGCAAAAAGCGACAATTTCTCACCTTTCTGCCCGTTCAAAGCTCAAGAACTGACCATCGCCACCCTCATCTTGTTGTTTAGCTGGACATAGGGAAGTGCACCAAGAAAAATTCCACATTTCAATAAACACTTCGCCCAGGGCTGCTCAAAGCTGAAATAAAACTATCTCGACGTTTTGGGCCTTTTTGCCCGTGATTCTTCACTTTGCGACTAAACTATTCACAGCAGTGCCAAAATTTCGGCGTCACTGAATGCGGGTGCCAGCGGCCTACAAGCAAACCAAAAATCAAATCAATGCGACCACTCACATCACAACGGGCTCATGTTATAGAGAGGTATGTTGAAAGTGACACGTGGCCACAAATGGGCAAAAAGCGACAATTTCTCACCTTTCTGCCCGTTCGAAGCTCAAGAACTGACCATCGCCACCCTCATCTTATTGTTTAGCTGGACATAGGGAAGTGCACCAAGAAAAATTCCACATTTCAATAAACACTTCGCCCAGGGCTGCTCAAAGCTGAAATAAAACTATCTTGACATTTTGGGCCTTTTTGCCCGTGATTCTTCACTTTGCGACTAAACTATTCTCAGCAGTGCCAAAATTTCGGCGTCACTGAATGCGGGTGCCAGTGGCCTACAAGCAAACCAAAAATCAAATCAATGCGACTACTCCAATCACAGCTGGGTCATGTTATACAGAGGTATGTTGAAAGTGACACGTGGGCACAAATGGGCAAAAAGCGACAATTTCTAACCTTTCTGCCCGTTCGAAGCTCAAGAACTGACCATCGCCACCCTCATCTTGTTGTTTAGCTGGACATAGGGAAGTGCACCAAGAAAAATTCCACATTTCAATAAACACTTCGCCCAGGGCTGCTCAAAGCTGAAATAAAACTATCTCGACGTTTTGGGCCTTTTTGCCCGTGATTCTTCACTTTGCGACTAAACTATTCACAGCAGTGCCAAAATTTCGGCGTCACTGAATGCGGGTGCCAGCGGCCTACAAGCAAACCAAAAATAAAATAAATGCGACCACTCACATCACAGCTGGGTCATGTTATAGAGAGGTATGTTGAAAGTGACACGTGGCCACAAATGGGCAAAAAGCGACAATTTCTCACCTTTATGCCCGTTCGAAGCTCAAGAACTGACCATTGCCACCCTCATCTTGTTTTTTAGCTGGACATAGGGAAGTGCACCAAGAAAAATTCCACATTTCAATAAACACTTCGCCCAGGGCTGCTCAAAGCTGAAATAAAACTATCTCGAAGTTTCGGGCCTTTTTGCCCGTGATTCTTCACTTTGCGACTAAACTATTCCCAGCAGTGCCAACATTTTGGCGTTACTGAATGCGGGTGCCAGCGGCCTACAAGCAAACCAAAAATCAAATCAATGCGACCACTCAAATCACAGCTGGTTCATGTTATAGAGAGGTATGTTGAAAGTGAAACGTGGCCACAAATGGGCAAAAAGCGACAATTTCTCACCTTTCTGCCCGTTCGAAGCTCAAGAACTGACTATCGCCACCCTCATCTTGTTGTTTAGCTGGACATAGGGAAGTGCACCAAGAAAAATTCCACATTTCAATAAACACTTCTCCCAGGGCTGCTCAAAGCTGAAATAAAACTATCTTGACGTTTTGGGCCTTTTTGCCCGTGATTATTCACTTTGCGACTAAACTATTCACAGCAGTGCCAAAATTTCGGCGTCACTGAATGCGGGTGCCAGCGGCCTACAAGCAAACCAAAAATCAAATCAATGCGACCACTCACATCACAACGGGCTCATGTTATAGAGAGGTATGTTGAAAGTGACACGTGGCCACAAATGGGCAAAAAGCGACAATTTCTCACCTTTCTGCCCGTTCGAAGCTCAAGAACTGACCATCGCCACCCTGATCTTGTTGTTTAGCTGGACATAGGGAAGTGCACCAAGAAAAATTCCACATTTCAATAAACACTTCGCCCAGGGCTGCTCAAAGCTGAAATAAAACTATCTTGACGTTTTGGGCCTTTTTGCCCGTGATTCTTCACTTTGCGACTAAACTATTCTCAGCAGTGCCAAAATTTCGCCGTCACTGGATGCGGGTGCCAGCGGCCTACAAGCAAACCAAAAATCAAATCAATGCGACCACTCACATCACAGCTGGGTCATGTTATAGAGAGGTATGTTGAAAGTGACACGTGGGCACAAATGGGCAAAAAGCGACAATTTCTCACCTTTATGCCCGTTCGAAGCTCAAGAACTGACCATCGCCACCCTCATCTTGTTGTTTAGCTGGACATAGGGAAGTGCACCAAGAAAAATTCCACATTTCAATAAACACTTCGCCCAGGGCTGCTCAAAGCTGAAATAAAACTATCTCGACGTTTTGGGCCTTTTTGCCCGTGATTCTTCACTTTGCGACTAAACTATTCCCAGCAGTGCCAAAATTTCAGCGTCACTGAATGCGGGTGCCAGCGGCCTACAAGCAAACCAAAAATCAAATCAATGCGACCACTCACATCACAGCGGGCTCATGTTATAGAGAGGTATGTTGAAAGTGACACGTGGCCACAAATGGGCAAAAAGCGACAATTTCTCACCTTTATGCCCGTTCGAAGCTCAAGAACTGACCATCGCCACCCTGATCTTGTTGTTTAGCTGAACATAGGGAAGTGCACCAAGAAAAATTCCACATTTCAATAAACACTTCGCCCAGGGCTGCTCAAAGCTGAAATAAAACAATCTTGACGTTTTGGGCCTTTTTGCCCGTGATTCTTCACTTTGCGACTAAACTATTCACAGCAGTGCCAAAATTTCGGCGTCACTGAATGCGGGTGCAGCCGGCCTACAAGCAAACCAAAAATCAAATCAATGCGACCACTCACATCACAGCGGGCTCATGTTATAGAGAGGTATGTTGAAAGTGACACGTGGCCACAAATGGGCAAAAAGCGACAATTTCTCACCTTTATGCCCGTTCGAAGCTCAAGAACTGACCATCGCCACCCTCATCTTGTTGTTTAGCTGGACATAGAGAAGTGCACCAAGAAAAATTCCACATTTCAATAAACACTTCGCCCAGGGCTGCTCAAAGCTGAAATAAAACTATCTCGACGTTTTGGGCCTTTTTGCCCGTGATTCTTCACTTTGCGACTAAACTATTCACAGCAGTGCCAAAATTTCGGCGTCACTGAATGCGGGTGCCAGCGGCCTACAAGCAAACCAAAAATAAAATCAATGCGACCACTCACTTCACAGCTTGGTCATGTTATAGAGAGGTATGTTGAAAGTGACATGTGGCCACAAATGGGCAAAAAGCGACAATTTCTCACCTTTCTGCCCGTTCGAAGCTCAAGAACTGACCATCGCCACCCTCATCTTGTTGTTTAGCTGGACATAGGGAAGTGCACCAAGAAAAATTCCACATTTCAATAAACACTTCGCCCAGGGCTGCTCAAAGCTGAAATAAAACTATCTTGACAGTTTGGGCCTTTTTGCCCGTGATTATTCACTTTGCGACTAAACTATTCACAGCAGTGCCAAAATTTCGGCGTCACTGAATGCGGGTGCCAGCGGCCTACAAGCAAACCAAAAATCAAATCAATGCGACCACTCACATCACAACGGGCTCATGTTATAGAGAGGTATGTTGAAAGTGACACGTGGCCACAAATGGGCAAAAAGCGACAATTTCTCACCTTTCTGCCCGTTCGAAGCTCAAGAACTGACCATCGCCACCCTGATCTTGTTGTTTAGCTGGACATAGGGAAGTGCACCAAGAAAAATTCCACATTTCAATAAACACTTCGCCCAGGGCTGCTCAAAGCTGAAATAAAACTATCTTGACGTTTTGGGCCTTTTTGCCCGTGATTCTTCACTTTGCGACTAAACTATTCTCAGCAGTGCCAAAATTTCGCCGTCACTGGATGCGGGTGCCAGCGGCCTACAAGCAAACCAAAAATCAAATCAATGCGACCACTCACATCACAGCTGGGTCATGTTATAGAGAGGTATGTTGAAAGTGACACGTGGGCACAAATGGGCAAAAAGCGACAATTTCTCACCTTTATGCCCGTTCGAAGCTCAAGAACTGACCATCGCCACCCTCATCTTGTTGTTTAGCTGGACATAGGGAAGTGCACCAAGAAAAATTCCACATTTCAATAAACACTTCGCCCAGGGCTGCTCAAAGCTGAAATAAAACTATCTTGACGTTTTGGGCCTTTTTGCCCGTGATTCTTCACTTTGCGACTAAACTATTCTCAGCAGTGCCAAAATTTCGGCGTCACTGAATGCAAGTGCCAGCGGCCTACAAGCAAACCAAAAATCAAATCAATGCGACCACTCCAATCACAGCTGGGTCATGTTATAGAGAGGTATGTTGAAAGTGACACGTGGGCACAAATGGGCAAAAAGCGACAATTTCTCACCTTTCTGCCCGTTCGAAGCTCAAGAACTGACCATCGCCACCCTCATCTTGTTGTTTAGCTGGACATAGGGAAGTGCACCAAGAAAAATTCCACATTTCAATAAACACTTCGCCCAGGGCTGCTCAAAGCTGAAATAAAACTATCTCGACGTTTTGGGCCTTTTTGCCCGTGATTCTTCACTTTGCGACTAAACTATTCCCAGCAGTGCCAAAATTTCAGCATCACTGAATGCGGGTGCCAGCGGCCTACAAGCAAACCAAAAATCAAATCAATGCGACCACTCACATCACAGCGGGCTCATGTTATAGAGAGGTATGTTGAAAGTGACACGTGGCCACAAATGGGCAAAAAGCGACAATTTCTCACCTTTATGCCCGTTCGAAGCTCAAGAACTGACCATCGCCACCCTGATCTTGTTGTTTAGCTGAACATAGGGAAGTGCACCAAGAAAAATTCCACATTTCAATAAACACTTCGCCCAGGGCTGCTCAAAGCTGAAATAAAACAATCTTGACGTTTTGGGCCTTTTTGCCCGTGATTCTTCACTTTGCGACTAAACTATTCACAGCAGTGCCAAAATTTCGGCGTCACTGAATGCGGTAGCAGCCGGCCTACAAGCAAACCAAAAATCAAATCAATGCGACCACTCACATCACAGCGGGCTCATGTTATAGAGAGGTATGTTGAAAGTGACACGTGGCCACAAATGGGCAAAAAGCGACAATTTCTCACCTTTATGCCCGTTCGAAGCTCAAGAACTGACCATCGCCACCCTCATCTTGTTGTTTAGCTGGACATAGAGAAGTGCACCAAGAAAAATTCCACATTTCAATAAACACTTCGCCCAGGGCTGCTCAAAGCTGAAATAAAACTATCTCGACGTTTTGGGCCTTTTTGCCCGTGATTCTTCACTTTGCGACTAAACTATTCACAGCAGTGCCAAAATTTCGGCGTCACTGAATGCGGGTGCCAGCGGCCTACAAGCAAACCAAAAATAAAATCAATGCGACCACTCACTTCACAGCTTGGTCATGTTATAGAGAGGTATGTTGAAAGTGACATGTGGCCACAAATGGGCAAAAAGCGACAATTTCTCACCTTTCTGCCCGTTCGAAGCTCAAGAACTGACCATCGCCACCCTCATCTTGTTGTTTAGCTGGACATAGGGAAGTGCACCAAGAAAAATTCCACATTTCAATAAACACTTCGCCCAGGGCTGCTCAAAGCTGAAATAAAACTATCTTGACAGTTTGGGCCTTTTTGCCCGTGATTATTCACTTTGCGACTAAACTATTCACAGCAGTGCCAAAATTTCGGCGTCACTGAATGCGGGTGCCAGCGGCCTACAAGCAAACCAAAAATCAAATCAATGCGACCACTCAAATCACAACGGGCTCATGTTATAGAGAGGTATGTTGAAAGTGACACGTGGCCACAAATGGGCAAAAAGCGACAATTTCTCACCTTTCTGCCCGTTCGAAGCTCAAGAACTGACCATCGCCACCCTGATCTTGTTGTTTAGCTGGACATAGGGAAGTGCACCAAGAAAAATTCCACATTTCAATAAACACTTCGCCCAGGGCTGCTCAAAGCTGAAATAAAACTATCTTGACGTTTTGGGCCTTTTTGCCCGTGATTCTTCACTTTGCGACTAAACTATTCTCAGCAGTGCCAAAATTTCGCCGTCACTGGATGCGGGTGCCAGCGGCCTACAAGCAAACCAAAAATCAAATCAATGCGACCACTCACATCACAGCTGGGTCATGTTATTGAGAGGTATGTTGAAAGTGACACGTGGGCACAAATGGGCAAAAAGCGACAATTTCTCACCTTTATGCCCGTTCGAAGCTCAAGAACTGACCATCGCCACCCTCATCTTGTTGTTTAGCTGGACATAGGGAAGTGCACCAAGAAAAATTCCACATTTCAATAAACACTTCGCCCAGGGCTGCTCAAAGCTGAAATAAAACTATCTTGACGTTTTGGGCCTTTTTGCCCGTGATTCTTCACTTTGCGACTAAACTATTCTCAGCAGTGCCAAAATTTCGGCGTCACTGAATGCAAGTGCCAGCGGCCTACAAGCAAACCAAAAATCAAATCAATGCGACCACTCCAATCACAGCTGGGTCATGTTATAGAGAGGTATGTTGAAAGTGACACGTGGGCACAAATGGGCAAAAAGCGACAATTTCTCACCTTTCTGCCCGTTCGAAGCTCAAGAACTGACCATCGCCACCCTCATCTTGTTGTTTAGCTGGACATAGGGAAGTGCACCAAGAAAAATTCCACATTTCAATAAACACTTCGCCCAGGGCTGCTCAAAGCTGAAATAAAACTATCTCGACGTTTTGGGCCTTTTTGCCCGTGATTCTTCACTTTGCGACTAAACTATTCCCAGCAGTGCCAAAATTTCAGCATCACTGAATGCGGGTGCCAGCGGCCTACAAGCAAACCAAAAATCAAATCAATGCGACCACTCACATCACAGCGGGCTCATGTTATAGAGAGGTATGTTGAAAGTGACACGTGGCCACAAATGGGCAAAAAGCGACAATTTCTCACCTTTATGCCCGTTCGAAGCTCAAGAACTGACCATCGCCACCCTGATCTTGTTGTTTAGCTGAACATAGGGAAGTGCACCAAGAAAAATTCCACATTTCAATAAACACTTCGCCCAGGGCTGCTCAAAGCTGAAATAAAACAATCTTGACGTTTTGGGCCTTTTTGCCCGTGATTCTTCACTTTGCGACTAAACTATTCACAGCAGTGCCAAAATTTCGGCGTCACTGAATGCGGTAGCAGCCGGCCTACAAGCAAACCAAAAATCAAATCAATGCGACCACTCACATCACAGCGGGCTCATGTTATAGAGAGGTATGTTGAAAGTGACACGTGGCCACAAATGGGCAAAAAGCGACAATTTCTCACCTTTATGCCCGTTCGAAGCTCAAGAACTGACCATCGCCACCCTCATCTTGTTGTTTAGCTGGACATAGAGAAGTGCACCAAGAAAAATTCCACATTTCAATAAACACTTCGCCCAGGGCTGCTCAAAGCTGAAATAAAACTATCTCGACGTTTTGGGCCTTTTTGCCCGTGATTCTTCACTTTGCGACTAAACTATTCACAGCAGTGCCAAAATTTCGGCGTCACTGAATGCGGGTGCCAGCGGCCTACAAGCAAACCAAAAATCAAATCAATGCGACCACTCACATCACAGCGGGCTCATGTTATAGAGAGGTATGTTGAAAGTGACACGTGGCCACAAATGGGCAAAAAGCGACAATTTCTCACCTTTATGCCCGTTCGAAGCTCAAGAACTGACCATCGCCACCCTCATCTTGTTGTTTAGCTGGACATAGAGAAGTGCACCAAGAAAAATTCCACATTTCAATAAACACTTCGCCCAGGGCTGCTCAAAGCTGAAATAAAACGATCTCGACGTTTTGGGCCTTTTTGCCCGTGATTCTTCACTTTGCGACTAAACTATTCACAGCAGTGCCAAAATTTCGGCGTCACTGAATGCGGGTGCCAGCGGCCTACAAGCAAACCAAAAATAAAATCAATGCGACCACTCACTTCACAGCTTGGTCATGTTATAGAGAGGTATGTTGAAAGTGACATGTGGCCACAAATGGGCAAAAAGCGACAATTTCTCACCTTTCTGCCCGTTCGAAGCTCAAGAACTGACCATCGCCACCCTCATCTTGTTGTTTAGCTGGACATAGGGAAGTGCACCAAGAAAAATTCCACATTTCAATAAACACTTCGCCCAGGGCTGCTCAAAGCTGAAATAAAACTATCTTGACATTTTGGGCCTTTTTGCCCGTGATTCTTCACTTTGCGACTAAACTATTCTCAGCAGTGCCAAAATTTCGGCGTCACTGAATGCGGGTGCCAGTGGCCTACAAGCAAACCAAAAATCAAATCAATGCGACTACTCCAATCACAGCTGGGTCATGTTATACAGAGGTATGTTGAAAGTGACACGTGGGCACAAATGGGCAAAAAGCGACAATTTCTAACCTTTCTGCCCGTTCGAAGCTCAAGAACTGACCATCGCCACCCTCATCTTGTTGTTTAGCTGGACATAGGGAAGTGCACCAAGAAAAATTCCACATTTCAATAAACACTTCGCCCAGGGCTGCTCAAAGCTGAAATAAAACTATCTCGACGTTTTGGGCCTTTTTGCCCGTGATTCTTCACTTTGCGACTAAACTATTCACAGCAGTGCCAAAATTTCGGCGTCACTGAATGCGGGTGCCAGCGGCCTACAAGCAAACCAAAAATAAAATCAATGCGACCACTCACATCACAGCTGGGTCATGTTATAGAGAGGTATGTTGAAAGTGACACGTGGCCACAAATGGGCAAAAAGCGACAATTTCTCACCTTTCTGCCCGTTCGAAGCTCAAGAACTGACCATCGCCACCCTCATCTTGTTGTTTAGCTGGACATAGGGAAGTGCACCAAGAAAAATTCCACATTTCAATAAACACTTCGCCCAGGGCTGCTCAAAGCTGAAATAAAACTATCTCGAAGTTTCGGGCCTTTTTGCCCGTGATTCTTCACTTTGCGACTAAACTATTCTCAGCAGTGCCAAAATTTCGGCGTCACTGAATGCAAGTGCCAGCGGCCTACAAGCAAACCAAAAATCAAATCAATGCGACCACTCCAATCACAGCTGGGTCATGTTATAGAGAGGTATGTTGAAAGTGACACGTGGGCACAAATGGGCAAAAAGCGACAATTTCTCACCTTTCTGCCCGTTCGAAGCTCAAGAACTGACCATCGCCACCCTCATCTTGTTGTTTAGCTGGACATAGGGAAGTGCACCAAGAAAAATTCCACATTTCAATAAACACTTCGCCCACGGCTGCTCAAAGCTGAAATAAAACTATCTCGACGTTTTGGGCCTTTTTGCCCGTGATTCTTCACTTTGCGACTAAACTATTCCCAGCAGTGCCAAAATTTCAGCATCACTGAATGCGGGTGCCAGCGGCCTACAAGCAAACCAAAAATCAAATCAATGCGACCACTCACATCACAGCGGGCTCATGTTATAGAGAGGTATGTTGAAAGTGACACGTGGCCACAAATGGGCAAAAAGCGACAATTTCTCACCTTTATGCCCGTTCGAAGCTCAAGAACTGACCATCGCCACCCTGATCTTGTTGTTTAGCTGAACATAGGGAAGTGCACCAAGAAAAATTCCACATTTCAATAAACACTTCGCCCAGGGCTGCTCAAAGCTGAAATAAAACAATCTTGACGTTTTGGGCCTTTTTGCCCGTGATTCTTCACTTTGCGACTAAACTATTCACAGCAGTGCCAAAATTTCGGCGTCACTGAATGCGGTAGCAGCCGGCCTACAAGCAAACCAAAAATCAAATCAATGCGACCACTCACATCACAGCGGGCTCATGTTATAGAGAGGTATGTTGAAAGTGACACGTGGCCACAAATGGGCAAAAAGCGACAATTTCTCACCTTTATGCCCGTTCGAAGCTCAAGAACTGACCATCGCCACCCTCATCTTGTTGTTTAGCTGGACATAGAGAAGTGCACCAAGAAAAATTCCACATTTCAATAAACACTTCGCCCAGGGCTGCTCAAAGCTGAAATAAAACTATCTCGACGTTTTGGGCCTTTTTGCCCGTGATTCTTCACTTTGCGACTAAACTATTCACAGCAGTGCCAAAATTTCGGCGTCACTGAATGCGGGTGCCAGCGGCCTACAAGCAAACCAAAAATAAAATCAATGCGACCACTCACTTCACAGCTTGGTCATGTTATAGAGAGGTATGTTGAAAGTGACATGTGGCCACAAATGGGCAAAAAGCGACAATTTCTCACCTTTCTGCCCGTTCGAAGCTCAAGAACTGACCATCGCCACCCTCATCTTGTTGTTTAGCTGGACATAGGGAAGTGCACCAAGAAAAATTCCACATTTCAATAAACACTTCGCCCAGGGCTGCTCAAAGCTGAAATAAAACTATCTTGACATTTTGGGCCTTTTTGCCCGTGATTCTTCACTTTGCGACTAAACTATTCTCAGCAGTGCCAAAATTTCGGCGTCACTGAATGCGGGTGCCAGTGGCCTACAAGCAAACCAAAAATCAAATCAATGCGACTACTCCAATCACAGCTGGGTCATGTTATACAGAGGTATGTTGAAAGTGACACGTGGGCACAAATGGGCAAAAAGCGACAATTTCTAACCTTTCTGCCCGTTCGAAGCTCAAGAACTGACCATCGCCACCCTCATCTTGTTGTTTAGCTGGACATAGGGAAGTGCACCAAGAAAAATTCCACATTTCAATAAACACTTCGCCCAGGGCTGCTCAAAGCTGAAATAAAACTATCTCGACGTTTTGGGCCTTTTTGCCCGTGATTCTTCACTTTGCGACTAAACTATTCACAGCAGTGCCAAAATTTCGGCGTCACTGAATGCGGGTGCCAGCGGCCTACAAGCAAACCAAAAATAAAATCAATGCGACCACTCACATCACAGCTGGGTCATGTTATAGAGAGGTATGTTGAAAGTGACACGTGGCCACAAATGGGCAAAAAGCGACAATTTCTCACCTTTCTGCCCGTTCGAAGCTCAAGAACTGACCATCGCCACCCTCATCTTGTTGTTTAGCTGGACATAGGGAAGTGCACCAAGAAAAATTCCACATTTCAATAAACACTTCGCCCAGGGCTGCTCAAAGCTGAAATAAAACTATCTCGAAGTTTCGGGCCTTTTTGCCCGTGATTCTTCACTTTGCGACTAAACTATTCCCAGCAGTGCCAAAATTTCGGCGTTACTGAATGCCGGTGCCAGCGGCCTACAAGCAAACCAAAAATAAAATAAATGCGACCACTCAAATCACAGCTGGTTCATGTTATAGAGAGGTATGTTGAAAGTGACACGTGGCCACAAATGGGCAAAAAGCGACAATTTCTAACCTTTCTGCCCGTTCGAAGCTCAAGAACTGACCATCGCCACCCTCATCTTGTTGTTTAGCTGGACATAGGGAAGTGCACCAAGAAAAAATCCACATTTCAATAAACACTTCGCCCAGGGCTGCTCAAAGCTGAAATAAAACTATCTCGAAGTTTCGGGCCTTTTTGCCCGTGATTCTTCACTTTGCGACTAAACTATTCCCAGCAGTGCCAAAATTTTGGCGTTACTGAATGCGGGTGCCAGCGGCCTACAAGCAAACCAAAAATCAAATCAATGCGACCACTCACATCACAGCGGGCTCATGTTATAGAGAGGTATGTTGAAAGTGACACGTGGCCACAAATGGGCAAAAAGCGACAATTTCTCACCTTTATGCCCGTTCGAAGCTCAAGAACTGACCATCGCCACCCTGATCTTGTTGTTTCGCTGGATATAGGGAAGTGCACCAAGAAAAATTCCACATTTCAATAAACACTTCGCCCAGGGCTGCTCAAAGCTGAAATAAAACAATCTTGACGTTTTGGGCCTTTTTGCCCGTGATTCTTCACTTTGCGACTAAACTATTCACAGCAGTGCCAAAATTTCGGCGTCACTGAATGCGGGTGCCAGCGGCCTACAAGCAAACCAAAAATCAAATCAATGCGACCACTCACATCACAGCGGGCTCATGTTATAGAGAGGTATGTTGAAAGTGACACGTGGCCACAAATGGGCAAAAAGCGACAATTTCTCACCTTTATGCCCGTTCGAAGCTCAAGAACTGACCATCGCCACCCTGATCTTGTTGTTTAGCTGGACATAGGATAGTGCACCAAGAAAAATTCCACATTTCAATAAACACTTCGTCCAGGGCTGCTCAAAGCTGAAATAAAACTAT
This sequence comes from Sycon ciliatum, assembly GCF_964019385.1. Taxonomy (NCBI): domain Eukaryota; kingdom Metazoa; phylum Porifera; class Calcarea; order Leucosolenida; family Sycettidae; genus Sycon; species Sycon ciliatum. The sequence goes on from NC_088653.1 coordinate 19,500,312, forward strand.
CTCGACGTTTTGGGGCTTTTTGCCCGTGATTCTTCACTTTGCGACTAAACTATTCCCAGCAGTGCCAAAATTTCAGCGTCACTGAATGCGGGTGCCAGCGGCCTACAAGCAAACCAAAAATCAAATCAATGCGACCACTCACATCACAGCGGGCTCATGTTATAGAGAGGTATGTTGAAAGTGACACGTGGCCACAAATGGGCAAAAAGCGACAATTTCTCACCTTTCTGCCCGTTCGAAGCTCAAGAACTGACCATCGCCACCCTGATCTTGTTGTTTAGCTGAACATAGGGAAGTGCACCAAGAAAAATTCCACATTTCAATAAACACTTCGCCCAGGGCTGCTCAAAGCTGAAATAAAACAATCTTGACGTTTTGGGCCTTTTTGCCCGTGATTCTTCACTTTGCGACTAAACTATTCACAGCAGTGCCAAAATTTCGGCGTCACTGAATGCGGGTGCCAGCGGCCTACAAGCAAACCAAAAATAAAATCAATGCGACCACTCACTTCACAGCTTGGTCATGTTATAGAGAGGTATGTTGAAAGTGACATGTGGCCACAAATGGGCAAAAAGCGACAATTTCTCACCTTTATGCCCGTTCGAAGCTCAAGAACTGACCATCGCCACCCTCATCTTGTTGTTTAGCTGGACATAGGGAAGTGCACCAAGAAAAATTCCACATTTCAATAAACACTTCGCCCAGGGCTGCTCAAAGCTGAAATAAAACTATCTTGACATTTTGGGCCTTTTTGCCCGTGATTCTTCACTTTGCGACTAAACTATTCTCAGCAGTGCCAAAATTTCGGCGTCACTGAATGCGGGTGCCAGTGGCCTACAAGCAAACCAAAAATCAAATCAATGCGACTACTCCAATCACAGCTGGGTCATGTTATAGAGAGGTATGTTGAAAGTGACACGTGGGCACAAATGGGCAAAAAGCGACAATTTCTCACCTTTATGCCCGTTCGAAGCTCAAGAACTGACCATCGCCACCCTCATCTTGTTGTTTAGCTGGACATAGAGAAGTGCACCAAGAAAAATTCCACATTTCAATAAACACTTCGCCCAGGGCTGCTCAAAGCTGAAATAAAACTATCTCGACGTTTTGGGCCTTTTTGCCCGTGATTCTTCACTTTGCGACTAAACTATTCACAGCAGTGCCAAAATTTCGGCGTCACTGAATGCGGGTGCCAGCGGCCTACAAGCAAACCAAAAATAAAATCAATGCGACCACTCACATCACAGCTGGGTCATGTTATAGAGAGGTATGTTGAAAGTGACACGTGGCCACAAATGGGCAAAAAGCGACAATTTCTCACCTTTCTGCCCGTTCGAAGCTCAAGAACTGACCATCGCCACCCTCATCTTGTTGTTTAGCTGGACATAGGGAAGTGCACCAAGAAAAATTCCACATTTCAATAAACACTTCGCCCAGGGCTGCTCAAAGCTGAAATAAAACTATCTCGAAGTTTCGGGCCTTTTTGCCCGTGATTCTTCACTTTGCGACTAAACTATTCTCAGCAGTGCCAAAATTTCGGCGTCACTGAATGCAAGTGCCAGCGGCCTACAAGCAAACCAAAAATCAAATCAATGCGACCACTCCAATCACAGCTGGGTCATGTTATAGAGAGGTATGTTGAAAGTGACACGTGGGCACAAATGGGCAAAAAGCGACAATTTCTCACCTTTCTGCCCGTTCGAAGCTCAAGAACTGACCATCGCCACCCTCATCTTGTTGTTTAGCTGGACATAGGGAAGTGCACCAAGAAAAATTCCACATTTCAATAAACACTTCGCCCAGGGCTGCTCAAAGCTGAAATAAAACTATCTCGACGTTTTGGGCCTTTTTGCCCGTGATTCTTCACTTTGCGACTAAACTATTCCCAGCAGTGCCAAAATTTCAGCATCACTGAATGCGGGTGCCAGCGGCCTACAAGCAAACCAAAAATCAAATCAATGCGACCACTCACATCACAGCGGGCTCATGTTATAGAGAGGTATGTTGAAAGTGACACGTGGCCACAAATGGGCAAGAAGCGACAATTTCTCACCTTTATGCCCGTTCAAAGCTCAAGAACTGACCATCGCCACCCTGATCTTGTTGTTTAGCTGAACATAGGGAAGTGCACCAAGAAAAATTCCACATTTCAATAAACACTTCGCCCAGGGCTGCTCAAAGCTGAAATAAAACAATCTTGACGTTTTGGGCCTTTTTGCCCGTGATTCTTCACTTTGCGACTAAACTATTCACAGCAGTGCCAAAATTTCGGCGTCACTGAATGCGGTAGCAGCCGGCCTACAAGCAAACCAAAAATCAAATCAATGCGACCACTCACATCACAGCGGGCTCATGTTATAGAGAGGTATGTTGAAAGTGACACGTGGCCACAAATGGGCAAAAAGCGACAATTTCTCACCTTTATGCCCGTTCGAAGCTCAAGAACTGACCATCGCCACCCTCATCTTGTTGTTTAGCTGGACATAGAGAAGTGCACCAAGAAAAATTCCACATTTCAATAAACACTTCGCCCAGGGCTGCTCAAAGCTGAAATAAAACTATCTCGACGTTTTGGGCCTTTTTGCCCGTGATTCTTCACTTTGCGACTAAACTATTCACAGCAGTGCCAAAATTTCGGCGTCACTGAATGCGGGTGCCAGCGGCCTACAAGCAAACCAAAAATAAAATCAATGCGACCACTCACTTCACAGCTTGGTCATGTTATAGAGAGGTATGTTGAAAGTGACATGTGGCCACAAATGGGCAAAAAGCGACAATTTCTCACCTTTCTGCCCGTTCGAAGCTCAAGAACTGACCATCGCCACCCTCATCTTGTTGTTTAGCTGGACATAGGGAAGTGCACCAAGAAAAATTCCACATTTCAATAAACACTTCGCCCAGGGCTGCTCAAAGCTGAAATAAAACTATCTTGACATTTTGGGCCTTTTTGCCCGTGATTCTTCACTTTGCGACTAAACTATTCTCAGCAGTGCCAAAATTTCGGCGTCACTGAATGCGGGTGCCAGTGGCCTACAAGCAAACCAAAAATCAAATCAATGCGACTACTCCAATCACAGCTGGGTCATGTTATACAGAGGTATGTTGAAAGTGACACGTGGGCACAAATGGGCAAAAAGCGACAATTTCTAACCTTTCTGCCCGTTCGAAGCTCAAGAACTGACCATCGCCACCCTCATCTTGTTGTTTAGCTGGACATAGGGAAGTGCACCAAGAAAAATTCCACATTTCAATAAACACTTCGCCCAGGGCTGCTCAAAGCTGAAATAAAACTATCTCGACGTTTTGGGCCTTTTTGCCCGTGATTCTTCACTTTGCGACTAAACTATTCACAGCAGTGCCAAAATTTCGGCGTCACTGAATGCGGGTGCCAGCGGCCTACAAGCAAACCAAAAATAAAATCAATGCGACCACTCACATCACAGCTGGGTCATGTTATAGAGAGGTATGTTGAAAGTGACACGTGGCCACAAATGGGCAAAAAGCGACAATTTCTCACCTTTCTGCCCGTTCGAAGCTCAAGAACTGACCATCGCCACCCTCATCTTGTTGTTTAGCTGGACATAGGGAAGTGCACCAAGAAAAATTCCACATTTCATTAAACACTTCGCCCACGGCTGCTCAAAGCTGAAATTAAACTATCTCGAAGTTTCGGGCCTTTTTGCCCGTGATTCTTCACTTTGCGACTAAACTATTCCCAGCAGTGCCAAAATTTCGGCGTTACTGAATGCCGGTGCCAGCGGCCTACAAGCAAACCAAAAATAAAATAAATGCGACCACTCAAATCACAGCTGGTTCATGTTATAGAGAGGTATGTTGAAAGTGACACGTGGCCACAAATGGGCAAAAAGCGACAATTTCTAACCTTTCTGCCCGTTCGAAGCTCAAGAACTGACCATCGCCACCCTCATCTTGTTGTTTAGCTGGACATAGGGAAGTGCACCAAGAAAAAATCCACATTTCAATAAACACTTCGCCCAGGGCTGCTCAAAGCTGAAATAAAACTATCTCGAAGTTTCGGGCCTTTTTGCCCGTGATTCTTCACTTTGCGACTAAACTATTCCCAGCAGTGCCAAAATTTTGGCGTTACTGAATGCGGGTGCCAGCGGCCTACAAGCAAACCAAAAATCAAATCAATGCGACCACTCACATCACAGCGGGCTCATGTTATAGAGAGGTATGTTGAAAGTGACACGTGGCCACAAATGGGCAAAAAGCGACAATTTCTCACCTTTATGCCCGTTCGAAGCTCAAGAACTGACCATCGCCACCCTGATCTTGTTGTTTCGCTGGATATAGGGAAGTGCACCAAGAAAAATTCCACATTTCAATAAACACTTCGCCCAGGGCTGCTCAAAGCTGAAATAAAACAATCTTGACGTTTTGGGCCTTTTTGCCCGTGATTCTTCACTTTGCGACTAAACTATTCACAGCAGTGCCAAAATTTCGGCGTCACTGAATGCGGGTGCCAGCGGCCTACAAGCAAACCAAAAATCAAATCAATGCGACCACTCACATCACAGCGGGCTCATGTTATAGAGAGGTATGTTGAAAGTGACACGTGGCCACAAATGGGCAAAAAGCGACAATTTCTCACCTTTATGCCCGTTCGAAGCTCAAGAACTGACCATCGCCACCCTGATCTTGTTGTTTAGCTGGACATAGGATAGTGCACCAAGAAAAATTCCACATTTCAATAAACACTTCGTCCAGGGCTGCTCAAAGCTGAAATAAAACTATCTCGACGTTTTGGGGCTTTTTGCCCGTGATTCTTCACTTTGCGACTAAACTATTCCCAGCAGTGCCAAAATTTCAGCGTCACTGAATGCGGGTGCCAGCGGCCTACAAGCAAACCAAAAATCAAATCAATGCGACCACTCACATCACAGCGGGCTCATGTTATAGAGAGGTATGTTGAAAGTGACACGTGGCCACAAATGGGCAAAAAGCGACAATTTCTCACCTTTCTGCCCGTTCGAAGCTCAAGAACTGACCATCGCCACCCTGATCTTGTTGTTTAGCTGAACATAGGGAAGTGCACCAAGAAAAATTCCACATTTCAATAAACACTTCGCCCAGGGCTGCTCAAAGCTGAAATAAAACAATCTTGACGTTTTGGGCCTTTTTGCCCGTGATTCTTCACTTTGCGACTAAACTATTCACAGCAGTGCCAAAATTTCGGCGTCACTGAATGCGGGTGCCAGCGGCCTACAAGCAAACCAAAAATAAAATCAATGCGACCACTCACTTCACAGCTTGGTCATGTTATAGAGAGGTATGTTGAAAGTGACATGTGGCCACAAATGGGCAAAAAGCGACAATTTCTCACCTTTATGCCCGTTCGAAGCTCAAGAACTGACCATCGCCACCCTCATCTTGTTGTTTAGCTGGACATAGGGAAGTGCACCAAGAAAAATTCCACATTTCAATAAACACTTCGCCCAGGGCTGCTCAAAGCTGAAATAAAACTATCTTGACATTTTGGGCCTTTTTGCCCGTGATTCTTCACTTTGCGACTAAACTATTCTCAGCAGTGCCAAAATTTCGGCGTCACTGAATGCGGGTGCCAGTGGCCTACAAGCAAACCAAAAATCAAATCAATGCGACTACTCCAATCACAGCTGGGTCATGTTATAGAGAGGTATGTTGAAAGTGACACGTGGGCACAAATGGGCAAAAAGCGACAATTTCTAACCTTTCTGCCCGTTCGAAGCTCAAGAACTGACCATCGCCACCCTCATCTTGTTGTTTAGCTGGACATAGGGAAGTGCACCAAGAAAAATTCCACATTTCAATAAACACTTCGCCCAGGGCTGCTCAAAGCTGAAATAAAACTATCTCGACGTTTTGGGCCTTTTTGCCCGTGATTCTTCACTTTGCGACTAAAATATTCACAGCAGTGCCAAAATTTCAGCGTCACTGAATGCGGGTGCCAGCGGCCTACAAGCAAACCAAAAATCAAATCAATGCGACCACTCACATCACAGCTGGGTCATGTTATAGAGAGGTATGTTGAAAGTGACACGTGGCCACAAATGGGCAAAAAGCGACAATTTCTCACCTTTCTGCCCGTTCGAAGCTCAAGAACTGACCATCCCCACCCTCATCTTGTTGTTTAGCTGGACATAGGGAAGTGCACCAAGAAAAAGTCCACATTTTAATAAACACTTCGCCCAGGGCTGCTCAAAGCTGAAATAAAACTATCTCGAAGTTTCGGGCCTTTTTGCCCGTGATTCTTCACTTTGCGACTAAACTATTCCCAGCAGTGCCAAAATTTCGGCGTTACTGAATGCGGGTGCCAGCGGCCTACAAGCAAACCAAAAATAAAATAAATGCGACCACTCAAATCACAGCTGGTTCATGTTATAGAGAGGTATGTTGAAAGTGACACGTGGCCACAAATGGGCAAAAAGCGACAATTTCTAACCTTTCTGCCCGTTCGAAGCTCAAGAACTGACCATCGCCACCCTCATCTTGTTGTTTAGCTGGACATAGGGAAGTGCACCAAGAAAAATTCCACATTTCAATAAACACTTCGCCCAGGGCTGCTCAAAGCTGAAATAAAACTATCTCGAAGTTTCGGGCCTTTTTGCCCGTGATTCTTCAATTTGCGACTAAACTATTCCCAGCAGTGCCAAAATTTCGGCGTTACTGAATGCGGGTGCCAGCGGACTACAAGCAAACCAAAAATCAAATCAATGCGACCACTCACATCACAGCGGGCTCATGTTATAGAGAGGTATGTTGAAAGTGACACGTGGCCACAAATGGGCAAAAAGCGACAATTTCTCACCTTTATGCCCGTTCGAAGCTCAAGAACTGACCATCGCCACCCTCATCTTGTTGTTTAGCTGGATATAGGGAAGTGCACCAAGAAAAATTCCACATTTCAATAAACACTTCGCCCAGGGCTGCTCAAAGCTGAAATAAAACAATCTTGACGTTTTGGGCCTTTTTGCCCGTGATTCTTCACTTTGCGACTAAACTATTCACAGCAGTGCCAAAATTTCGGCGTCACTGAATGCGGGTGCCAGCGGCCTACAAGCAAACCAAAAATCAAATCAATACGACCACTCACATCACAGCGGGCTCATGTTATAGAGAGGTATGTTGAAAGTGACACGTGGCCACAAATGGGCAAAAAGCGACAATTTCTCACCTTTATGCCCGTTCGAAGCTCAAGAACTGACCATCGCCACCCTGATCTTGTTGTTTAGCTGGACATAGGGTAGTGCACCAAGAAAAATTCCACATTTCAATAAACACTTCGTCCAGGGCTGCTCAAAGCTGAAATAAAACTATCTCGACGTTTTGGGCCTTTTTGCCTGTGATTCTTCACTTTGCGACTAAACTATTCACAGCAGTGCCAAAATTTCGGCGTCACTGAATGCGGGTGCCAGCGGCCTACAAGCAAACCAAAAATAAAATTAATGCGACCACTCACATCACAGCTGGTTTATGTTATAGAGAGGTATGTTGAAAGTGACACGTGGCCACAAATGGGCAAAAAGCGACAATTTCTCACTGTTCTGCCCGTTCGAAGCTCAAGAACTGACCATCGCCACCCTCATCTTGTTGTTTAGCTGGACATAGGAAAGTGAACCAAGAAAAATTCCACATTTCAATAAACACTTCGCCCAGGGCTGCTCAAAGCTGAAATAAAACTATCTTGACATTTTGGGCCTTTTTGCCCGTGATTCTTCACTTTGCGACTAAACTATTCTCAGCAGTGCCAAAATTTCGGCGTCACTGAATGCGGGTGCCAGCGGCCTACAAGCAAACCAAAAATCAAATCAATGCAACCACTAACATCACAGCTGGGTCATGTTATAGAGAGGTATGTTGAAAGTGACACGTGGGCACAAATGGGCAAAAAGCGACAATTTCTCACCTTTCTGCCCGTTCGAAGCTCAAGAACTGACCATCGCCACCCTCATCTTGTTGTTTAGCTGGACATAGGGAAGTGCACCAAGAAAAATTCCACATTTCAATAAACACTTCGCCCACGGCTGCTCAAAGCTGAAATAAAACTATCTCGACGTTTTGGGCCTTTTTGCCCGTGATTCTTCACTTTGCGACTAAACTATTCACAGCAGTGCCAAAATTTCAGCGTCACTGAATGCGGGTGCCAGCGGCCTACAAGCAAACCAAAAATAAAATCAATGCGACCACTCACATCACAGCTGGGTCATGTTATACAGAGGTATGTTGAAAGTGACACGTGGCCACAAATGTGCAAAAAGCGACAATTTCTCACCTTTCTGCCCGTTCGAAGCTCAAGAACTGACCATCGCCACCCTCATCTTGTTGTTTAGCTGGACATAGGGAAGTGCACCAAGAAAAATTCCACATTTCAATAAACACTTCGCCCAGGGCTGCTCAAAGCTGAAATTAAACTATCTTGACGTTTTGGGCCTTTTTGCCCGTGATTCTTCACTTTGCGACTAAACTATTCTCAGCAGTGCCAAAATTTCGGCGTCACTGAATGCGGGTGCCAGCGGCCTACAAGCAAACCAAAAATCAAATCAATGCGACCACTCACATCACAGCTGGGTCATGTTATAGAGAGGTATGTTGAAAGTGACACGTGGGCACAAATGGGCAAAAAGCGACAATTTCTAACCTTTATGCCCGTTCGAAGCTCAAGAACTGACCATCGCCACCCTCATCTTGTTGTTTAGCTGGACATAGGGAAGTGCACCAAGAAAAATTCCACATTTCAATAAACACTCCGCCCAGGGCTGCTCAAAGCTGGAATAAAACTATCTTGACGTTTTGGGCCTTTTTGCCCGTGATTCTTCACTTTGCGACTAAACTATTCACAGCAGTGCCAAAATTTCGGCGTCACTGAATGCGGGTGCCAGCGGCCTGCAAGCAAACCAAAAATCAAATCAATGCGACCACTCACATCACAGCTGGGTCATGTTATAGAGAGGTATGTTGAAAGTGACACGTGGGCACAAATGGACAAAAAGCGACAATTTCCCACCTTTCTGCCCGTTCGAAGCTCAAGAACTGACCATCGCCACCCTCATCTTGTTGTTTAGCTGGACATAGGGAAGTGCACCAAGAAAAATTCCACATTTCAATAAACACTTCGCCCAGGGCTGCTCAAAGCTGAAATAAAACTATCTCGAAGTTTCGGGCCTTTTTGCCCGTGATTCTTCACTTTGCGACTAAACTATTCCCAGCAGTGCCAAAATTTGCGTTACTGAATGCGGGTGCCAGCGGCCTACAAGCAAACCAAAAATAAAATCAATGCGACCACTCACATCACAGCTGGGTCATGTTATACAGAGGTATGTTGAAAGTGACACGTGGCCACAAATGGGCAAAAAGCGACAATTTCTCACCTTTCTGCCCGTTCGAAGCTCAAGAACTGACCATCGCCACCCTCATCTTGTTGTTTAGCTGGACATAGGGAAGTGCACCAAGAAAAATTCCACATTTCATTAAACACTTCGCCCACGGCTGCTCAAAGCTGAAATAAAACTATCTTGACGTTTTGGGCCTTTTTGCCCGTGATTCTTCACTTTGCGACTAAACTATTCTCAGCAGTGCCAAAATTTCGGCGTCACTGAATGCGGGTGCCAGCGGCCTACAAGCAAACCAAAAATCAAATCAATGCGACCACTCCAATCACAGCTGGGTCATGTTATAGAGAGGTATGTTGAAAGTGACACGTGGGCACAAATGGGCAAAAAGCGACAATTTCTAACCTTTCTGCCCGTTCGAAGCTCAAGAACTGACCATCGCTACCCTCATCTTGTTGTTTAGCTGGACATAGGGAAGTGCACCAAGAAAAATTCCACACTTCAATAAACACTTCGCCCAGGGCTGCTCAAAGCTGGAATAAAACTATCTTGACGTTTTGGGCCTTTTTGCCCGTGATTCTTCACTTTGCGACTAAACTATTCACAGCAGTGCCAAAATTTCGGCGTCACTGAATGCGGGTGCCAGCGGCCTACAAGCAAACCAAAAATCAAATCAATGCGACCACTCACATCACAGCTGGGTCATGTTATAGAGAGGTATGTTGAAAGTGACACGTGGGCACAAATGGGCAAAAAGCGACAATTTCTCACCTTTCTGCCCGTTCGAAGCTCAAGAACTGACCATCGCCACCCTCATCTTGTTGTTTAGCTGGACATAGGGAAGTGCACCAAGAAAAAATCCACATTTCAATAAACACTTCGCCCAGGGCTGCTCAAAGCTGAAATAAAACTATCTCGAAGTTTCGGGCCTTTTTGCCCGTGATTCTTCACTTTGCGACTAAACTATTCCCAGCAGTGCCAAAATTTTGGCGTTACTGAATGCGGGTGCCAGCGGCCTACAAGCAAACCAAAAATCAAATCAATGCGACCACTCACATCACAGCGGGCTCATGTTATAGAGAGGTATGTTGAAAGTGACACGTGGCCACAAATGGGCAAAAAGCGACAATTTCTCACCTTTATGCCCGTTCGAAGCTCAAGAACTGACCATTGCCACCCTGATCTTGTTGTTTCGCTGGATATAGGGAAGTGCACCAAGAAAAATTCCACATTTCAATAAACACTTCGCCCAGGGCTGCTCAAAGCTGAAATAAAACAATCTTGACGTTTTGAGCCTTTTTGCCCGTGATTCTTCACTTTGCGACTAAACTATTCACAGCAGTGCCAAAATTTCGGCGTCACTGAATGCGGGTGCCAGCGGCCTACAAGCAAACCAAAAATCAAATCAATGCGACCACTCACATCACAGCGGGCTCATGTTATAGAGAGGTATGTTGAAAGTGACACGTGGCCACAAATGGGCAAAAAGCGACAATTTCTCACCTTTATGCCCGTTCGAAGCTCAAGAACTGACCATCGCCACCCTGATCTTGTTGTTTAGCTGGACATAGGATAGTGCACCAAGAAAAATTCCACATTTCAATAAACACTTCGTCCAGGGCTGCTCAAAGCTGAAATAAAACTATCTCGACGTTTTGGGGCTTTTTGCCCGTGATTCTTCACTTTGCGACTAAACTATTCCCAGCAGTGCCAAAATTTCAGCGTCACTGAATGCGGGTGCCAGCGGCCTACAAGCAAACCAAAAATCAAATCAATGCGACCACTCACATCACAGCGGGCTCATGTTATAGAGAGGTATGTTGAAAGTGACACGTGGCCACAAATGGGCAAAAAGCGACAATTTCTCACCTTTCTGCCCGTTCGAAGCTCAAGAACTGACCATCGCCACCCTGATCTTGTTGTTTAGCTGAACATAGGGAAGTGCACCAAGAAAAATTCCACATTTCAATAAACACTTCGCCCAGGGCTGCTCAAAGCTGAAATAAAACAATCTTGACGTTTTGGGCCTTTTTGCCCGTGATTCTTCACTTTGCGACTAAACTATTCACAGCAGTGCCAAAATTTCGGCGTCACTGAATGCGGGTGCCAGCGGCCTACAAGCAAACCAAAAATAAAATCAATGCGACCACTCACTTCACAGCTTGGTCATGTTATAGAGAGGTATGTTGAAAGTGACATGTGGCCACAAATGGGCAAAAAGCGACAATTTCTCACCTTTATGCCCGTTCGAAGCTCAAGAACTGACCATCGCCACCCTCATCTTGTTGTTTAGCTGGACATAGGGAAGTGCACCAAGAAAAATTCCACATTTCAATAAACACTTCGCCCAGGGCTGCTCAAAGCTGAAATAAAACTATCTTGACATTTTGGGCCTTTTTGCCCGTGATTCTTCACTTTGCGACTAAACTATTCTCAGCAGTGCCAAAATTTCGGCGTCACTGAATGCGGGTGCCAGTGGCCTACAAGCAAACCAAAAATCAAATCAATGCGACTACTCCAATCACAGCTGGGTCATGTTATAGAGAGGTATGTTGAAAGTGACACGTGGGCACAAATGGGCAAAAAGCGACAATTTCTAACCTTTCTGCCCGTTCGAAGCTCAAGAACTGACCATCGCCACCCTCATCTTGTTGTTTAGCTGGACATAGGGAAGTGCACCAAGAAAAATTCCACATTTCAATAAACACTTCGCCCAGGGCTGCTCAAAGCTGAAATAAAACTATCTCGACGTTTTGGGCCTTTTTGCCCGTGATTCTTCACTTTGCGACTAAAATATTCACAGCAGTGCCAAAATTTCAGCGTCACTGAATGCGGGTGCCAGCGGCCTACAAGCAAACCAAAAATCAAATCAATGCGACCACTCACATCACAGCTGGGTCATGTTATAGAGAGGTATGTTGAAAGTGACACGTGGCCACAAATGGGCAAAAAGCGACAATTTCTCACCTTTCTGCCCGTTCGAAGCTCAAGAACTGACCATCCCCACCCTCATCTTGTTGTTTAGCTGGACATAGGGAAGTGCACCAAGAAAAATTCCACATTTCAATAAACACTTCGCCCAGGGCTGCTCAAAGCTGGAATAAAACTATCTTGACGTTTTGGGCCTTTTTGCCCGTGATTCTTCACTTTGCGACTAAACTATTCACAGCAGTGCCAAAATTTCGGCGTCACTGAATGCGGGTGCCAGCGGCCTACAAGCAAACCAAAAATCAAATCAATGCGACCACTCACATCACAGCTGGGTGATGTTATAGAGAGGTATGTTGAAAGTGACACGTGGGCACAAATGGGCAAAAAGCGACAATTTCTCACCTTTCTGCCCGTTCGAAGCTCAAGAACTGACTATCGCCACCCTCATCTTGTTGTTTAGCTGGACATAGGGAAGTGCACCAAGAAAAATTCCACATTTTAATAAACACTTCGCCCAGGGCTGCTCAAAGCTGAAATAAAACTATCTCGAAGTTTCGGGCCTTTTTGCCCGTGATTCTTCACTTTGCGACTAAACTATTCCCAGCAGTGCCAAAATTTCGGCGTTACTGAATGCGGGTGCCAGCGGCCTACAAGCAAACCAAAAATAAAATAAATGCGACCACTCAAATCACAGCTGGTTCATGTTATAGAGAGGTATGTTGAAAGTGACACGTGGCCACAAATGGGCAAAAAGCGACAATTTCTAACCTTTCTGCCCGTTCGAAGCTCAAGAACTGACCATCGCCACCCTCATCTTGTTGTTTAGCTGGACATAGGGAAGTGCACCAAGAAAAATTCCACATTTCAATAAACACTTCGCCCAGGGCTGCTCAAAGCTGAAATAAAACTATCTCGAAGTTTCGGGCCTTTTTGCCCGTGATTCTTCAATTTGCGACTAAACTATTCCCAGCAGTGCCAAAATTTCGGCGTTACTGAATGCGGGTGCCAGCGGCCTACAAGCAAACCAAAAATCAAATCAATGCGACCACTCACATCACAGCGGGCTCATGTTATAGAGAGGTATGTTGAAAGTGACACGTGGCCACAAATGGGCAAAAAGCGACAATTTCTCACCTTTATGCCCGTTCGAAGCTCAAGAACTGACCATCGCCACCCTCATCTTGTTGTTTAGCTGGATATAGGGAAGTGCACCAAGAAAAATTCCACATTTCAATAAACACTTCGCCCAGGGCTGCTCAAAGCTGAAATAAAACAATCTTGACGTTTTGGGCCTTTTTGCCCGTGATTCTTCACTTTGCGACTAAACTATTCACAGCAGTGCCAAAATTTCGGCGTCACTGAATGCGGGTGCCAGCGGCCTACAAGCAAACCAAAAATCAAATCAATACGACCACTCACATCACAGCGGGCTCATGTTATAGAGAGGTATGTTGAAAGTGACACGTGGCCACAAATGGGCAAAAAGCGACAATTTCTCACCTTTATGCCCGTTCGAAGCTCAAGAACTGACCATCGCCACCCTGATCTTGTTGTTTAGCTGGACATAGGGTAGTGCACCAAGAAAAATTCCACATTTCAATAAACACTTCGTCCAGGGCTGCTCAAAGCTGAAATAAAACTATCTCGACGTTTTGGGCCTTTTTGCCTGTGATTCTTCACTTTGCGACTAAACTATTCACAGCAGTGCCAAAATTTCGGCGTCACTGAATGCGGGTGCCAGCGGCCTACAAGCAAACCAAAAATAAAATTAATGCGACCACTCACATCACAGCTGGTTTATGTTATAGAGAGGTATGTTGAAAGTGACACGTGGCCACAAATGGGCAAAAAGCGACAATTTCTCACTGTTCTGCCCGTTCGAAGCTCAAGAACTGACCATCGCCACCCTCATCTTGTTGTTTAGCTGGACATAGGAAAGTGAACCAAGAAAAATTCCACATTTCAATAAACACTTCGCCCAGGGCTGCTCAAAGCTGAAATAAAACTATCTTGACATTTTGGGCCTTTTTGCCCGTGATTCTTCACTTTGCGACTAAACTATTCTCAGCAGTGCCAAAATTTCGGCGTCACTGAATGCGGGTGCCAGCGGCCTACAAGCAAACCAAAAATCAAATCAATGCAACCACTAACATCACAGCTGGGTCATGTTATAGAGAGGTATGTTGAAAGTGACACGTGGGCACAAATGGGCAAAAAGCGACAATTTCTCACCTTTCTGCCCGTTCGAAGCTCAAGAACTGACCATCGCCACCCTCATCTTGTTGTTTAGCTGGACATAGGGAAGTGCACCAAGAAAAATTCCACATTTCAATAAACACTTCGCCCACGGCTGCTCAAAGCTGAAATAAAACTATCTCGACGTTTTGGGCCTTTTTGCCCGTGATTCTTCACTTTGCGACTAAACTATTCACAGCAGTGCCAAAATTTCAGCGTCACTGAATGCGGGTGCCAGCGGCCTACAAGCAAACCAAAAATAAAATCAATGCGACCACTCACATCACAGCTGGGTCATGTTATACAGAGGTATGTTGAAAGTGACACGTGGCCACAAATGTGCAAAAAGCGACAATTTCTCACCTTTCTGCCCGTTCGAAGCTCAAGAACTGACCATCGCCACCCTCATCTTGTTGTTTAGCTGGACATAGGGAAGTGCACCAAGAAAAATTCCACATTTCAATAAACACTTCGCCCAGGGCTGCTCAAAGCTGAAATTAAACTATCTTGACGTTTTGGGCCTTTTTGCCCGTGATTCTTCACTTTGCGACTAAACTATTCTCAGCAGTGCCAAAATTTCGGCGTCACTGAATGCGGGTGCCAGCGGCCTACAAGCAAACCAAAAATCAAATCAATGCGACCACTCACATCACAGCTGGGTCATGTTATAGAGAGGTATGTTGAAAGTGACACGTGGGCACAAATGGGCAAAAAGCGACAATTTCTAACCTTTATGCCCGTTCGAAGCTCAAGAACTGACCATCGCCACCCTCATCTTGTTGTTTAGCTGGACATAGGGAAGTGCACCAAGAAAAATTCCACATTTCAATAAACACTCCGCCCAGGGCTGCTCAAAGCTGGAATAAAACTATCTTGACGTTTTGGGCCTTTTTGCCCGTGATTCTTCACTTTGCGACTAAACTATTCACAGCAGTGCCAAAATTTCGGCGTCACTGAATGCGGGTGCCAGCGGCCTGCAAGCAAACCAAAAATCAAATCAATGCGACCACTCACATCACAGCTGGGTCATGTTATAGAGAGGTATGTTGAAAGTGACACGTGGGCACAAATGGACAAAAAGCGACAATTTCCCACCTTTCTGCCCGTTCGAAGCTCAAGAACTGACCATCGCCACCCTCATCTTGTTGTTTAGCTGGACATAGGGAAGTGCACCAAGAAAAATTCCACATTTCAATAAACACTTCGCCCAGGGCTGCTCAAAGCTGAAATAAAACTATCTCGAAGTTTCGGGCCTTTTTGCCCGTGATTCTTCACTTTGCGACTAAACTATTCCCAGCAGTGCCAAAATTTGCGTTACTGAATGCGGGTGCCAGCGGCCTACAAGCAAACCAAAAATAAAATCAATGCGACCACTCACATCACAGCTGGGTCATGTTATACAGAGGTATGTTGAAAGTGACACGTGGCCACAAATGGGCAAAAAGCGACAATTTCTCACCTTTCTGCCCGTTCGAAGCTCAAGAACTGACCATCGCCACCCTCATCTTGTTGTTTAGCTGGACATAGGGAAGTGCACCAAGAAAAATTCCACATTTCATTAAACACTTCGCCCACGGCTGCTCAAAGCTGAAATTAAACTATCTTGACGTTTTGGGCCTTTTTGCCCGTGATTCTTCACTTTGCGACTAAACTATTCTCAGCAGTGCCAAAATTTCGGCGTCACTGAATGCGGGTGCCAGCGGCCTACAAGCAAACCAAAAATCAAATCAATGCGACCACTCCAATCACAGCTGGGTCATGTTATAGAGAGGTATGTTGAAAGTGACACGTGGGCACAAATGGGCAAAAAGCGACAATTTCTAACCTTTCTGCCCGTTCGAAGCTCAAGAACTGACCATCGCTACCCTCATCTTGTTGTTTAGCTGGACATAGGGAAGTGCACCAAGAAAAATTCCACACTTCAATAAACACTTCGCCCAGGGCTGCTCAAAGCTGGAATAAAACTATCTTGACGTTTTGGGCCTTTTTGCCCGTGATTCTTCACTTTGCGACTAAACTATTCACAGCAGTGCCAAAATTTCGGCGTCACTGAATGCGGGTGCCAGCGGCCTACAAGCAAACCAAAAATCAAATCAATGCGACCACTCACATCACAGCTGGGTCATGTTATAGAGAGGTATGTTGAAAGTGACACGTGGGCACAAATGGGCAAAAAGCGACAATTTCTCACCTTTCTGCCCGTTCGAAGCTCAAGAACTGACCATCGCCACCCTCATCTTGTTGTTTAGCTGGACATAGGGAAGTGCACCAAGAAAAATTCCACATTTCAATAAACACTTCGCCCAGGGCTGCTCAAAGCTGAAATAAAATTATCTCGAAGTTTCGGGCCTTTTTGCCCGTGATTCTTCACTTTGCGACTAAACTATTCACAGCAGTGCCAAAATTTCGGCGTTACTGAATGCGGGTGCCAGCGGCCTACAAGCAAACCAAAAATAAAATAAATGCGACCACTCAAATCACAGCTGGTTCATGTTATAGAGAGGTATGTTGAAAGTGACACGTGGCCACAAATGGGCAAAAAGCGACAATTTCTAACCTTTCTGCCCGTTCGAAGCTCAAGAACTGACCATCGCCACCCTCATCTTGTTGTTTAGCTGGACATAGGGAAGTGCACCAAGAAAAATTCCACATTTCAATAAACACTTCGCCCAGGGCTGCTCAAAGCTGAAATTAAACTATCTTGACGTTTTGGGCCTTTTTGCCCGTGATTCTTCACTTTGCGACTAAACTATTCTCAGCAGTGCCAAAATTTCGGCGTCACTGAATGCGGGTGCCAGCGGCCTACAAGCAAACCAAAAATCAAATCAATGCGACCACTCCAATCACAGCTGGGTCATGTTATAGAGAGGTATGTTGAAAGTGACACGTGGGCACAAATGGGCAAAAAGCGACAATTTCTAACCTTTCTGCCCGTTCGAAGCTCAAGAACTGACCATCGCCACCCTCATCTTGTTGTTTAGCTGGACATAGGGAAGTGCACCAAGAAAAATTCCACATTTCAATAAACACTTCGCCCAGGGCTGCTCAAAGCTGAAATAAAACTATCTTGACGTTTTGGGCCTTTTTGCCCGTGATTCTTCACTTTGCGACTAAACTATTCACAGCAGTGCCAAAATTTCGGCGTCACTGAATGCGGGTGCCAGCGGACTACAAGCAAACCAAAAATCAAATCAATGCGACCACTCCAATCACAGCTGGGTCATGTTATAGAGAGGTATGTTGAAAGTGACACGTGGGCACAAATGGGCAAAAAGCGACAATTTCTAACCTTTCTGCCCGTTCGAAACTCAAGAACTGACCATCGCTACCCTCATCTTGTTGTTTAGCTGGACATAGGGAAGTGCACCAAGAAAAATTCCACATTTCAATAAACACTTCGCCCAGGGCTGCTCAAAGCTGGAATAAAACTATCTTGACGTTTTGGGCCTTTTTGCCCGTGATTCTTCACTTTGCGACTAAACTATTCACAGCAGTGCCAAAATTTCGGCGTCACTGAATGCGGGTGCCAGCGGCCTACAAGCAAACCAAAAATCAAATCAATGCGACCACTCACATCACAGCGGGCTCATGTTATAGAGAGGTATGTTGAAAGTGACACGTGGCCACAAATGGGCAAAAAGCGACAATTTCTCACCTTTCTGCCCGTTCGAAGCTCAAGAACTGACCATCGCCACCCTCATCTTGTTGTTTAGCTGGACATAGGGAAGTGCGACAAGAAAAATTCCACATTTCAATAAACACTTCGCCCAGGGCTGCTCAAAGCTGAAATAAAACTATCTCGACGTTTTGGGCCTTTTTGCCCGTGATTCTTCACTTTGCGACTAAACTATTCACAGCAGTGCCAAAATTTCGGCGTCACTGAATGCGGGTGCCAGCGGCCTACAAGCAAACCAAAAATAAAATCAATGCGACCACTCACATCACAGCTGGGTCATGTTATACAGAGGTATGTTGAAAGTGACACGTGGCCACAAATGGGCAAAAAGCGACAATTTCTCACCTTTCTGCCCGTTCGAAGCTCAAGAACTGACCATCGCCACCCTGATCTTGTTGTTTAGCTGGACATAGGGAAGTGCACCAAGAAAAATTCCACATTTCAATAAACACTTCGCCCAGGGCTGCTCAAAGCTGAAATTAAACTATCTTGACGTTTTGGGCCTTTTTGCCCGTGATTCTTCACTTTGCGACTAAACTATTCTCAGCAGTGCCAAAATTTCGGCGTCACTGAATGCAAGTGCCAGCGGCCTACAAGCAAACCAAAAATCAAATCAATGCGACCACTCACATCACAGCTGGGTCATGTTATAGAGAGGTATGTTGAAAGTGACACGTGGGCACAAATGGGCAAAAAGCGACAATTTCTCACCTTTATGCCCGTTCGAAGCTCAAGAACTGACCATCGCCACCCTCATCTTGTTGTTTAGCTGGACATAGGGAAGTGCACCAAGAAAAATTCCACATTTCAATAAACACTTCGCCCAGGGCTGCTCAAAGCTGAAATAAAACTATCTTGACGTTTTGGGCCTTTTTGCCCGTGATTCTTCACTTTGCGACTAAACTATTCTCAGCAGTGCCAAAATTTCGGCGTCACTGAATGCAAGTGCCAGCGGCCTACAAGCAAACCAAAAATCAAATCAATGCGACCACTCACATCACAGCGGGCTCATGTTATAGAGAGGTATGTTGAAAGTGACACGTGGGCACAAATGGGCAAAAAGCGACAATTTCTAACCTTTCTGCCCGTTCGAAGCTCAAGAACTGACCATCGCCACCCTCATCTTCTTGTTTAGCTGGACATAGGGAAGTGCACCAAGAAAAATTCCACATTTCAATAAACACTTCGCCCAGGGCTGCTCAAAGCTGAAATAAAACTATCTCGACGTTTTGGGCCTTTTTGCCCGTGATTCTTCACTTTGCGACTAAACTATTCCCAGCAGTGCCAAAATTTCAGCGTCACTGAATGCGGGTGCCAGCGGCCTACAAGCAAACCAAAAATCAAATCAATGCGACCACTCACATCACAGCGGGCTCATGTTATAGAGAGGTATGTTGAAAGTGACACGTGGCCACAAATGGGCAAAAAGCGACAATTTCTAACCTTTCTGCCCGTTCGAAGCTCAAGAACTGACCATCGCCACCCTCATCTTGTTGTTTAGCTGGACATAGGGAAGTGCACCAAGAAAAATTCCACATTTCAATAAACACTTCGCCCAGGGCTGCTCAAAGCTGAAATAAAACTATCTTGACGTTTTGGGCCTTTTTGCCCGTGATTCTTCACTTTGCGACTAAACTATTCTCAGCAGTGCCAAAATTTCGCCGTCACTGAATGCGGGTGCCAGCGGCCTACAAGCAAACCAAAAATAAAATCAATGCGACCACTCACATCACAGCTGGGTCATGTTATAGAGAGGTATGTTGAAAGTGACACGTGGGCACAAATGGGCAAAAAGCGACAATTTCTAACCTTTATGCCCGTTCGAAGCTCAAGAACTGACCATCGCCACCCTCATCTTGTTGTTTAGCTGGACATAGGGAAGTGCACCAAGAAAAATTCCACATTTCAATAAACACTTCGCCCAGGGCTGCTCAAAGCTGAAATAAAACTATCTTGACGTTTTGGGCCTTTTTGCCCGTGATTCTTCACTTTGCGACTAAACTATTCTCAGCAGTGCCAAAATTTCGGCGTCACTGAATGCGGGTGCCAGCGGCCTACAAGCAAACCAAAAATCAAATCAATGCGACCACTCACATCACAGCGGGCTCATGTTATAGAGAGGTATGTTGAAAGTGACACGTGGCCACAAATGGGCAAAAAGCGACAATTTCTCACCTTTCTGCCCGTTCGAAGCTCAAGAACTGACCATCGCCACCCTCATCTTCTTGTTTAGCTGGACATAGGGAAGTGCACCAAGAAAAATTCCACATTTCAATAAACACTTCGCCCAGGGCTGCTCAAAGCTGAAATAAAACTATCTTGACGTTTTGGGCCTTTTTGCCCGTGATTCTTCACTTTGCGACTAAACTATTCTCAGCAGTGCCAAAATTTCGCCGTCACTGAATGCGGGTGCCAGCGGCCTACAAGCAAACCAAAAATCAAATCAATGCGACCACTCACATCACAGCTGGGTCATGTTATAGAGAGGTATGTTGAAAGTGACACGTGGGCACAAATGGGCAAAAAGCGACAATTTCTCACCTTTATGCCCGTTCGAAGCTCAAGAACTGACCATCGCCACCCTCATCTTGTTGTTTAGCTGGACATAGGGAAGTGCACCAAGAAAAATTCCACATTTCAATAAACACTTCGCCCAGGGCTGCTCAAAGCTGAAATTAAACTATCTTGACGTTTTGGGCCTTTTTGCCCGTGATTCTTCACTTTGCGACTAAACTATTCTCAGCAGTGCCAAAATTTCGGCGTCACTGAATGCAAGTGCCAGCGGCCTACAAGAAAACCAAAAATCAAATCAATGCGACCACTCCAATCACAGCTGGGTCATGTTATACAGAGGTATGTTGAAAGTGACACGTGGGCACAAATGGGCAAAAAGCGACAATTTCTAACCTTTCTGCCCGTTCGAAGCTCAAGAACTGACCATCGCCACCCTCATCTTCTTGTTTAGCTGGACATAGGGAAGTGCACCAAGAAAAATTCCACATTTCAATAAACACTTCGCCCAGGGCTGCTCAAAGCTGAAATAAAACTATCTCGACGTTTTGGGCCTTTTTGCCCGTGATTCTTCACTTTGCGACTAAACTATTCCCAGCAGTGCCAAAATTTCAGCGTCACTGAATGCGGGTGCCAGCGGCCTACAAGCAAACCAAAAATAAAATCAATGCGACCACTCACATCACAGCTGGGTCATGTTATACAGAGGTATGTTGAAAGTGACACGTGGCCACAAATGGGCAAAAAGCGACAATTTCTCACCTTTCTGCCCGTTCGAAGCTCAAGAACTGACCATCGCCACCCTCATCTTGTTGTTTAGCTGGACATAGGGAAGTGCACCAAGAAAAATTCCACATTTCAATAAACACTTCGCCCAGGGCTGCTCAAAGCTGAAATTAAACTATCTTGACGTTTTGGGCCTTTTTGCCCGTGATTCTTCACTTTGCGACTAAACTATTCTCAGCAGTGCCAAAATTTCGGCGTCACTGAATGCGGGTGCCAGCGGCCTACAAGCAAACCAAAAATCAAATCAATGCGACCACTCCAATCACAGCTGGGTCATGTTATAGAGAGGTATGTTGAAAGTGACACGTGGGCACCAATGGGCAAAAAGCGACAATTTCTAACCTTTCTGCCCGTTCGAAGCTCAAGAACTGACCATCGCTACCCTCATCTTGTTGTTTAGCTGGACATCGGGAAGTGCACCAAGAAAAATTCCACATTTCAATAAACACTTCGCCCAGGGCTGCTCAAAGCTGGAATAAAACCATCTTGACGTTTTGGGCCTTTTTGCCCGTGATTCTTCACTTTGCGACTAAACTATTCACAGCAGTGCCAAAATTTCGGCGTCACTGAATGCGGGTGCCAGCGGCCTACAAGCAAACCAAAAATCAAATCAATGCAACCACTCACATCACAGCTGGGTCATGTTATAGAGAGGTATGTTGAAAGTGACACGTGGGCACAAATGGGCAAAAAGCGACAATTTCTCACCTTTCTGCCCGTTCGAAGCTCAACAACTGACCATCGCCACCCTCATCTTGTTGTTTAGCTGGACATAGGGAAGTGCACCAAGAAAAATTCCACATTTCAATAAACACTTCGCCCACGGCTGCTCAAAGCTGAAATAAAACTATCTCGACGTTTTGGGCCTTTTTGCCCGTGATTCTTCACTTTGCGACTAAACTATTCACAGCAGTGCCAAAATTTCAGCGTCACTGAATGCGGGTGCCAGCGGCCTACAAGCAAACCAAAAATAAAATCAATGCGACCACTCACATCACAGCTGGGTCATGTTATACAGAGGTATGTTGAAAGTGACACGTGGGCACAAATGGGCAAAAAGCGACAATTTCTCACCTTTCTGCCCGTTCGAAGCTCAAGAACTGACCATCGCCACCCTGATCTTGTTGTTTAGCTGGACATAGGGAAGTGCACCAAGAAAAATTCCACATTTCAATAAACACCTCGCCCAGGGCTGCTCAAAGCTGAAATTAAACTATCTTGACGTTTTGGGCCTTTTTGCCCGTGATTCTTCACTTTGCGACTAAACTATTCTCAGCAGTGCCAAAATTTCGGCGTCACTGAATGCGGGTGCCAGCGGCCTACAAGCAAACCAAAAATCAAATCAATGCGACCACTCACATCACAGCTGGGTCATGTTATAGAGAGGTATGTTGAAAGTGACACGTGGGCACAAATGGGCAAAAAGCGACAATTTCTAACCTTTCTGCCCGTTCGAAGCTCAAGAACTGACCATCGCCACCCTCATCTTGTTGTTTAGCTGGACATAGGGAAGTGCACCAAGAAAAATTCCACATTTCAATAAACACTCCGCCCAGGGCTGCTCAAAGCTGGAATAAAACTATCTTGACGTTTTGGGCCTTTTTGCCCGTGATTCTTCACTTTGCGACTAAACTATTCACAGCAGTGCCAAAATTTCGGCGTCACTGAATGCGGGTGCCAGCGGCCTGCAAGCAAACCAAAAATCAAATCAATGCGACCACTCACATCACAGCTGGGTCATGTTATAGAGAGGTATGTTGAAAGTGACACGTGGCCACAAATGGGCAAAAAGCGACAATTTCTCACCTTTCTGCCCGTTCGAAGCTCAAGAACTGACCATCGCCACCCTCATCTTGTTGTTTAGCTGGACATAGGGAAGTGCACCAAGAAAAATTGCACATTTCAATAAACACTTCGCCCAGGGCTGCTCAAAGCTGAAATAAAACTATCTCGAAGTTTCGGGCCTTTTTGCCCGTGATTCTTCACTTTGCGACTAAACTATTCCCAGCAGTGCCAAAATTTCGGCGTTACTGAATGCGGGTGCCAGCGGCCTACAAGCAAACCAAAAATAAAATCAATGCGACCACTCACATCACAGCTGGGTCATGTTATACAGAGGTATGTTGAAAGTGACACGTGGCCACAAATGGGCAAAAAGCGACAATTTCTCACCTTTCTGCCCGTTCGAAGCTCAAGAACTGACCATCGCTACCCTCATCTTGTTGTTTAGCTGGACATAGGGAAGTGCACCAAGAAAAATTCCACATTTCAATAAACACTTCGCCCAGGGCTGCTCAAAGCTGGAATAAAACTATCTTGACGTTTTGGGCCTTTTTGCCCGTGATTCTTCACTTTGCGACTAAACTATTCACAGCAGTGCCAAAATTTCGGCGTCACTGAATGCGGGTGCCAGCGGCCTACAAGCAAACCAAAAATCAAATCAATGCGACCACTCACATCACAGCTGGGTCATGTTATAGAGAGGTATGTTGAAAGTGACACGTGGGCACAAATGGGCAAAAAGCGACAATTTCTCACCTTTCTGCCCGTTCGAAGCTCAAGAACTGACCATCGCCACCCTCATCTTGTTGTTTAGCTGGACATAGGGAAGTGCACCAAGAAAAATTCCACATTTCAATAAACACTTCGCCCAGGGCTGCTCAAAGCTGAAATAAAACTATCTCGAAGTTTCGGGCCTTTTTGCCCGTGATTCTTCACTTTGCGACTAAACTATTCACAGCAGTGCCAAAATTTCGGCGTTACTGAATGCGGGTGCCAGCGGCCTACAAGCAAACCAAAAATAAAATAAATGCGACCACTCAAATCACAGCTGGTTCATGTTATAGAGAGGTATGTTGAAAGTGACACGTGGCCACAAATGGGCAAAAAGCGACAATTTCTAACCTTTCTGCCCGTTCGAAGCTCAAGAACTGACCATCGCCACCCTCATCTTGTTGTTTAGCTGGACATAGGGAAGTGCACCAAGAAAAATTCCACATTTCAATAAACACTTCGCCCAGGGCTGCTCAAAGCTGAAATAAAACTATCTCGAAGTTTCGGGCCTTTTTGCCCGTGATTCTTCACTTTGCGACTAAACTATTCCCAGCAGTGCCAAAATTTCGGCGTTACTGAATGCGGGTGCCAGCGGCCTACAAGCAAACCAAAAATAAAATCAATGCGACCACTCACATCAGAGCTGGGTCATGTTATACAGAGGTATGTTGAAAGTGACACGTGGCCACAAATGGGCAAAAAGCGACAATTTCTAACCTTTCTGCCCGTTCGAAGCTCAAGAACTGACCATCGCCACCCTCATCTTGTTGTTTAGCTGGACATAGGGAAGTGCACCAAGAAAAATTCCACATTTCAATAAACACTCCGCCCAGGGCTGCTCAAAGCTGGAATAAAACTATCTTGACGTTTTGGGCCTTTTTGCCCGTGATTCTTCACTTTGCGACTAAACTATTCACAGCAGTGCCAAAATTTCGGCGTCACTGAATGCGGGTGCCAGCGGCCTACAAGCAAACCAAAAATCAAATCAATGCGACCACTCACATCACAGCTGGGTCATGTTATAGAGAGGTATGTTGAAAGTGACACGTGGGCACAAATGGGCAAAAAGCGACAATTTCTCACCTTTCTGCCCGTTCGAAGCTCAAGAACTGACCATCGCCACCCTCATCTTGTTGCTTAGCTGGACATAGGGAAGTGCACCAAGAAAAATTCCACATTTCAATAAACACTTCGCCCAGGGCTGCTCAAAGCTGAAATAAAACTATCTCGAAGTTTCGGGCCTTTTTGCCCGTGATTCTTCACTTTGCGACTAAACTATTCACAGCAGTGCCAAAATTTCGGCGTTACTGAATGCGGGTGCCAGCGGCCTACAAGCAAACCAAAAATAAAATAAATGCGACCACTCAAATCACAGCTGGTTCATGTTATAGAGAGGTATGTTGAAAGTGACACGTGGCCACAAATGGGCAAAAAGCGACAATTTCTAACCTTTCTGCCCGTTCGAAGCTCAAGAACTGACCATCGCCACCCTCATCTTGTTGTTTAGCTGGACATAGGGAAGTGCACCAAGAAAAATTCCACATTTCAATAAACACTTCGCCCAGGGCTGCTCAAAGCTGAAATAAAACTATCTCGAAGTTTCGGGCCTTTTTGCCCGTGATTCTTCACTTTGCGACTAAACTATTCCCAGCAGTGCCAAAATTTCGGCGTTACTGAATGCGGGTGCCAGCGGCCTACAAGCAAACCAAAAATAAAATAAATGCGACCACTCAAATCACAGCTGGTTCATGTTATAGAGAGGTATGTTGAAAGTGACACGTGGCCACAAATGGGCAAAAAGCGACAATTTCTAACCTTTCTGCCCGTTCGAAGCTCAAGAACTGACCATCGCCACCCTCATCTTGTTGTTTAGCTGGACATAGGGAAGTGCACCAAGAAAAATTCCACATTTCAATAAACACTTCGCCCAGGGCTGCTCAAAGCTGAAATAAAACTATCTCGAAGTTTCGGGCCTTTTTGCCCGTGATTCTTCACTTTGCGACTAAACTATTCCCAGCAGTGCCAAAATTTCGGCGTTACTGAATGCGGGTGCCAGCGGCCTACAAGCAAACCAAAAATAAAATCAATGCGACCACTCACATCAGAGCTGGGTCATGTTATACAGAGGTATGTTGAAAGTGACACGTGGCCACAAATGGGCAAAAAGCGACAATTTCTAACCTTTCTGCCCGTTCGAAGCTCAAGAACTGACCATCGCCACCCTCATCTTGTTGTTTAGCTGGACATAGGGAAGTGCACCAAGAAAAATTCCACATTTCAATAAACACTCCGCCCAGGGCTGCTCAAAGCTGGAATAAAACTATCTTGACGTTTTGGGCCTTTTTGCCCGTGATTCTTCACTTTGCGACTAAACTATTCACAGGATTGCCAAAATTTCGGCGTCACTGAATGCGGGTGCCAGCGGCCTGCAAGCAAACCAAAAATCAAATCAATGCGACCACTCACATCACAGCTGGGTCATGTTATAGAGAGGTATGTTGAAAGTGACACGTGGCCACAAATGGGCAAAAAGCGACAATTTCTCACCTTTCTGCCCGTTCGAAGCTCAAGAACTGACCATCGCCACCCTCATCTTGTTGTTTAGCTGGACATAGGGAAGTGCACCAAGAAAAATTGCACATTTCAATAAACACTTCACCCAGGGCTGCTCAAAGCTGGAATAAAACTATCTTGACGTTTTGGGCCTTTTTGCCCGTGATTCTTCACTTTGCGACTAAACTATTCACAGCAGTGCCAAAATTTCGGCGTCACTGAATGCGGGTGCCAGCGGCCTACAAGCAAACCAAAAATCAAATCAATGCGACCACTCACATCACAGCTGGGTCATGTTATAGAGAGGTATGTTGAAAGTGACACGTGGGCACAAATGGGCAAAAAGCGACAATTTCTCACCTTTCTGCCCGTTCGAAGCTCAAGAACTGACCATCGCCACCCTCATCTTGTTGTTTAGCTGGACATAGGGAAGTGCACCAAGAAAAATTCCACATTTCAATAAACACTTCGCCCAGGGCTGCTCAAAGCTGAAATAAAACTATCTCGAAGTTTCGGGCCTTTTTGCCCGTGATTCTTCACTTTGCGACTAAACTATTCACAGCAGTGCCAAAATTTCGGCGTTACTGAATGCGGGTGCCAGCGGCCTACAAGCAAACCAAAAATAAAATAAATGCGACCACTCAAATCACAGCTGGTTCATGTTATAGAGAGGTATGTTGAAAGTGACACGTGGCCACAAATGGGCAAAAAGCGACAATTTCTAACCTTTCTGCCCGTTCGAAGCTCAAGAACTGACCATCGCCACCCTCATCTTGTTGTTTAGCTGGACATAGGGAAGTGCACCAAGAAAAATTCCACATTTCAATAAACACTTCGCCCAGGGCTGCTCAAAGCTGAAATAAAACTATCTCGAAGTTTCGGGCCTTTTTGCCCGTGATTCTTCACTTTGCGACTAAACTATTCCCAGCAGTGCCAAAATTTCGGCGTTACTGAATGCGGGTGCCAGCGGCCTACAAGCAAACCAAAAATAAAATCAATGCGACCACTCACATCAGAGCTGGGTCATGTTATACAGAGGTATGTTGAAAGTGACACGTGGCCACAAATGGGCAAAAAGCGACAATTTCTAACCTTTCTGCCCGTTCGAAGCTCAAGAACTGACCATCGCCACCCTCATCTTGTTGTTTAGCTGGACATAGGGAAGTGCACCAAGAAAAATTCCACATTTCAATAAACACTCCGCCCAGGGCTGCTCAAAGCTGGAATAAAACTATCTTGACGTTTTGGGCCTTTTTGCCCGTGATTCTTCACTTTGCGACTAAACTATTCACAGCAGTGCCAAAATTTCGGCGTCACTGAATGCGGGTGCCAGCGGCCTACAAGCAAACCAAAAATCAAATCAATGCGACCACTCACATCACAGCTGGGTCATGTTATAGAGAGGTATGTTGAAAGTGACACGTGGGCACAAATGGGCAAAAAGCGACAATTTCTCACCTTTCTGCCCGTTCGAAGCTCAAGAACTGACCATCGCCACCCTCATCTTGTTGTTTAGCTGGACATAGGGAAGTGCACCAAGAAAAATTCCACATTTCAATAAACACTTCGCCCAGGGCTGCTCAAAGCTGAAATAAAACTATCTCGAAGTTTCGGGCCTTTTTGCCCGTGATTCTTCACTTTGCGACTAAACTATTCACAGCAGTGCCAAAATTTCGGCGTTACTGAATGCGGGTGCCAGCGGCCTACAAGCAAACCAAAAATAAAATAAATGCGACCACTCAAATCACAGCTGGTTCATGTTATAGAGAGGTATGTTGAAAGTGACACGTGGCCACAAATGGGCAAAAAGCGACAATTTCTAACCTTTCTGCCCGTTCGAAGCTCAAGAACTGACCATCGCCACCCTCATCTTGTTGTTTAGCTGGACATAGGGAAGTGCACCAAGAAAAATTCCACATTTCAATAAACACTTCGCCCAGGGCTGCTCAAAGCTGAAATAAAACTATCTCGAAGTTTCGGGCCTTTTTGCCCGTGATTCTTCACTTTGCGACTAAACTATTCCCAGCAGTGCCAAAATTTCGGCGTTACTGAATGCGGGTGCCAGCGGCCTACAAGCAAACCAAAAATAAAATAAATGCGACCACTCAAATCACAGCTGGTTCATGTTATAGAGAGGTATGTTGAAAGTGACACGTGGCCACAAATGGGCAAAAAGCGACAATTTCTAACCTTTCTGCCCGTTCGAAGCTCAAGAACTGACCATCGCCACCCTCATCTTGTTGTTTAGCTGGACATAGGGAAGTGCACCAAGAAAAATTCCACATTTCAATAAACACTTCGCCCAGGGCTGCTCAAAGCTGAAATAAAACTATCTCGAAGTTTCGGGCCTTTTTGCCCGTGATTCTTCACTTTGCGACTAAACTATTCCCAGCAGTGCCAAAATTTCGGCGTTACTGAATGCGGGTGCCAGCGGCCTACAAGCAAACCAAAAATAAAATCAATGCGACCACTCACATCAGAGCTGGGTCATGTTATACAGAGGTATGTTGAAAGTGACACGTGGCCACAAATGGGCAAAAAGCGACAATTTCTAACCTTTCTGCCCGTTCGAAGCTCAAGAACTGACCATCGCCACCCTCATCTTGTTGTTTAGCTGGACATAGGGAAGTGCACCAAGAAAAATTCCACATTTCAATAAACACTCCGCCCAGGGCTGCTCAAAGCTGGAATAAAACTATCTTGACGTTTTGGGCCTTTTTGCCCGTGATTCTTCACTTTGCGACTAAACTATTCACAGGATTGCCAAAATTTCGGCGTCACTGAATGCGGGTGCCAGCGGCCTGCAAGCAAACCAAAAATCAAATCAATGCGACCACTCACATCACAGCTGGGTCATGTTATAGAGAGGTATGTTGAAAGTGACACGTGGCCACAAATGGGCAAAAAGCGACAATTTCTCACCTTTCTGCCCGTTCGAAGCTCAAGAACTGACCATCGCCACCCTCATCTTGTTGTTTAGCTGGACATAGGGAAGTGCACCAAGAAAAATTGCACATTTCAATAAACACTTCGCCCAGGGCTGCTCAAAGCTGAAATAAAACTATCTCGAAGTTTCGGGCCTTTTTGCCCGTGATTCTTCACTTTGCGACTAAACTATTCCCAGCATTGCCAAAATTTCGGCGTTACTGAATGCGGGTGCCAGCGGCCTACAAGCAAACCAAAAATAAAATAAATGCGACCACTCAAATCACAGCTGGTTCATGTTATAGAGAGGTATGTTGAAAGTGACACGTGGCCACAAATGGGCAAAAAGCGACAATTTCTAACCTTTCTGCCCGTTCGAAGCTCAAGAACTGACCATCGCCACCCTCATCTTGTTGTTTAGCTGGACATAGGGAAGTGCACCAAGAAAAATTCCACATTTCAATAAACACTTCGCCCAGGGCTGCTCAAAGCTGAAATAAAACTATCTTGACGTTTTGGGCCTTTTTGCCCGTGATTCTTCACTTTGCGACTAAACTATTCTCAGCAGTGCCAAAATTTCGGCGTCACTGAATGCGGGTGCCAGCGGCCTACAAGCAAACCAAAAATCAAATCAATGCGACCACTCCAATCACAGCTGGGTCATGTTATAGAGAGGTATGTTGAAAGTGACACGTGGGCACAAATGGGCAAAAAGCGACAATTTCTAACCTTTCTGCCCGTTCGAAGCTCAAGAACTGACCATCGCTACCCTCATCTTGTTGTTTAGCTGGACATAGGGAAGTGCACCAAGAAAAATTCCACATTTCAATAAACACTTCGCCCAGGGCTGCTCAAAGCTGAAATTAAACTATCTTGACGTTTTGGGCCTTTTTGCCCGTGATTCTTCACTTTGCGACTAAACTATTCTCAGCAGTGCCAAAATTTCGGCGTCACTGAATGCGGGTGCCAGCGGCCTACAAGCAAACCAAAAATCAAATCAATGCGACCACTCACATCACAGCTGGGTCATGTTATAGAGAGGTATGTTGAAAGTGACACGTGGGCACAAATGGGCAAAAAGCGACAATTTCTAACCTTTCTGCCCGTTCGAAGCTCAAGAACTGACCATCGCCACCCTCATCTTGTTGTTTAGCTGGACATAGGGAAGTGCACCAAGAAAAATTCCACATTTCAATAAACACTCCGCCCAGGGCTGCTCAAAGCTGGAATAAAACTATCTTGACGTTTTGGGCCTTTTTGCCCGTGATTCTTCACTTTGCGACTAAACTATTCACAGCAGTGCCAAAATTTCGGCGTCACTGAATGCGGGTGCCAGCGGCCTGCAAGCAAACCAAAAATCAAATCAATGCGACCACTCACATCACAGCTGGGTCATGTTATAGAGAGGTATGTTGAAAGTGACACGTGGGCACAAATGGGCAAAAAGCGACAATTTCTCACCTTTCTGCCCGTTCGAAGCTCAAGAACTGACCATCGCCACCCTCATCTTGTTGTTTAGCTGGACATAGGGAAGTGCACCAAGAAAAATTCCACATTTCAATAAACACTTCGCCCAGGGCTGCTCAAAGCTGAAATAAAACTATCTCGAAGTTTCGGGCCTTTTTGCCCGTGATTCTTCACTTTGCGACTAAACTATTCACAGCAGTGCCAAAATTTCGGCGTTACTGAATGCGGGTGCCAGCGGCCTACAAGCAAACCAAAAATAAAATAAATGCGACCACTCAAATCACAGCTGGTTCATGTTATAGAGAGGTATGTTGAAAGTGACACGTGGCCACAAATGGGCAAAAAGCGACAATTTCTAACCTTTCTGCCCGTTCGAAGCTCAAGAACTGACCATCGCCACCCTCATCTTGTTGTTTAGCTGGACATAGGGAAGTGCACCAAGAAAAATTCCACATTTCAATAAACACTTCGCCCAGGGCTGCTCAAAGCTGAAATAAAACTATCTCGAAGTTTCGGGCCTTTTTGCCCGTGATTCTTCACTTTGCGACTAAACTATTCCCAGCAGTGCCAAAATTTCGGCGTTACTGAATGCGGGTGCCAGCGGCCTACAAGCAAACCAAAAATAAAATCAATGCGACCACTCACATCAGAGCTGGGTCATGTTATACAGAGGTATGTTGAAAGTGACACGTGGCCACAAATGGGCAAAAAGCGACAATTTCTAACCTTTCTGCCCGTTCGAAGCTGAAGAACTGACCATCGCCACCCTCATCTTGTTGTTTAGCTGGACATAGGGAAGTGCACCAAGAAAAATTCCACATTTCAATAAACACTCCGCCCAGGGCTGCTCAAAGCTGGAATAAAACTATCTTGACGTTTTGGGCCTTTTTGCCCGTGATTCTTCACTTTGCGACTAAACTATTCACAGCAGTGCCAAAATTTCGGCGTCACTGAATGCGGGTGCCAGCGGCCTACAAGCAAACCAAAAATCAAATCAATGCGACCACTCACATCACAGCTGGGTCATGTTATAGAGAGGTATGTTGAAAGTGACACGTGGGCACAAATGGGCAAAAAGCGACAATTTCTCACCTTTCTGCCCGTTCGAAGCTCAAGAACTGACCATCGCCACCCTCATCTTGTTGTTTAGCTGGACATAGGGAAGTGCACCAAGAAAAATTCCACATTTCAATAAACACTTCGCCCAGGGCTGCTCAAAGCTGAAATAAAACTATCTCGAAGTTTCGGGCCTTTTTGCCCGTGATTCTTCACTTTGCGACTAAACTATTCACAGCAGTGCCAAAATTTCGGCGTTACTGAATGCGGGTGCCAGCGGCCTACAAGCAAACCAAAAATAAAATAAATGCGACCACTCAAATCACAGCTGGTTCATGTTATAGAGAGGTATGTTGAAAGTGACACGTGGCCACAAATGGGCAAAAAGCGACAATTTCTAACCTTTCTGCCCGTTCGAAGCTCAAGAACTGACCATCGCCACCCTCATCTTGTTGTTTAGCTGGACATAGGGAAGTGCACCAAGAAAAATTCCACATTTCAATAAACACTTCGCCCAGGGCTGCTCAAAGCTGAAATAAAACTATCTCGAAGTTTCGGGCCTTTTTGCCCGTGATTCTTCACTTTGCGACTAAACTATTCCCAGCAGTGCCAAAATTTCGGCGTTACTGAATGCGGGTGCCAGCGGCCTACAAGCAAACCAAAAATAAAATAAATGCGACCACTCAAATCACAGCTGGTTCATGTTATAGAGAGGTATGTTGAAAGTGACACGTGGCCACAAATGGGCAAAAAGCGACAATTTCTAACCTTTCTGCCCGTTCGAAGCTCAAGAACTGACCATCGCCACCCTCATCTTGTTGTTTAGCTGGACATAGGGAAGTGCACCAAGAAAAATTCCACATTTCAATAAACACTTCGCCCAGGGCTGCTCAAAGCTGAAATAAAACTATCTCGAAGTTTCGGGCCTTTTTGCCCGTGATTCTTCACTTTGCGACTAAACTATTCCCAGCAGTGCCAAAATTTCGGCGTTACTGAATGCGGGTGCCAGCGGCCTACAAGCAAACCAAAAATAAAATCAATGCGACCACTCACATCAGAGCTGGGTCATGTTATACAGAGGTATGTTGAAAGTGACACGTGGCCACAAATGGGCAAAAAGCGACAATTTCTAACCTTTCTGCCCGTTCGAAGCTCAAGAACTGACCATCGCCACCCTCATCTTGTTGTTTAGCTGGACATAGGGAAGTGCACCAAGAAAAATTCCACATTTCAATAAACACTCCGCCCAGGGCTGCTCAAAGCTGGAATAAAACTATCTTGACGTTTTGGGCCTTTTTGCCCGTGATTCTTCACTTTGCGACTAAACTATTCACAGGATTGCCAAAATTTCGGCGTCACTGAATGCGGGTGCCAGCGGCCTGCAAGCAAACCAAAAATCAAATCAATGCGACCACTCACATCACAGCTGGGTCATGTTATAGAGAGGTATGTTGAAAGTGACACGTGGCCACAAATGGGCAAAAAGCGACAATTTCTCACCTTTCTGCCCGTTCGAAGCTCAAGAACTGACCATCGCCACCCTCATCTTGTTGTTTAGCTGGACATAGGGAAGTGCACCAAGAAAAATTGCACATTTCAATAAACACTTCGCCCAGGGCTGCTCAAAGCTGAAATAAAACTATCTCGAAGTTTCGGGCCTTTTTGCCCGTGATTCTTCACTTTGCGACTAAACTATTCCCAGCATTGCCAAAATTTCGGCGTTACTGAATGCGGGTGCCAGCGGCCTACAAGCAAACCAAAAATAAAATAAATGCGACCACTCAAATCACAGCTGGTTCATGTTATAGAGAGGTATGTTGAAAGTGACACGTGGCCACAAATGGGCAAAAAGCGACAATTTCTAACCTTTCTGCCCGTTCGAAGCTCAAGAACTGACCATCGCCACCCTCATCTTGTTGTTTAGCTGGACATAGGGAAGTGCACCAAGAAAAATTCCACATTTCAATAAACACTTCGCCCAGGGCTGCTCAAAGCTGAAATAAAACTATCTTGACGTTTTGGGCCTTTTTGCCCGTGATTCTTCACTTTGCGACTAAACTATTCTCAGCAGTGCCAAAATTTCGGCGTCACTGAATGCGGGTGCCAGCGGCCTACAAGCAAACCAAAAATCAAATCAATGCGACCACTCCAATCACAGCTGGGTCATGTTATAGAGAGGTATGTTGAAAGTGACACGTGGGCACAAATGGGCAAAAAGCGACAATTTCTAACCTTTCTGCCCGTTCGAAGCTCAAGAACTGACCATCGCTACCCTCATCTTGTTGTTTAGCTGGACATAGGGAAGTGCACCAAGAAAAATTCCACATTTCAATAAACACTTCGCCCAGGGCTGCTCAAAGCTGAAATTAAACTATCTTGACGTTTTGGGCCTTTTTGCCCGTGATTCTTCACTTTGCGACTAAACTATTCTCAGCAGTGCCAAAATTTCGGCGTCACTGAATGCGGGTGCCAGCGGCCTACAAGCAAACCAAAAATCAAATCAATGCGACCACTCACATCACAGCTGGGTCATGTTATAGAGAGGTATGTTGAAAGTGACACGTGGGCACAAATGGGCAAAAAGCGACAATTTCTAACCTTTCTGCCCGTTCGAAGCTCAAGAACTGACCATCGCCACCCTCATCTTGTTGTTTAGCTGGACATAGGGAAGTGCACCAAGAAAAATTCCACATTTCAATAAACACTCCGCCCAGGGCTGCTCAAAGCTGGAATAAAACTATCTTGACGTTTTGGGCCTTTTTGCCCGTGATTCTTCACTTTGCGACTAAACTATTCACAGCAGTGCCAAAATTTCGGCGTCACTGAATGCGGGTGCCAGCGGCCTGCAAGCAAACCAAAAATCAAATCAATGCGACCACTCACATCACAGCTGGGTCATGTTATAGAGAGGTATGTTGAAAGTGACACGTGGCCACAAATGGGCAAAAAGCGACAATTTCTCACCTTTCTGCCCGTTCGAAGCTCAAGAACTGACCATCGCCACCCTCATCTTGTTGTTTAGCTGGACATAGGGAAGTGCACCAAGAAAAATTGCACATTTCAATAAACACTTCGCCCAGGGCTGCTCAAAGCTGAAATAAAACTATCTCGAAGTTTCGGGCCTTTTTGCCCGTGATTCTTCACTTTGCGACTAAACTATTCCCAGCAGTGCCAAAATTTCGGCGTTACTGAATGCGGGTGCCAGCGGCCTACAAGCAAACCAAAAATAAAATCAATGCGACCACTCACATCACAGCTGGGTCATGTTATACAGAGGTATGTTGAAAGTGACACGTGGCCACAAATGGGCAAAAAGCGACAATTTCTAACCTTTCTGCCCGTTCGAAGCTCAAGAACTGACCATCGCCACCCTCATCTTGTTGTTTAGCTGGACATAGGGAAGTGCACCAAGAAAAATTCCACATTTCAATAAACACTCCGCCCAGGGCTGCTCAAAGCTGGAATAAAACTATCTTGACGTTTTGGGCCTTTTTGCCCGTGATTCTTCACTTTGCGACTAAACTATTCACAGGATTGCCAAAATTTCGGCGTCACTGAATGCGGGTGCCAGCGGCCTGCAAGCAAACCAAAAATCAAATCAATGCGACCACTCACATCACAGCTGGGTCATGTTATAGAGAGGTATGTTGAAAGTGACACGTGGCCACAAATGGGCAAAAAGCGACAATTTCTCACCTTTCTGCCCGTTCGAAGCTCAAGAACTGACCATCGCCACCCTCATCTTGTTGTTTAGCTGGACATAGGGAAGTGCACCAAGAAAAATTGCACATTTCAATAAACACTTCGCCCAGGGCTGCTCAAAGCTGAAATAAAACTATCTCGAAGTTTCGGGCCTTTTTGCCCGTGATTCTTCACTTTGCGACTAAACTATTCCCAGCATTGCCAAAATTTCGGCGTTACTGAATGCGGGTGCCAGCGGCCTACAAGCAAACCAAAAATCAAATCAATGCGACCACTCCAATCACAGCTGGGTCATGTTATAGAGAGGTATGTTGAAAGTGACACGTGGCCACAAATGGGCAAAAAGCGACAATTTCTAACCTTTCTGCCCGTTCGAAGCTCAAGAACTGACCATCGCCACCCTCATCTTGTTGTTTAGCTGGACATAGGGAAGTGCACCAAGAAAAATTCCACATTTCAATAAACACTTCGCCCAGGGCTGCTCAAAGCTGAAATTAAACTATCTTGACGTTTTGGGCCTTTTTGCCCGTGATTCTTCACTTTGCGACTAAACTATTCTCAGCAGTGCCAAAATTTCGGCGTCACTGAATGCGGGTGCCAGCGGACTACAAGCAAACCAAAAATCAAATCAATGCGACCACTCCAATCACAGCTGGGTCATGTTATAGAGAGGTATGTTGAAAGTGACACGTGGGCACAAATGGGCAAAAAGCGACAATTTCTAACCTTTCTGCCCGTTCGAAGCTCAAGAACTGACCATCGCTACCCTCATCTTGTTGTTTAGCTGGACATAGGGAAGTGCACCAAGAAAAATTCCACATTTCAATAAACACTTCGCCCAGGGCTGCTCAAAGCTGGAATAAAACTATCTTGACGTTTTGGGCCTTTTTGCCCGTGATTCTTCACTTTGCGACTTAACTATTCACAGCAGTGCCAAAATTTCGGCGTCACTGAATGCGGGTGCCAGCGGCCTACAAGCAAAACAAAAATCAAATCAATGCGACCACTCACATCACAGCTGGGTCATGTTATAGAGAGGTATGTTGAAAGTGACACGTGGGCACAAAGGGCAAAAAGCGACAATTTCACACCTTTCTGCCCGTTCGAAGCTCAAGAACTGACCATCGCCACCCTCATCTTGTTGTTTAGCTGGACATAGGGAAGTGCACCAAGAAAAATTCCACATTTCAATAAATACTTCGCCCAGGGCTGCTCAAAGCTGAAATAAAACTATCTCGAAGTTTCGGGCCTTTTTGCCCGTGATTCTTCACTTTGCGACTAAACTATTCACAGCAGTGCCAAAATTTCGGCGTTACTGAATGCGGGTGCCAGCGGCCTACAAGCAAACCAAAAATAAAATAAATGCGACCACTCAAATCACAGCTGGTTCATGTTATAGAGAGGTATGTTGAAAGTGACACGTGGCCACAAATGGGCAAAAAGCGACAATTTCTAACCTTTCTGCCCGTTCGAAGCTCAAGAACTGACCATCGCCACCCTCATCTTGTTGTTTAGCTGGACATAGGGAAGTGCACCAAGAAAAATTCCACATTTCAATAAACACTTCGCCCAGGGCTGCTCAAAGCTGAAATAAAACTATCTTGACGTTTTGGGCCTTTTTGCCCGTGATTCTTCACTTTGCGACTAAACTATTCTCAGCAGTGCCAAAATTTCGGCGTCACTGAATGCGGGTGCCAGCGGCCTACAAGCAAACCAAAAATCAAATCAATGCGACCACTCCAATCACAGCTGGGTCATGTTATAGAGAGGTATGTTGAAAGTGACACGTGGGCACAAATGGGCAAAAAGCGACAATTTCTAACCTTTCTGCCCGTTCGAAGCTCAAGAACTGACCATCGCCACCCTCATCTTGTTGTTTAGCGGGACATAGGGAAGTGCACCAAGAAAAATTCCACATTTCAATAAACACTTCGCCCAGGGCTGCTCAAAGCTGAAATTAAACTATCTTGACGTTTTGGGCCTTTTTGCCCGTGATTCTTCACTTTGCGACTTAACTATTCACAGCAGTGCCAAAATTTCGGCGTCACTGAATGCGGGTGCCAGCGGACTACAAGCAAACCAAAAATCAAATCAATGCGACCACTCCAATCACAGCTGGGTCATGTTATAGAGAGGTATGTTGAAAGTGACACGTGGGCACAAATGGGCAAAAAGCGACAATTTCTAACCTTTCTGCCCGTTCGAAGCTCAAGAACTGACCATCGCTACCCTCATCTTGTTGTTTAGCTGGACATAGGGAAGTGCACCAAGAAAAATTCTACATTTCAATAAACACTTCGCCCAGGGCTGCTCAAAGCTGGAATAAAACTATCTTGACGTTTTGGGCCTTTTGCCCGTGATTCTTCACTTTGCGACTAAACTATTCACAGCAGTGCCAAAATTTCGGCGTCACTGAATGCGAGTGCCAGCGGCCTACAAGCAAACCAAAAATCAAATCAATGAAACCACTCACATCACAGCGGGCTCATGTTATAGAGAGGTATGTTGAAAGTGACACGTGGCCACAAATGGGCAAAAAGCGACAATTTCTCACCTTTCTGCCCGTTCGAAGCTCAAGAACTGACCATCGCCACCCTCATCTTCTTGTTTAGCTGGACATAGGGAAGTGCACCAAGAAAAATTCCACATTTCAATAAACACTTCGCCCAGGGCTGCTCAAAGCTGAAATAAAACTATCTCGACGTTTTGGGCCTTTTTGCCCGTGATTCTTCACTTTGCGACTAAACTATTCACAGCAGTGCCAAAATTTCGGCGTCACTGAATGCGGGTGCCAGCGGCCTACAAGCAAACCAAAAATAAAATCAATGCGACCACTCACATCACAGCTTGGTCATGTTATAGAGAGGTATGTTGAAAGTGACACGTGGGCACCAATGGGCAAAAAGCGACAATTTCTAACCTTTCTGCCCGTTCGAAGCTCAAGAACTGACCATCGCTACCCTCATCTTGTTGTTTAGCTGGACATCGGGAAGTGCACCAAGAAAAATTCCACATTTCAATAAACACTTCGCCCAGGGCTGCTCAAAGCTGGAATAAAACCATCTTGACGTTTTGGGCCTTTTTGCCCGTGATTCTTCACTTTGCGACTAAACTATTCACAGCAGTGCCAAAATTTCGGCGTCACTGAATGCGGGTGCCAGCGGCCTACAAGCAAACCAAAAATCAAATCAATGCAACCACTCATATCACAGCTGGGTCATGTTATAGAGAGGTATGTTGAAAGTGACACGTGGGCACAAATGGGCAAAAAGCGACAATTTCTCACCTTTCTGCCCGTTCGAAGCTCAAGAACTGACCATCGCCACCCTCATCTTGTTGTTTAGCTGGACATAGGGAAGTGCACCAAGAAAAATTCCACATTTCAATAAACACTTCGCCCACGGCTGCTCAAAGCTGAAATAAAACTATCTCGACGTTTTGGGCCTTTTTGCCCGTGATTCTTCACTTTGCGACTAAACTATTCACAGCAGTGCCAAAATTTCAGCGTCACTGAATGCGGGTGCCAGCGGCCTACAAGCAAACCAAAAATAAAATCAATGCGACCACTCACATCACAGCTGGGTCATGTTATACAGAGGTATGTTGAAAGTGACACGTGGGCACAAATGGGCAAAAAGCGACAATTTCTCACCTTTCTGCCCGTTCGAAGCTCAAGAACTGACCATCGCCACCCTGATCTTGTTGTTTAGCTGGACATAGGGAAGTGCACCAAGAAAAATTCCACATTTCAATAAACACTTCGCCCAGGGCTGCTCAAAGCTGAAATTAAACTATCTTGACGTTTTGGGCCTTTTTGCCCGTGATTCTTCACTTTGCGACTAAACTATTCTCAGCAGTGTCAAAATTTCGGCGTCACTGAATGCGAGTGCCAGCGGCCTACAAGCAAACCAAAAATCAAATCAATGCGACCACTCACATCACAGCTGGGTCATGTTATAGAGAGGTATGTTGAAAGTGACACGTGGGCACAAATGGGCAAAAAGCGACAATTTCTAACCTTTCTGCCCGTTCGAAGCTCAAGAACTGACCATCGCCACCCTCATCTTCTTGTTTAGCTGGACATAGGGAAGTGCACCAAGAAAAATTCCACATTTCAATAAACACTCCGCCCAGGGCTGCTCAAAGCTGGAATAAAACTATCTTGACGTTTTGGGCCTTTTTGCCCGTGATTCTTCACTTTGCGACTAAACTATTCACAGCAGTGCCAAAATTTCGGCGTCACTGAATGCGGGTGCCAGCGGCCTACAAGCAAACCAAAAATCAAATCAATGCGACCACTCACATCACAGCTGGGTCATGTAATAGAGAGGTATGTTGAAAGTTACACGTGGCCACAAATGGGCAAAAAGCGACAATTTCTCACCTTTCTGCCCGTTCGAAGCTCAAGAACTGACCATCGCCACCCTCATCTTGTTGTTTAGCTGGACATAGGGAAGTGCACCAAGAAAAATTGCACATTTCAATAAACACTTCGCCCAGGGCTGCTCAAAGCTGAAATAAAACTATCTCGAAGTTTCGGGCCTTTTTGCCCGTGATTCTTCACTTTGCGACTAAACTATTCCCAGCAGTGCCAAAATTTCGGCGTTACTGAATGCGGGTGCCAGCGGCCTACAAGCAAACCAAAAATAAAATCAATGCGACCACTCACATCACAGCTGGGTCATGTTATACAGAGGTATGTTGAAAGTGACACGTGGCCACAAATGGGCAAAAAGCGACAATTTCTCACCTTTCTGCCCGTTCGAAGCTCAAGAACTGACCATCGCCACCCTCATCTTGTTGTTTAGCTGGACATAGGGAAGTGCACCAAGAAAAATTCCACATTTCAATAAACACTTCGCCCACGGCTGCTCAAAGCTGAAATTAAACTATCTTGACGTTTTGGGCCTTTTTGCCCGTGATTCTTCACTTTGCGACTAAACTATTCTCAGCAGTGCCAAAATTTCGGCGTCACTGAATGCGGGTGCCAGCGGCCTACAAGCAAACCAAAAATCAAATCAATGCGACCACTCCAATCACAGCTGGGTCATGTTATAGAGAGGTATGTTGAAAGTGACACGTGGGCACAAATGGGCAAAAAGCGACAATTTCTAACCTTTCTGCCCGTTCGAAGCTCAAGAACTGACCATCGCTACCCTCATCTTGTTGTTTAGCTGGACATAGGGAAGTGCACCAAGAAAAATTCCACATTTCAATAAACACTTCGCCCAGGGCTGCTCAAAGCTGGAATAAAACTATCTTGACGTTTTGGGCCTTTTTGCCCGTGATTCTTCACTTTGCGACTAAACTATTCACAGCAGTGCCAAAATTTCGGCGTCACTGAATGCGGGTGCCAGCGGCCTACAAGCAAACCAAAAATCAAATCAATGCGACCACTCACAACACAGCTGGGTCATGTTATAGAGAGGTATGTTGAAAGTGACACGTGGGCACAAATGGGCAAAAAGCGACAATTTCTCACCTTTCTGCCCGTTCGAAGCTCAAGAACTGACCATCGCCACCCTCATCTTCTTGTTTAGCTGGACATAGGGAAGTGCACCAAGAAAAATTCCACATTTCAATAAACACTTCGCCCAGGGCTGCTCAAAGCTGAAATAAAACTATCTCGAAGTTTCGGGCCTTTTTGCCCGTGATTCTTCACTTTGCGACTAAACTATTCACAGCAGTGCCAAAATTTCGGCGTTACTGAATGCGGGTGCCAGCGGCCTACAAGCAAACCAAAAATAAAATAAATGCGACCACTCAAATCACAGCTGGTTCATGTTATAGAGAGGTATGTTGAAAGTGACACGTGGCCACAAATGGGCAAAAAGCGACAATTTCTAACCTTTCTGCCCGTTCGAAGCTCAAGAACTGACCATCGCCACCCTCATCTTGTTGTTTAGCTGGACATAGGGAAGTGCACCAAGAAAAATTCCACATTTCAATAAACACTTCGCCCAGGGCTGCTCAAAGCTGAAATAAAACTATCTCGAAGTTTCGGGCCTTTTTGCCCGTGATTCTTCACTTTGCGACTAAACTATTCCCAGCAGTGCCAAAATTTCGGCGTTACTGAATGCGGGTGCCAGCGGCCTACAAGCAAACCAAAAATAAAATCAATGCGACCACTCACATCAGAGCTGGGTCATGTTATACAGAGGTATGTTGAAAGTGACACGTGGCCACAAATGGGCAAAAAGCGACAATTTCTCACCTTTCTGCCCGTTCGAAGCTCAAGAACTGACCATCGCCACCCTCATCTTGTTGTTTAGCTGGACATAGGGAAGTGCACCAAGAAAAATTCCACATTTCAATAAACACTTCGCCCACGGCTGCTCAAAGCTGAAATTAAACTATCTTGACGTTTTGGGCCTTTTTGCCCGTGATTCTTCACTTTGCGACTAAACTATTCTCAGCAGTGCCAAAATTTCGGCGTCACTGAATGCGGGTGCCAGCGGCCTACAAGCAAACCAAAAATCAAATCAATGCGACCACTCCAATCACAGCTGGGTCATGTTATAGAGAGGTATGTTGAAAGTGACACGTGGGCACAAATGGGCAAAAAGCGACAATTTCTAACCTTTCTGCCCGTTCGAAGCTCAAGAACTGACCATCGCTACCCTCATCTTGTTGTTTAGCTGGACATAGGGAAGTGCACCAAGAAAAATTCCACATTTCAATAAACACTTCGCCCAGGGCTGCTCAAAGCTGGAATAAAACTATCTTGACGTTTTGGGCCTTTTTGCC
Organism: Sycon ciliatum; assembly: GCF_964019385.1. Lineage (NCBI taxonomy): Eukaryota > Metazoa > Porifera > Calcarea > Leucosolenida > Sycettidae > Sycon > Sycon ciliatum. Next base: position 19,542,786 of record NC_088653.1, read on the forward strand.
CGTGATTCTTCACTTTGCGACTAAACTATTCACAGCAGTGCCAAAATTTCGGCGTCACTGAATGCGGGTGCCAGCGGCCTACAAGCAAACCAAAAATCAAATCAATGCGACCACTCACATCACAGCTGGGTCATGTTATAGAGAGGTATGTTGAAAGTGACACGTGGGCACAAATGGGCAAAAAGCGACAATTTCTCACCTTTCTGCCCGTTCGAAGCTCAAGAACTGACCATCGCCACCCTCATCTTGTTGTTTAGCTGGACATAGGGAAGTGCACCAAGAAAAATTCCACATTTCAATAAACACTTCGCCCAGGGCTGCTCAAAGCTGAAATAAAACTATCTCGAAGTTTCGGGCCTTTTTGCCCGTGATTCTTCACTTTGCGACTAAACTATTCACAGCAGTGCCAAAATTTCGGCGTTACTGAATGCGGGTGCCAGCGGCCTACAAGCAAACCAAAAATAAAATCAATGCGACCACTCACATCAGAGCTGGGTCATGTTATACAGAGGTATGTTGAAAGTGACACGTGGCCACAAATGGGCAAAAAGCGACAATTTCTCACCTTTCTGCCCGTTCGAAGCTCAAGAACTGACCATCGCCACCCTCATCTTGTTGTTTAGCTGGACATAGGGAAGTGCACCAAGAAAAATTCCACATTTCAATAAACACTTCGCCCACGGCTGCTCAAAGCTGAAATTAAACTATCTTGACGTTTTGGGCCTTTTTGCCCGTGATTCTTCACTTTGCGACTAAACTATTCTCAGCAGTGCCAAAATTTCGGCGTCACTGAATGCGGGTGCCAGCGGCCTACAAGCAAACCAAAAATCAAATCAATGCGACCACTCCAATCACAGCTGGGTCATGTTATAGAGAGGTATGTTGAAAGTGACACGTGGGCACAAATGGGCAAAAAGCGACAATTTCTAACCTTTCTGCCCGTTCGAAGCTCAAGAACTGACCATCGCTACCCTCATCTTGTTGTTTAGCTGGACATAGGGAAGTGCACCAAGAAAAATTCCACATTTCAATAAACACTTCGCCCAGGGCTGCTCAAAGCTGGAATAAAACTATCTTGACGTTTTGGGCCTTTTTGCCCGTGATTCTTCACTTTGCGACTAAACTATTCACAGCAGTGCCAAAATTTCGGCGTCACTGAATGCGGGTGCCAGCGGCCTACAAGCAAACCAAAAATCAAATCAATGCGACCACTCACATCACAGCTGGGTCATGTTATAGAGAGGTATGTTGAAAGTGACACGTGGGCACAAATGGGCAAAAAGCGACAATTTCTCACCTTTCTGCCCGTTCGAAGCTCAAGAACTGACCATCGCCACCCTCATCTTGTTGTTTAGCTGGACATAGGGAAGTGCACCAAGAAAAATTCCACATTTCAATAAACACTTCGCCCAGGGCTGCTCAAAGCTGAAATAAAACTATCTCGAAGTTTCGGGCCTTTTTGCCCGTGATTCTTCACTTTGCGACTAAACTATTCACAGCAGTGCCAAAATTTCGGCGTTACTGAATGCGGGTGCCAGCGGCCTACAAGCAAACCAAAAATAAAATAAATGCGACCACTCAAATCACAGCTGGTTCATGTTATAGAGAGGTATGTTGAAAGTGACACGTGGCCACAAATGGGCAAAAAGCGACAATTTCTAACCTTTCTGCCCGTTCGAAGCTCAAGAACTGACCATCGCCACCCTCATCTTGTTGTTTAGCTGGACATAGGGAAGTGCACCAAGAAAAATTCCACATTTCAATAAACACTTCGCCCAGGGCTGCTCAAAGCTGAAATAAAACTATCTTGACGTTTTGGGCCTTTTTGCCCGTGATTCTTCACTTTGCGACTAAACTATTCTCAGCAGCGCCAAAATTTCGGCGTCACTGAATGCGGGTGCCAGCGGCCTACAAGCAAACCAAAAATCAAATCAATGCGACCACTCCAATCACAGCTGGGTCATGTTATAGAGAGGTATGTTGAAAGTGACACGTGGGCACAAATGGGCAAAAAGCGACAATTTCTCACCTTTCTGCCCGTTCGAAGCTCAAGAACTGACCATCGCCACCCTCATCTTGTTGTTTAGCTGGACATAGGGAAGTGCACCAAGAAAAATTCCACATTTCAATAAACACTTCGCCCAGGGCTGCTCAAAGCTGAAATAAAACTATCTCGAAGTTTCGGGCCTTTTTGCCCGTGATTCTTCACTTTGCGACTAAACTATTCACAGCAGTGCCAAAATTTCGGCGTTACTGAATGCGGGTGCCAGCGGCCTACAAGCAAACCAAAAATAAAATAAATGCGACCACTCAAATCACAGCTGGTTCATGTTATAGAGAGGTATGTTGAAAGTGACACGTGGCCACAAATGGGCAAAAAGCGACAATTTCTAACCTTTCTGCCCGTTCGAAGCTCAAGAACTGACCATCGCCACCCTCATCTTGTTGTTTAGCTGGACATAGGGAAGTGCACCAAGAAAAATTCCACATTTCAATAAACACTTCGCCCAGGGCTGCTCAAAGCTGAAATTAAACTATCTTGACGTTTTGGGCCTTTTTGCCCGTGATTCTTCACTTTGCGACTAAACTATTCTCAGCAGTGCCAAAATTTCGGCGTCACTGAATGCGGGTGCCAGCGGACTACAAGCAAACCAAAAATCAAATCAATGCGACCACTCCAATCACAGCTGGGTCATGTTATAGAGAGGTATGTTGAAAGTGACACGTGGGCACAAATGGGCAAAAAGCGACAATTTCTAACCTTTCTGCCCGTTCGAAGCTCAAGAACTGACCATCGCTACCCTCATCTTGTTGTTTAGCTGGACATAGGGAAGTGCACCAAGAAAAATTCCACATTTCAATAAACACTTCGCCCAGGGCTGCTCAAAGCTGGAATAAAACTATCTTGACGTTTTGGGCCTTTTTGCCCGTGATTCTTCACTTTGCGACTAAACTATTCACAGCAGTGCCAAAATTTCGGCGTCACTGAATGCGGGTGCCAGCGGCCTACAAGCAAAACAAAAATCAAATCAATGCGACCACTCACATCACAGCTGGGTCATGTTATAGAGAGGTATGTTGAAAGTGACTCGTGGGCACAAAGGGCAAAAAGCGACAATTTCTCACCTTTCTGCCCGTTCGAAGCTCAAGAACTGACCATCGCCACCCTCATCTTGTTGTTTAGCTGGACATAGGGAAGTGCACCAAGAAAAATTCCACATTTCAATAAATACTTCGCCCAGGGCTGCTCAAAGCTGAAATAAAACTATCTCGAAGTTTCGGGCCTTTTTGCCCGTGATTCTTCACTTTGCGACTAAACTATTCACAGCAGTGCCAAAATTTCGGCGTTACTGAATGCGGGTGCCAGCGGCCTACAAGCAAACCAAAAATAAAATAAATGCGACCACTCAAATCACAGCTGGTTCATGTTATAGAGAGGTATGTTGAAAGTGACACGTGGGCACAAATGGGCAAAAAGCGACAATTTCTAACCTTTCTGCCCGTTCGAAGCTCAAGAACTGACCATCGCCACCCTCATCTTGTTGTTTAGCTGGACATAGGGAAGTGCACCAAGAAAAATTCCACATTTCAATAAACACTTCGCCCAGGGCTGCTCAAAGCTGAAATAAAACTATCTTGACGTTTTGGGCTTTTTGCCCGTGATTCTTCACTTTGCGACTAAACTATTCACAGCAGTGCCAAAATTTCGGCGTCACTGAATGCGGGTGCCAGCGGCCTACAAGCAAACCAAAAATCAAATCAATGCGACCACTCCAATCACAGCTGGGTCATGTTATAGAGAGGTATGTTGAAAGTGACACGTGGGCACAAATGGGCAAAAAGCGACAATTTCTAACCTTTCTGCCCGTTCGAAGCTCAAGAACTGACCATCGCCACCCTCATCTTGTTGTTTAGCTGGACATAGGGAAGTGCACCAAGAAAAATTCCACATTTCAATAAACACTTCGCCCAGGGCTGCTCAAAGCTCAAATTAAACTATCTTGACGTTTTGGGCCTTTTTGCCCGTGATTCTTCACTTTGCGACTAAACTATTCACAGCAGTGCCAAAATTTCGGCGTCACTGAATGCGGGTGCCAGCGGCCTACAAGCAAACCAAAAATCAAATCAATGCGACCACTCACATCACAGCGGGCTCATGTTATAGAGAGGTATGTTGAAAGTGACACGTGGCCACAAATGGGCAAAAAGCGACAATTTCTCACCTTTCTGCCCGTTCGAAGCTCAAGAACTGACCATCGCCACCCTCATCTTGTTGTTTAGCTGGACATAGGGAAGTGCACCAAGAAAAATTCCACATTTCAATAAACACTTCGCCCAGGGCTGCTCAAAGCTGAAATAAAACTATCTCGACGTTTTGGGCCTTTTTGCCCGTGATTCTTCACTTTGCGACTAAACTATTCACAGCAGTGCCAAAATTTCGGCGTCACTGAATGCGGGTGCCAGCGGCCTACAAGCAAACCAAAAATAAAATCAATGCGACCACTCACATCACAGCTGGGTCATGTTATAGAGAGGTATGTTGAAAGTGACACGTGGCCACAAATGGGCAAAAAGCGACAATTTCTCACCTTTCTGCCCGTTCGAAGCTCAAGAACTGACCATCGCCACCCTCATCTTGTTGTTTAGCTGGACATAGGGAAGTGCACCAAGAAAAATTCCACATTTCAATAAACACTTCGCCCACGGCTGCTCAAAGCTGAAATTAAACTATCTTGACGTTTTGGGCCTTTTTGCCCGTGATTCTTCACTTTGCGACTAAACTATTCTCAGCAGTGCCAAAATTTCGGCGTCACTGAATGCGGGTGCCAGCGGCCTACAAGCAAACCAAAAATCAAATCAATGCGACCACTCCAATCACAGCTGGGTCATGTTATAGAGAGGTATGTTGAAAGTGACACGTGGGCACAAATGGGCAAAAAGCGACAATTTCTAACCTTTCTGCCCGTTCGAAGCTCAAGAACTGACCATCGCTACCCTCATCTTGTTGTTTAGCTGGACATAGGGAAGTGCACCAAGAAAAATTCCACATTTCAATAAACACTTCGCCCAGGGCTGCTCAAAGCTGGAATAAAACTATCTTGACGTTTTGGGCCTTTTTGCCCGTGATTCTTCACTTTGCGACTAAACTATTCACAGCAGTGCCAAAATTTCGGCGTCACTGAATGCGGGTGCCAGCGGCCTACAAGCAAACCAAAAATCAAATCAATGCGACCACTCACATCACAGCTGGGTCATGTTATAGAGAGGTATGTTGAAAGTGACACGTGGGCACAAATGGGCAAAAAGCGACAATTTCTCACCTTTCTGCCCGTTCGAAGCTCAAGAACTGACCATCGCCACCCTCATCTTGTTGTTTAGCTGGACATAGGGAAGTGCACCAAGAAAAATTCCACATTTCAATAAACACTTCGCCCAGGGCTGCTCAAAGCTGAAATAAAACTATCTCGAAGTTTCGGGCCTTTTTGCCCGTGATTCTTCACTTTGCGACTAAACTATTCACAGCAGTGCCAAAATTTCGGCGTTACTGAATGCGGGTGCCAGCGGCCTACAAGCAAACCAAAAATAAAATAAATGCGACCACTCAAATCACAGCTGGTTCATGTTATAGAGAGGTATGTTGAAAGTGACACGTGGCCACAAATGGGCAAAAAGCGACAATTTCTAACCTTTCTGCCCGTTCGAAGCTCAAGAACTGACCATCGCCACCCTCATCTTGTTGTTTAGCTGGACATAGGGAAGTGCACCAAGAAAAATTCCACATTTCAATAAACACTTCGCCCAGGGCTGCTCAAAGCTGAAATAAAACTATCTTGACGTTTTGGGCCTTTTTGCCCGTGATTCTTCACTTTGCGACTAAACTATTCTCAGCAGCGCCAAAATTTCGGCGTCACTGAATGCGGGTGCCAGCGGCCTACAAGCAAACCAAAAATCAAATCAATGCGACCACTCCAATCACAGCTGGGTCATGTTATAGAGAGGTATGTTGAAAGTGACACGTGGGCACAAATGGGCAAAAAGCGACAATTTCTCACCTTTCTGCCCGTTCGAAGCTCAAGAACTGACCATCGCCACCCTCATCTTGTTGTTTAGCTGGACATAGGGAAGTGCACCAAGAAAAATTCCACATTTCAATAAACACTTCGCCCAGGGCTGCTCAAAGCTGAAATAAAACTATCTCGAAGTTTCGGGCCTTTTTGCCCGTGATTCTTCACTTTGCGACTAAACTATTCACAGCAGTGCCAAAATTTTGGCGTTACTGAATGCGGGTGCCAGCGGCCTACAAGCAAACCAAAAATAAAATAAATGCGACCACTCAAATCACAGCTGGTTCATGTTATAGAGAGGTATGTTGAAAGTGACACGTGGCCACAAATGGGCAAAAAGCGACAATTTCTAACCTTTCTGCCCGTTCGAAGCTCAAGAACTGACCATCGCCACCCTCATCTTGTTGTTTAGCTGGACATAGGGAAGTGCACCAAGAAAAATTCCACATTTCAATAAACACTTCGCCCAGGGCTGCTCAAAGCTGAAATTAAACTATCTTGACGTTTTGGGCCTTTTTGCCCGTGATTCTTCACTTTGCGACTAAACTATTCTCAGCAGTGCCAAAATTTCGGCGTCACTGAATGCGGGTGCCAGCGGACTACAAGCAAACCAAAAATCAAATCAATGCGACCACTCCAATCACAGCTGGGTCATGTTATAGAGAGGTATGTTGAAAGTGACACGTGGGCACAAATGGGCAAAAAGCGACAATTTCTAACCTTTCTGCCCGTTCGAAGCTCAAGAACTGACCATCGCTACCCTCATCTTGTTGTTTAGCTGGACATAGGGAAGTGCACCAAGAAAAATTCCACATTTCAATAAACACTTCGCCCAGGGCTGCTCAAAGCTGGAATAAAACTATCTTGACGTTTTGGGCCTTTTTGCCCGTGATTCTTCACTTTGCGACTAAACTATTCACAGCAGTGCCAAAATTTCGGCGTCACTGAATGCGGGTGCCAGCGGCCTACAAGCAAAACAAAAATCAAATCAATGCGACCACTCACATCACAGCTGGGTCATGTTATAGAGAGGTATGTTGAAAGTGACTCGTGGGCACAAAGGGCAAAAAGCGACAATTTCTCACCTTTCTGCCCGTTCGAAGCTCAAGAACTGACCATCGCCACCCTCATCTTGTTGTTTAGCTGGACATAGGGAAGTGCACCAAGAAAAATTCCACATTTCAATAAATACTTCGCCCAGGGCTGCTCAAAGCTGAAATAAAACTATCTCGAAGTTTCGGGCCTTTTTGCCCGTGATTCTTCACTTTGCGACTAAACTATTCACAGCAGTGCCAAAATTTCGGCGTTACTGAATGCGGGTGCCAGCGGCCTACAAGCAAACCAAAAATAAAATAAATGCGACCACTCAAATCACAGCTGGTTCATGTTATAGAGAGGTATGTTGAAAGTGACACGTGGGCACAAATGGGCAAAAAGCGACAATTTCTAACCTTTCTGCCCGTTCGAAGCTCAAGAACTGACCATCGCCACCCTCATCTTGTTGTTTAGCTGGACATAGGGAAGTGCACCAAGAAAAATTCCACATTTCAATAAACACTTCGCCCAGGGCTGCTCAAAGCTGAAATAAAACTATCTTGACGTTTTGGGCTTTTTGCCCGTGATTCTTCACTTTGCGACTAAACTATTCACAGCAGTGCCAAAATTTCGGCGTCACTGAATGCGGGTGCCAGCGGCCTACAAGCAAACCAAAAATCAAATCAATGCGACCACTCCAATCACAGCTGGGTCATGTTATAGAGAGGTATGTTGAAAGTGACACGTGGGCACAAATGGGCAAAAAGCGACAATTTCTAACCTTTCTGCCCGTTCGAAGCTCAAGAACTGACCATCGCCACCCTCATCTTGTTGTTTAGCTGGACATAGGGAAGTGCACCAAGAAAAATTCCACATTTCAATAAACACTTCGCCCAGGGCTGCTCAAAGCTGAAATTAAACTATCTTGACGTTTTGGGCCTTTTTGCCCGTGATTCTTCACTTTGCGACTAAACTATTCACAGCAGTGCCAAAATTTCGGCGTCACTGAATGCGGGTGCCAGCGGCCTACAAGCAAACCAAAAATCAAATCAATGCGACCACTCACATCACAGCGGGCTCATGTTATAGAGAGGTATGTTGAAAGTGACACGTGGCCACAAATGGGCAAAAAGCGACAATTTCTCACCTTTCTGCCCGTTCGAAGCTCAAGAACTGACCATCGCCACCCTCATCTTGTTGTTTAGCTGGACATAGGGAAGTGCACCAAGAAAAATTCCACATTTCAATAAACACTTCGCCCAGGGCTGCTCAAAGCTGAAATAAAACTATCTCGACGTTTTGGGCCTTTTTGCCCGTGATTCTTCACTTTGCGACTAAACTATTCACAGCAGTGCCAAAATTTCGGCGTCACTGAATGCGGGTGCCAGCGGCCTACAAGCAAACCAAAAATAAAACCAATGCGACCACTCACATCACAGCTGGGTCATGTTATAGAGAGGTATGTTGAAAGTGACACGTGGCCACAAATGGGCAAAAAGCGACAATTTCTCACCTTTCTGCCCGTTCGAAGCTCAAGAACTGACCATCGCCACCCTGATCTTGTTGTTTAGCTGGACATAGGGAAGTGCACCAAGAAAAATTCCACATTTCAATAAACACTTCGCCCAGGGCTGCTCAAAGCTGAAATTAAACTATCTTGACGTTTTGGGCCTTTTTGCCCGTGATTCTTCACTTTGCGACTAAACTATTCTCAGCAGTGCCAAAATTTCGCCGTCACTGAATGCGGGTGCCAGCGGCCTACAAGCAAACCAAAAATCAAATCAATGCGACCACTCACATCACAGCTGGGTCATGTTATAGAGAGGTATGTTGAAAGTGACACGTGGGCACAAATGGGCAAAAAGCGACAATTTCTAACCTTTCTGCCCGTTCGAAGCTCAAGAACTGACCATCGCCACCCTCATCTTGTTGTTTAGCTGGACATAGGGAAGTGCACCAAGAAAAATTCCACATTTCAATAAACACTCCGCCCAGGGCTGCTCAAAGCTGGAAGAAAACTATCTTGACGTTTTGGGCCTTTTTGCCCGTGATTCTTCACTTTGCGACTAAACTATTCACAGCAGTGCCAAAATTTCGGCGTCACTGAATGCGGGTGCCAGCGGCCTACAAGCAAACCAAAAATCAAATCAATGCGACCACTCACATCACAGCTGGGTCATGTAATAGAGAGGTATGTTGAAAGTTACACGTGGCCACAAATGGGCAAAAAGCGACAATTTCTCACCTTTCTGCCCGTTCGAAGCTCAAGAACTGACCATCGCCACCCTCATCTTGTTGTTTAGCTGGACATAGGGAAGTGCACCAAGAAAAATTGCACATTTCAATAAACACTTCGCCCAGGGCTGCTCAAAGCTGAAATAAAACTATCTCGAAGTTTCGGGCCTTTTTGCCCGTGATTCTTCACTTTGCGACTAAACTATTCCCAGCAGTGCCAAAATTTCGGCGTTACTGAATGCGGGTGCCAGCGGCCTACAAGCAAACCAAAAATAAAATAAATGCGACCACTCAAATCACAGCTGGTTCATGTTATAGAGAGGTATGTTGAAAGTGACACGTGGCCACAAATGGGCAAAAAGCGACAATTTCTAACCTTTCTGCCCGTTCGAAGCTCAAGAACTGACCATCGCCACCCTCATCTTGTTGTTTAGCTGGACATAGGGAAGTGCACCAAGAAAAATTCCACATTTCAATAAACACTTCGCCCAGGGCTGCTCAAAGCTGAAATAAAACTATCTTGACGTTTTGGGCCTTTTTGCCCGTGATTCTTCACTTTGCGACTAAACTATTCTCAGCAGTGCCAAAATTTCGGCGTCACTGAATGCGGGTGCCAGCGGCCTACAAGCAAACCAAAAATCAAATCAATGCGACCACTCCAATCACAGCTGGGTCATGTTATAGAGAGGTATGTTGAAAGTGACACGTGGGCACAAATGGGCAAAAAGCGACAATTTCTCACCTTTCTGCCCGTTCGAAGCTCAAGAACTGACCATCGCCACCCTCATCTTGTTGTTTAGCTGGACATAGGGAAGTGCACCAAGAAAAATTCCACATTTCAATAAACACTTCGCCCAGGGCTGCTCAAAGCTGAAATAAAACTATCTCGAAGTTTCGGGCCTTTTTGCCCGTGATTCTTCACTTTGCGACTAAACTATTCACAGCAGTGCCAAAATTTCGGCGTTACTGAATGCGGGTGCCAGCGGCCTACAAGCAAACCAAAAATAAAATAAATGCGACCACTCAAATCACAGCTGGTTCATGTTATAGAGAGGTATGTTGAAAGTGACACGTGGCCACAAATGGGCAAAAAGCGACAATTTCTAACCTTTCTGCCCGTTCGAAGCTCAAGAACTGACCATCGCCACCCTCATCTTGTTGTTTAGCTGGACATAGGGAAGTGCACCAAGAAAAATTCCACATTTCAATAAACACTTCGCCCAGGGCTGCTCAAAGCTGAAATTAAACTATCTTGACGTTTTGGGCCTTTTTGCCCGTGATTCTTCACTTTGCGACTAAACTATTCTCAGCAGTGCCAAAATTTCGGCGTCACTGAATGCGGGTGCCAGCGGACTACAAGCAAACCAAAAATCAAATCAATGCGACCACTCCAATCACAGCTGGGTCATGTTATAGAGAGGTATGTTGAAAGTGACACGTGGGCACAAATGGGCAAAAAGCGACAATTTCTAACCTTTCTGCCCGTTCGAAGCTCAAGAACTGACCATCGCTACCCTCATCTTGTTGTTTAGCTGGACATAGGGAAGTGCACCAAGAAAAATTCCACATTTCAATAAACACTTCGCCCAGGGCTGCTCAAAGCTGGAATAAAACTATCTTGACGTTTTGGGCCTTTTTGCCCGTGATTCTTCACTTTGCGACTAAACTATTCACAGCAGTGCCAAAATTTCGGCGTCACTGAATGCGGGTGCCAGCGGCCTACAAGCAAAACAAAAATCAAATCAATGCGACCACTCACATCACAGCTGGGTCATGTTATAGAGAGGTATGTTGAAAGTGACTCGTGGGCACAAAGGGCAAAAAGCGACAATTTCTCACCTTTCTGCCCGTTCGAAGCTCAAGAACTGACCATCGCCACCCTCATCTTGTTGTTTAGCTGGACATAGGGAAGTGCACCAAGAAAAATTCCACATTTCAATAAATACTTCGCCCAGGGCTGCTCAAAGCTGAAATAAAACTATCTCGAAGTTTCGGGCCTTTTTGCCCGTGATTCTTCACTTTGCGACTACACTATTCACAGCAGTGCCAAAATTTCGGCGTTACTGAATGCGGGTGCCAGCGGCCTACAAGCAAACCAAAAATAAAATAAATGCGACCACTCAAATCACAGCTGGTTCATGTTATAGAGAGGTATGTTGAAAGTGACACGTGGGCACAAATGGGCAAAAAGCGACAATTTCTAACCTTTCTGCCCGTTCGAAGCTCAAGAACTGACCATCGCCACCCTCATCTTGTTGTTTAGCTGGACATAGGGAAGTGCACCAAGAAAAATTCCACATTTCAATAAACACTTCGCCCAGGGCTGCTCAAAGCTGAAATAAAACTATCTTGACGTTTTGGGCTTTTTGCCCGTGATTCTTCACTTTGCGACTAAACTATTCACAGCAGTGCCAAAATTTCGGCGTCACTGAATGCGGGTGCCAGCGGCCTACAAGCAAACCAAAAATCAAATCAATGCGACCACTCCAATCACAGCTGGGTCATGTTATAGAGAGGTATGTTGAAAGTGACACGTGGGCACAAATGGGCAAAAAGCGACAATTTCTAACCTTTCTGCCCGTTCGAAGCTCAAGAACTGACCATCGCCACCCTCATCTTGTTGTTTAGCTGGACATAGGGAAGTGCACCAAGAAAAATTCCACATTTCAATAAACACTTCGCCCAGGGCTGCTCAAAGCTGAAATTAAACTATCTTGACGTTTTGGGCCTTTTTGCCCGTGATTCTTCACTTTGCGACTAAACTATTCACAGCAGTGCCAAAATTTCGGCGTCACTGAATGCGGGTGCCAGCGGCCTACAAGCAAACCAAAAATCAAATCAATGCGACCACTCACATCACAGCGGGCTCATGTTATAGAGAGGTATGTTGAAAGTGACACGTGGCCACAAATGGGCAAAAAGCGACAATTTCTCACCTTTCTGCCCGTTCGAAGCTCAAGAACTGACCATCGCCACCCTCATCTTGTTGTTTAGCTGGACATAGGGAAGTGCACCAAGAAAAATTCCACATTTCAATAAACACTTCGCCCAGGGCTGCTCAAAGCTGAAATAAAACTATCTCGACGTTTTGGGCCTTTTTGCCCGTGATTCTTCACTTTGCGACTAAACTATTCACAGCAGTGCCAAAATTTCGGCGTCACTGAATGCGGGTGCCAGCGGCCTACAAGCAAACCAAAAATAAAATCAATGCGACCACTCACATCACAGCTGGGTCATGTTATAGAGAGGTATGTTGAAAGTGACACGTGGCCACAAATGGGCAAAAAGCGACAATTTCTCACCTTTCTGCCCGTTCGAAGCTCAAGAACTGACCATCGCCACCCTGATCTTGTTGTTTAGCTGGACATAGGGAAGTGCACCAAGAAAAATTCCACATTTCAATAAACACTTCGCCCAGGGCTGCTCAAAGCTGAAATTAAACTATCTTGACGTTTTGGGCCTTTTTGCCCGTGATTCTTCACTTTGCGACTAAACTATTCTCAGCAGTGCCAAAATTTCGCCGTCACTGAATGCGGGTGCCAGCGGCCTACAAGCAAACCAAAAATCAAATCAATGCGACCACTCCAATCACAGCTGGGTCATGTTATAGAGAGGTATGTTGAAAGTGACACGTGGGCACAAATGGGCAAAAAGCGACAATTTCTCACCTTTATGCCCGTTCGAAGCTCAAGAACTGACCATCGCCACCCTCATCTTGTTGTTTAGCTGGACATAGGGAAGTGCACCAAGAAAAATTCCACATTTCAATAAACACTTCGCCCAGGGCTGCTCAAAGCTGAAATAAAACTATCTTGACGTTTTGGGCCTTTTTGCCCGTGATTCTTCACTTTGCGACTAAACTATTCACAGCAGTGCCAAAATTTCGGCGTTACTGAATGCGGGTGCCAGCGGCCTACAAGCAAACCAAAAATAAAATAAATGCGACCACTCAAATCACAGCTGGTTCATGTTATAGAGAGGTATGTTGAAAGTGACACGTGGCCACAAATGGGCAAAAAGCGACAATTTCTAACCTTTCTGCCCGTTCGAAGCTCAAGAACTGACCATCGCCACCCTCATCTTGTTGTTTAGCTGGACATAGGGAAGTGCACCAAGAAAAATTCCACATTTCAATAAACACTTCGCCCAGGGCTGCTCAAAGCTGAAATAAAACTATCTTGACGTTTTGGGCCTTTTTGCCCGTGATTCTTCACTTTGCGACTAAACTATTCTCAGCAGTGCCAAAATTTCGGCGTCACTGAATGCGGGTGCCAGCGGCCTACAAGCAAACCAAAAATCAAATCAATGCGACCACTCCAATAACAGCTGGGTCATGTTATAGAGAGGTATGTTGAAAGTGACACGTGGGCACAAATGGGCAAAAAGCGACAATTTCTAACCTTTCTGCCCGTTCGAAGCTCAAGAACTGACCATCGCCACCCTCATCTTGTTGTTTAGCTGGACATAGGGAAGTGCACCAAGAAAAATTCCACATTTCAATAAACACTTCGCCCAGGGCTGCTCAAAGCTGAAATTAAACTATCTTGACGTTTTGGGCCTTTTTGCCCGTGATTCTTCACTTTGCGACTAAACTATTCACAGCAGTGCCAAAATTTCGGCGTCACTGAATGCGGGTGCCAGCGGACTACAAGCAAACCAAAAATCAAATCAATGCGACCACTCCAATCACAGCTGGGTCATGTTATAGAGAGGTATGTTGAAAGTGACACGTTTTGGGCCTTTTTGCCCGTGATTCTTCACTTTGCGACTAAACTATTCACAGCAGTGCCAAAATTTCGGCGTCACTGAATGCGGGTGCCAGCGGCCTACAAGCAAACCAAAAATAAAATCAATGCGACCACTCACATCACAGCTGGGTCATGTTATAGAGAGGTATGTTGAAAGTGACACGTGGCCACAAATGGGCAAAAAGCGACAATTTCTCACCTTTCTGCCCGTTCGAAGCTCAAGAACTGACCATCGCCACCCTGATCTTGTTGTTTAGCTGGACATAGGGAAGTGCACCAAGAAAAATTCCACATTTCAATAAACACTTCGCCCAGGGCTGCTCAAAGCTGAAATTAAACTATCTTGACGTTTTGGGCCTTTTTGCCCGTGATTCTTCACTTTGCGACTAAACTATTCTCAGCAGTGCCAAAATTTCGCCGTCACTGAATGCGGGTGCCAGCGGCCTACAAGCAAACCAAAAATCAAATCAATGCGACCACTCACATCACAGCTGGGTCATGTTATAGAGAGGTATGTTGAAAGTGACACGTGGGCACAAATGGGCAAAAAGCGACAATTTCTCACCTTTATGCCCGTTCGAAGCTCAAGAACTGACCATCGCTACCCTCATCTTGTTGTTTAGCTGGACATAGGGAAGTGCACCAAGAAAAATTCCACATTTCAATAAACACTTCGCCCAGGGCTGCTCAAAGCTGAAATAAAACTATCTTGACGTTTTGGGCCTTTTTGCCCGTGATTCTTCACTTTGCGACTAAACTATTCTCAGCAGTGCCAAAATTTCGGCGTCACTGAATGCAAGTGCCAGCGGCCTACAAGCAAACCAAAAATCAAATCAATGCGACCACTCACATCACAGCGGGCTCATGTTATAGAGAGGTATGTTGAAAGTGACACGTGGCCACAAATGGGCAAAAAGCGACAATTTCTCACCTTTCTGCCCGTTCGAAGCTCAAGAACTGACCATCGCCACCCTCATCTTGTTGTTTAGCTGGACATAGGGAAGTGCACCAAGAAAAATTCCACATTTCAATAAACACTTCGCCCAGGGCTGCTCAAAGCTGAAATAAAACTATCTCGACGTTTTGGGCCATTTTGCCCGTGATTCTTCACTTTGCGACTAAACTATTCACAGCAGTGCCAAAATTTCGGCGTCACTGAATGCGGGTGCCAGCGGCCTACAAGCAAACCAAAAATAAAATCAATGCGACCACTCACATCACAGCTGGGTCATGTTATAGAGAGGTATGTTGAAAGTGACACGTGGCCACAAATGGGCAAAAAGCGACAATTTCTCACCTTTATGCCCGTTCGAAGCTCAAGAACTGACCATCGCCACCCTCATCTTGTTGTTTAGCTGGACATAGGGAAGTGCACCAAGAAAAATTCCACATTTCAATAAACACTTCGCCCAGGGCTGCTCAAAGCTGAAATAAAACTATCTTGACGTTTTGGGCCTTTTTGCCCGTGATTCTTCACTTTGCGACTAAACTATTCTCAGCAGTGCCAAAATTTCGGCGTCACTGAATGCAAGTGCCAGCGGCCTACAAGCAAACCAAAAATCAAATCAATGCGACCACTCACATCACAGCGGGCTCATGTTATAGAGAGGTATGTTGAAAGTGACACGTGGCCACAAATGGGCAAAAAGCGACAATTTCTCACCTTTCTGCCCGTTCGAAGCTCAAGAACTGACCATCGCCACCCTCATCTTGTTGTTTAGCTGGACATAGGGAAGTGCACCAAGAAAAATTCCACATTTCAATAAACACTTCGCCCAGGGCTGCTCAAAGCTGAAATAAAACTATCTCGACGTTTTGGGCCTTTTTGCCCGTGATTCTTCACTTTGCGACTAAACTATTCACAGCAGTGCCAAAATTTCGGCGTCACTGAATGCGGGTGCCAGCGGCCTACAAGCAAACCAAAAATAAAATCAATGCGACCACTCACATCACAGCTGGGTCATGTTATAGAGAGGTATGTTGAAAGTGACACGTGGCCACAAATGGGTAAAAAAGGGACAATTTCTCACCTTTCTGCCCGTTCGAAGCTCAAGAACTGACCATCGCCACCCTGATCTTGTTGTTTAGCTGGACATAGGGAAGTGCACCAAGAAAAATTCCACATTTCAATAAACACTTCGCCCAGGGCTGCTCAAAGCTGAAATAAAACTATCTCGACGTTTTGGGCCTTTTTGCCCGTGATTCTTCACTTTGCGACTAAACTATTCTCAGCAGTGCCAAAATTTCGCCGTCACTGAATGCGGGTGCCAGCGGCCTACAAGCAAACCAAAAATAAAATCAATGCGACCACTCACATCACAGCTGGGTCATGTTATAGAGAGGTATGTTGAAAGTGACACGTGGGCACAAATGGGCAAAAAGCGACAATTTCTCACCTTTATGCCCGTTCGAAGCTCAAGAACTGACCATCGCCACCCTCATCTTGTTGTTTAGCTGGACATAGGGAAGTGCACCAAGAAAAGTTCCACATTTCAATAAACACTTCGCCCAGGGCTGCTCAAAGCTGAAATAAAACTATCTTGACGTTTTGGGCCTTTTTGCCCGTGATTCTTCACTTTGCGACTAAACTATTCTCAGCAGTGCCAAAATTTCGGCGTCACTGAATGCAAGTGCCAGCGGCCTACAAGAAAACCAAAAATCAAATCAATGCGACCACTCCAATCACAGCTGGGTCATGTTATACAGAGGTATGTTGAAAGTGACACGTGGCCACAAATGGGCAAAAAGCGACAATTTCTAACCTTTCTGCCCGTTCGAAGCTCAAGAACTGACCATCGCCACCCTCATCTTCTTGTTTAGCTGGACATAGGGAAGTGCACCAAGAAAAATTCCACATTTCAATAAACACTTCGCCCAGGGCTGCTCAAAGCTGAAATAAAACTATCTCGACGTTTTGGGCCTTTTTGCCCGTGATTCTTCACTTTGCGACTAAACTATTCCCAGCAGTGCCAAAATTTCAGCGTCACTGAATGCGGGTGCCAGCGGCCTACAAGCAAACCAAAAATCAAATCAATGCGACCACTCACATCACAGCGGGCTCATGTTATAGAGAGGTATGTTGAAAGTGACACGTGGCCACAAATGGGCAAAAAGCGACAATTTCTAACCTTTCTGCCCGTTCGAAGCTCAAGAACTGACCATCGCCACCCTCATCTTGTTGTTTAGCTGGACATAGGGAAGTGCACCAAGAAAAATTCCACATTTCAATAAACACTTCGCCCAGGGCTGCTCAAAGCTGAAATAAAACTATCTTGACGTTTTGGGCCTTTTTGCCCGTGATTCTTCACTTTGCGACTAAACTATTCTCAGCAGTGCCAAAATTTCGCCGTCACTGAATGCGGGTGCCAGCGGCCTACAAGCAAACCAAAAATCAAATCAATGCGACCACTGACATCACAGCTGGGTCATGTTATAGAGAGGTATGTTGAAAGTGACACGTGGGCACAAATGGGCAAAAAGCGACAATTTCTCACCTTTATGCCCGTTCGAAGCTCAAGAACTGACCATCGCCACCCTCATCTTGTTGTTTAGCTGGACATAGGGAAGTGCACCAAGAAAAATTCCACATTTCAATAAACACTTCGCCCAGGGCTGCTCAAAGCTGAAATAAAACTATCTTGACGTTTTGGGCCTTTTTGCCCGTGATTCTTCACTTTGCGACTAAACTATTCTCAGCAGTGCCAAAATTTCGGCGTCACTGAATGCAAGTGCCAGCGGCCTACAAGCAAACCAAAAATCAAATCAATGCGACCACTCACATCACAGCGGGCTCATGTTATAGAGAGGTATGTTGAAAGTGACACGTGGCCACAAATGGGCAAAAAGCGACAATTTCTCACCTTTCTGCCCGTTCGAAGCTCAAGAACTGACCATCGCCACCCTCATCTTGTTGTTTAGCTGGACATAGGGAAGTGCACCAAGAAAAATTCCACATTTCAATAAACACTTCGCCCAGGGCTGCTCAAAGCTGAAATAAAACTATCTCGACGTTTTGGGCCATTTTGCCCGTGATTCTTCACTTTGCGACTAAACTATTCACAGCAGTGCCAAAATTTCGGCGTCACTGAATGCGGGTGCCAGCGGCCTACAAGCAAACCAAAAATAAAATCAATGCGACCACTCACATCACAGCTGGGTCATGTTATAGAGAGGTATGTTGAAAGTGACACGTGGCCACAAATGGGCAAAAAGCGACAATTTCTCACCTTTCTGCCCGTTCGAAGCTCAAGAACTGACCATCGCCACCCTGATCTTGTTGTTTAGCTGGACATAGGGAAGTGCACCAAGAAAAATTCCACATTTCAATAAACACTTCGCCCAGGGCTGCTCAAAGCTGAAATAAAACTATCTTGACGTTTTGGGCCTTTTTGCCTGTGATTCTTCACTTTGCGACTAAACTATTCTCAGCAGTGCCAAAATTTCGCCGTCACTGAATGCGGGTGCCAGCGGCCTACAAGCAAACCAAAAATCAAATCAATGCGACCACTCACATCACAGCTGGGTCATGTTATAGAGAGGTATGTTGAAAGTGACACGTGGGCACAAATGGGCAAAAAGCGACAATTTCTCACCTTTATGCCCGTTCGAAGCTCAAGAACTGACCATCGCCACCCTCATCTTGTTGTTTAGCTGGACATAGGGAAGTGCACCAAGAAAAATTCCACATTTCAATAAACACTTCGCCCAGGGCTGCTCAAAGCTGAAATAAAACTATCTTGACGTTTTGGGCCTTTTTGCCCGTGCTTCTTCACTTTGCGACTAAACTATTCTCAGCAGTGCCAAAATTTCGGCGTCACTGAATGCAAGTGCCAGCGGCCTACAAGAAAACCAAAAATCAAATCAATGCGACCACTCCAATCACAGCTGGGTCATGTTATACAGAGGTATGTTGAAAGTGACACGTGGGCACAAATGGGCAAAAAGCGACAATTTCTAACCTTTCTGCCCGTTCGAAGCTCAAGAACTGACCATCGCCACCCTCATCTTCTTGTTTAGCTGGACATAGGGAAGTGCACCAAGAAAAATTCCACATTTCAATAAACACTTCGCCCAGGGCTGCTCAAAGCTGAAATAAAACTACAGTCAACTTCGTTTATAACGACACTCGGCGGGGCATCAAAAAAGTGTCCTTATTCGCGAAGTGTCGTTATACACGAAGTCTCATTATATGTATTACGGTTGGAAGGGACTTTGCTCTGGGCATGGAAATGCTGTCGTTATTCGCGAATTGTCGTTATATCCGCAGTCGTTATTAGCGAAGTTGACTGTATCTCGACGTTTTGGGCCTTTTTGCCCGTGATTCTTCACTTTGCGACTAAACTATTCCCAGCAGTGCCAAAATTTCAGCGTCACTGAATGCGGGTGCCAGCGGCCTACAAGCAAACCAAAAATCAAATCAATGCGACCACTCACATCACAGCGGGCTCATGTTATAGAGAGGTATGTTGAAAGTGACACGTGGCCACAAATGGGCAAAAAGCGACAATTTCTAACCTTTCTGCCCGTTCGAAGCTCAAGAACTGACCATCGCCACCCTCATCTTGTTGTTTAGCTGGACATAGGGAAGTGCACCAAGAAAAATTCCACATTTCAATAAACACTTCGCCCAGGGCTGCTCAAAGCTGAAATAAAACTATCTTGACGTTTTGGGCCTTTTTGCCCGTGATTCTTCACTTTGCGACTAAACTATTCTCAGCAGTGCCAAAATTTCGCCGTCACTGAATGCGGGTGCCAGCGGCCTACAAGCAAACCAAAAATCAAATCAATGCGACCACTGACATCACAGCTGGGTCATGTTATAGAGAGGTATGTTGAAAGTGACACGTGGGCACAAATGGGCAAAAAGCGACAATTTCTCACCTTTATGCCCGTTCGAAGCTCAAGAACTGACCATCGCCACCCTCATCTTGTTGTTTAGCTGGACATAGGGAAGTGCACCAAGAAAAATTCCACATTTCAATAAACACTTCGCCCAGGGCTGCTCAAAGCTGAAATAAAACTATCTTGACGTTTTGGGCCTTTTTGCCCGTGATTCTTCACTTTGCGACTAAACTATTCTCAGCAGTGCCAAAATTTCGGCGTCACTGAATGCAAGTGCCAGCGGCCTACAAGCAAACCAAAAATCAAATCAATGCGACCACTCACATCACAGCGGGCTCATGTTATAGAGAGGTATGTTGAAAGTGACACGTGGCCACAAATGGGCAAAAAGCGACAATTTCTCACCTTTCTGCCCGTTCGAAGCTCAAGAACTGACCATCGCCACCCTCATCTTGTTGTTTAGCTGGACATAGGGAAGTGCACCAAGAAAAATTCCACATTTCAATAAACACTTCGCCCAGGGCTGCTCAAAGCTGAAATAAAACTATCTCGACGTTTTGGGCCATTTTGCCCGTGATTCTTCACTTTGCGACTAAACTATTCACAGCAGTGCCAAAATTTCGGCGTCACTGAATGCGGGTGCCAGCGGCCTACAAGCAAACCAAAAATAAAATCAATGCGACCACTCACATCACAGCTGGGTCATGTTATAGAGAGGTATGTTGAAAGTGACACGTGGCCACAAATGGGCAAAAAGCGACAATTTCTCACCTTTCTGCCCGTTCGAAGCTCAAGAACTGACCATCGCCACCCTGATCTTGTTGTTTAGCTGGACATAGGGAAGTGCACCAAGAAAAATTCCACATTTCAATAAACACTTCGCCCAGGGCTGCTCAAAGCTGAAATAAAACTATCTTGACGTTTTGGGCCTTTTTGCCCGTGATTCTTCACTTTGCGACTAAACTATTCTCAGCAGTGCCAAAATTTCGCCGTCACTGAATGCGGGTGCCAGCGGCCTACAAGCAAACCAAAAATCAAATCAATGCGACCACTCACATCACAGCTGGGTCATGTTATAGAGAGGTATGTTGAAAGTGACACGTGGGCACAAATGGGCAAAAAGCGACAATTTCTCACCTTTATGCCCGTTCGAAGCTCAAGAACTGACCATCGCCACCCTCATCTTGTTGTTTAGCTGGACATAGGGAAGTGCACCAAGAAAAATTCCACATTTCAATAAACACTTCGCCCAGGGCTGCTCAAAGCTGAAATAAAACTATCTTGACGTTTTGGGCCTTTTTGCCCGTGCTTCTTCACTTTGCGACTAAACTATTCTCAGCAGTGCCAAAATTTCGGCGTCACTGAATGCAAGTGCCAGCGGCCTACAAGAAAACCAAAAATCAAATCAATGCGACCACTCCAATCACAGCTGGGTCATGTTATACAGAGGTATGTTGAAAGTGACACGTGGGCACAAATGGGCAAAAAGCGACAATTTCTAACCTTTCTGCCCGTTCGAAGCTCAAGAACTGACCATCGCCACCCTCATCTTCTTGTTTAGCTGGACATAGGGAAGTGCACCAAGAAAAATTCCACATTTCAATAAACACTTCGCCCAGGGCTGCTCAAAGCTGAAATAAAACTACAGTCAACTTCGTTTATAACGACACTCGGCGGGGCATCAAAAAAGTGTCCTTATTCGCGAAGTGTCGTTATACACGTAGTCTCATTATATGTATTACGGTTGGAAGGGACTTTGCTCTGGGCATGGAAATGCTGTCGTTATTCGCGAATTGTCGTTATATCCGCAGTCGTTATTAGCGAAGTTGACTGTATCTCGACGTTTTGGGCCTTTTTGCCCGTGATTCTTCACTTTGCGACTAAACTATTCCCAGCAGTGCCAAAATTTCACCGTCACTGAATGCGGGTGCCAGCGGCCTACAAGCAAACCAAAAATCAAATCAATGCGACCACTGACATCACAGCTGGGTCATGTTATAGAGAGGTATGTTGAAAGTGACACGTGGGCACAAATGGGCAAAAAGCGACAATTTCTCACCTTTATGCCCGTTCGAAGCTCAAGAACTGACCATCGCCACCCTCATCTTGTTGTTTAGCTGGACATAGGGAAGTGCACCAAGAAAAATTCCACATTTCAATAAACACTTCGCCCAGGGCTGCTCAAAGCTGAAATAAAACTATCTTGACGTTTTGGGCCTTTTTGCCCGTGATTCTTCACTTTGCGACTAAACTATTCTCAGCAGTGCCAAAATTTCGGCGTCACTGAATGCAAGTGCCAGCGGCCTACAAGCAAACCAAAAATCAAATCAATGCGACCACTCACATCACAGCGGGCTCATGTTATAGAGAGGTATGTTGAAAGTGACACGTGGCCACAAATGGGCAAAAAGCGACAATTTCTCACCTTTCTGCCCGTTCGAAGCTCAAGAACTGACCATCGCCACCCTCATCTTGTTGTTTAGCTGGACATAGGGAAGTGCACCAAGAAAAATTCCACATTTCAATAAACACTTCGCCCAGGGCTGCTCAAAGCTGAAATAAAACTATCTCGACGTTTTGGGCCATTTTGCCCGTGATTCTTCACTTTGCGACTAAACTATTCACAGCAGTGCCAAAATTTCGGCGTCACTGAATGCGGGTGCCAGCGGCCTACAAGCAAACCAAAAATAAAATCAATGCGACCACTCACATCACAGCTGGGTCATGTTATAGAGAGGTATGTTGAAAGTGACACGTGGCCACAAATGGGCAAAAAGCGACAATTTCTCACCTTTCTGCCCGTTCGAAGCTCAAGAACTGACCATCGCCACCCTGATCTTGTTGTTTAGCTGGACATAGGGAAGTGCACCAAGAAAAATTCCACATTTCAATAAACACTTCGCCCAGGGCTGCTCAAAGCTGAAATAAAACTATCTTGACGTTTTGGGCCTTTTTGCCCGTGCTTCTTCACTTTGCGACTAAACTATTCTCAGCAGTGCCAAAATTTCGGCGTCACTGAATGCAAGTGCCAGCGGCCTACAAGAAAACCAAAAATCAAATCAATGCGACCACTCCAATCACAGCTGGGTCATGTTATACAGAGGTATGTTGAAAGTGACACGTGGGCACAAATGGGCAAAAAGCGACAATTTCTAACCTTTCTGCCCGTTCGAAGCTCAAGAACTGACCATCGCCACCCTCATCTTCTTGTTTAGCTGGACATAGGGAAGTGCACCAAGAAAAATTCCACATTTCAATAAACACTTCGCCCAGGGCTGCTCAAAGCTGAAATAAAACTACAGTCAACTTCGTTTATAACGACACTCGGCGGGGCATCAAAAAAGTGTCCTTATTCGCGAAGTGTCGTTATACACGAAGACTCATTATATGTATTACGGTTGGAAGGGACTTTGCTCTGGGCATGGAAATGCTGTCGTTATTCGCGAATTGTCGTTATATCCGCAGTCGTTATTAGCGAAGTTGACTGTATCTCGACGTTTTGGGCCTTTTTGCCCGTGATTCTTCACTTTGCGACTAAACTATTCCCATCAGTGCCAAAATTTCACCGTCACTGAATGCGGGTGCCAGCGGCCTACAAGCAAACCAAAAATCAAATCAATGCGACCACTCACATCACAGCGGGCTCATGTTATAGAGAGGTATGTTGAAAGTGACACGTGGCCACAAATGGGCAAAAAGCGACAATTTCTAACCTTTCTGCCCGTTCGAAGCTCAAGAACTGACCATCGCCACCCTCATCTTGTTGTTTAGCTGGACATAGGGAAGTGCACCAAGAAAAATTCCACATTTCAATAAACACTTCGCCCAGGGCTGCTCAAAGCTGGAATAAAACTATCTTGACGTTTTGGGCCTTTTTGCCCGTGATTCTTCACTTTGCGACTAAACTATCCACAACAGTGCCAAAATTTCGGCGTCACTGAATGCGGGTGCCAGCGGCCTACAAACAAACCAAAAATCAAATCAATGCGACCACTCACATCACAGCTGGGTCATGTTATAGAGAGGTATGTTGAAAGTGACACGTGGGCACAAATGGGCAAAAAGCGACAATTTCTCACCTTTCTGCCCGTTCGAAGCTCAAGAACTGACCATCGCCACCCTCATCTTGTTGTTTAGCTGGACATAGGGAAGTGCACCAAGAAAAATTCCACATTTCAATAAACACTTCGCCCAGGGCTGCTCAAAGCTGAAATAAAACTATCTCGAAGTTTCGGGCCTTTTTGCCCGTGATTCTTCACTTTGCGACTAAACTATTCCCAGCAGTGCCAAAATTTCGGCGTTACTGAATGCGGGTGCCAGCGGCCTACAAGCAAACCAAAAATAAAATCAATGCGACCACTCACATCACAGCTGGCTCATGTTATACAGAGGTATGTTGAAAGTGACACGTGGCCACAAATGGGCAAAAAGCGACAATTTCTCACCTTTCTGCCCGTTCGAAGCTCAAGAACTGACCATCGCCACCCTCATCTTGTTGCTTAGCTGGACATAGGGAAGTGCACCAAGAAAAATTCCACATTTCAATAAACACTTCGCCCACGGCTGCTCAAAGCTGAAATTAAACTATCTTGACGTTTTGGGCCTTTTTGCCCGTGATTCTTCACTTTGCGACTAAACTATTCTCAGCAGTGCCAAAATTTCGGCGTCACTGAATGCGGGTGCCAGCGGCCTACAAGCAAACCAAAAATCAAATCAATGCGACCACTCCAATCACAGCTGGGTCATGTTATAGAGAGGTATGTTGAAAGTGACACGTGGGCACAAATGGGCAAAAAGCGACAATTTCTAACCTTTCTGCCCGTTCGAAGCTCAAGAACTGACCATCGCTACCCTCATCTTGTTGTTTAGCTGGACATAGGGAAGTGCACCAAGAAAAATTCCACATTTCAATAAACACTTCGCCCAGGGCTGCTCAAAGCTGGAATAAAACTATCTTGACGTTTTGGGCCTTTTTGCCCGTGATTCTTCACTTTGCGACTAAACTATTCACAGCAGTGCCAAAATTTCGGCGTCACTGAATGCGGGTGCCAGCGGCCTACAAGCAAACCAAAAATCAAATCAATGCGACCACTCCAATCACAGCTGGGTCATGTTATAGAGAGGTATGTTGAAAGTGACACGTGGCCACAAATGGGCAAAAAGCGACAATTTCTAACCTTTCTGCCCGTTCGAAGCTCAAGAACTGACCATCGCCACCCTCATCTTGTTGTTTAGCTGGACATAGGGAAGTGCACCAAGAAAAATTCCACATTTCAATAAACACTTCGCCCAGGGCTGCTCAAAGCTGGAATAAAACTATCTCGAAGTTTCGGGCCTTTTTGCCCGTGATTCTTCACTTTGCGACTAAACTATTCACAGCAGTGCCAAAATTTCGGCGTTACTGAATGCGGGTGCCAGCGGCCTACAAGCAAACCAAAAATAAAATAAATGCGACCACTCAAATCACAGCTGGTTCATGTTATAGAGAGGTATGTTGAAAGTGACACGTGGCCACAAATGGGCAAAAAGCGACAATTTCTAACCTTTCTGCCCGTTCGAAGCTCAAGAACTGACCATCGCCACCCTCATCTTGTTGTTTAGCTGGACATAGGGAAGTGCACCAAGAAAAATTCCACATTTCAATAAACACTTCGCCCAGGGCTGCTCAAAGCTGAAATAAAACTATCTTGACGTTTTGGGCCTTTTTGCCCGTGATTCTTCACTTTGCGACTAAACTATTCTCAGCAGTGCCAAAATTTCGGCGTCACTGAATGCGGGTGCCAGCGGCCTACAAGCAAACCAAAAATCAAATCAATGCGACCACTCCAATCACAGCTGGGTCATGTTATAGAGAGGTATGTTGAAAGTGACACGTGGGCACAAATGGGCAAAAAGCGACAATTTCTAACCTTTCTGCCCGTTCGAAGCTCAAGAACTGACCATCGCCACCCTCATCTTGTTGTTTAGCTGGACATAGGGAAGTGCACCAAGAAAAATTCCACATTTCAATAAACACTTCGCCCAGGGCTGCTCAAAGCTGAAATTAAACTATCTTGACGTTTTGGGCCTTTTTGCCCGTGATTCTTCACTTTGCGACTAAACTATTCTCAGCAGTGCCATAATTTCGGCGTCACTGAATGCGGGTGCCAGCGGACTACAAGCAAACCAAAAATCAAATCAATGCGACCACTCCAATCACAGCTGGGTCATGTTATAGAGAGGTATGTTGAAAGTGACACGTGGGCACAAATGGGCAAAAAGCGACAATTTCTAACCTTTCTGCCCGTTCGAAGCTCAAGAACTGACCATCGCTACCCTCATCTTGTTGTTTAGCTGGACATAGGGAAGTGCACCAAGAAAAATTCCACATTTCAATAAACACTTCGCCCAGGGCTGCTCAAAGCTGGAATAAAACTATCTTGACGTTTTGGGCCTTTTTGCCCGTGATTCTTCACTTTGCGACTAAACTATTCACAGCAGTGCCAAAATTTCGGCGTCACTGAATGCGGGTGCCAGCGGCCTACAAGCAAAACAAAAATCAAATCAATGCGACCACTCACATCACAGCTGGGTCATGTTATACAGAGGTATGTTGAAAGTGACACGTGGGCACAAAGGGCAAAAAGCGACAATTTCTCACCTTTCTGCCCGTTCGAAGCTCAAGAACTGACCATCGCCACCCTCATCTTGTTGTTTAGCTGGACATAGGGAAGTGCACCAAGAAAAATTCCACATTTCAATAAATACTTCGCCCAGGGCTGCTCAAAGCTGAAATAAAACTATCTCGAAGTTTCGGGCCTTTTTGCCCGTGATTCTTCACTTTGCGACTAAACTATTCACAGCAGTGCCAAAATTTCGGCGTTACTGAATGCGGGTGCCAGCGGCCTACAAGCAAACCAAAAATAAAATAAATGCGACCACTCAAATCACAGCTGGTTCATGTTATAGAGAGGTATGTTGAAAGTGACACGTGGGCACAAATGGGCAAAAAGCGACAATTTCTAACCTTTCTGCCCGTTCGAAGCTCAAGAACTGACCATCGCCACCCTCATCTTGTTGTTTAGCTGGACATAGGGAAGTGCACCAAGAAAAATTCCACATTTCAATAAACACTTCGCCCAGGGCTGCTCAAAGCTGAAATAAAACTATCTTGACGTTTTGGGCCTTTTTGCCCGTGATTCTTCACTTTGCGACTAAACTATTCTCAGCAGTGCCAAAATTTCGGCGTCACTGAATGCGGGTGCCAGCGGCCTACAAGCAAACCAAAAATCAAATCAATGCGACCACTCCAATCACAGCTGGGTCATGTTATAGAGAGGTATGTTGAAAGTGACACGTGGGCACAAATGGGCAAAAAGCGACAATTTCTAACCTTTCTGCCCGTTCGAAGCTCAAGAACTGACCATCGCCACCCTCATCTTGTTGTTTAGCTGGACATAGGGAAGTGCACCAAGAAAAATTCCACATTTCAATAAACACTTCGCCCAGGGCTGCTCAAAGCTGAAATTAAACTATCTTGACGTTTTGGGCCTTTTTGCCCGTGATTCTTCACTTTGCGACTAAACTATTCACAGCAGTGCCAAAATTTCGGCGTCACTGAATGCGGGTGCCAGCGGACTACAAGCAAACCAAAAATCAAATCAATGCGACCACTCCATTCACAGCTGGGTCATGTTATAGAGAGGTATGTTGAAAGTGACACGTGGGCACAAATGGGCAAAAAGCGACAATTTCTCACCTTTATGCCCGTTCGAAGCTCAAGAACTGACTATCGCCACCCTCATCTTGTTGTTTAGCTGGACATAGGGAAGTGCACCAAGAAAAATTCCACATTTCAATAAACACTTCGCCCAGGGCTGCTCAAAGCTGAAATAAAACTATCTTGACGTTTTTGGCCTTTTTGCCCGTGATTATTCACTTTGCGACTAAACTATTCACAGCAGTGCCAAAATTTCGGCGTCACTGAATGCGGGTGCCAGCGGCCTACAAGCAAACCAAAAATCAAATCAATGCGACCACTCACATCACAGCGGGCTCATGTTATAGAGAGGTATGTTGAAAGTGACACGTGGCCACAAATGGGCAAAAAGCGACAATTTCTCACCTTTCTGCCCGTTCGAAGCTCAAGAACTGACCATCGCCACCCTCATCTTGTTGTTTAGCTGGACATAGGGAAGTGCACCAAGAAAAATTCCACATTTCAATAAACACTTCGCCCAGGGCTGCTCAAAGCTGAAATAAAACTATCTCGACGTTTTGGGCCTTTTTGCCCGTGATTCTTCACTTTGCGACTAATCTATTCACAGCAGTGCCAAAATTTCGGCGTCACTGAATGCGGGTGCCAGCGGCCTACAAGCAAACCAAAAATAAAATCAATGCGACCACTCACATCACAGCTGGGTCATGTTATAGAGAGGTATGTTGAAAGTGACACGTGGCCACAAATGGGCAAAAAGCGACAATTTCTCACCTTTCTGCCCGTTCGAAGCTCAAGAACTGACCATCGCCACCCTCATCTTGTTGTTTAGCTGGACATAGGGAAGTGCACCAAGAAAAATTCCACATTTCAATAAACACTTCGCCCAGGGCTGCTCAAAGCTGAAATTAAACTATCTTGACGTTTTGGGCCTTTTTGCCCGTGATTCTTCACTTTGCGACTAAACTATTCTCAGCAGTGCCAAAATTTCGCCGTCACTGAATGCGGGTGCCAGCGGCCTACAAGCAAACCAAAAATCAAATCAATGCGACCACTCACATCACAGCTGGGTCATGTTATAGAGAGGTATGTTGAAAGTGACACGTGGCCACAAATGGGCAAAAAGCGACAATTTCTCACCTTTATGCCCGTTCGAAGCTCAAGAACTGACCATCGCCACCCTCATCTTGTTGTTTAGCTGGACATAGGGAAGTGCACCAAGAAAAATTCCACATTTCAATAAACACTTCGCCCAGGGCTGCTCAAAGCTGAAATAAAACTATCTTGACGTTTTGGGCCTTTTTGCCCGTGATTCTTCACTTTGCGACTAAACTATTCTCAGCAGTGCCAAAATTTCGGCGTCACTGAATGCAAGTGCCAGCGGCCTACAAGCAAACCAAAAATCAAATCAATGCGACCACTCACATCACAGCGGGCTCATGTTATAGAGAGGTATGTTGAAAGTGAAACGTGGCCACAAATGGGCAAAAAGCGACAATTTCTCACCTTTCTGCCCGTTCGAAGCTCAAGAACTGACCATCGCCACCCTCATCTTCTTGTTTAGCTGGACATAGGGAAGTGCACCAAGAAAAATTCCACATTTCAATAAACACTTCGCCCAGGGCTGCTCAAAGCTGAAATAAAACTATCTCGACGTTTTGGGCCTTTTTGCCCGTGATTCTTCACTTTGCGACTAATCTATTCACAGCAGTGCCAAAATTTCGGCGTCACTGAATGCGGGTGCCAGCGGCCTACAAGCAAACCAAAAATAAAATCAATGCGACCACTCACATCACAGCTGGGTCATGTTATAGAGAGGTATGTTGAAAGTGACACGTGGCCACAAATGGGCAAAAAGCGACAATTTCTCACCTTTCTGCCCGTTCGAAGCTCAAGAACTGACCATCGCCACCCTCATCTTGTTGTTTAGCTGGACATAGGGAAGTGCACCAAGAAAAATTCCACATTTCAATAAACACTTCGCCCAGGGCTGCTCAAAGCTGAAATTAAACTATCTTGACGTTTTGGGCCTTTTTGCCCGTGATTCTTCACTTTGCGACTAAACTATTCTCAGCAGTGCCAAAATTTTGCCGTCACTGAATGCGGGTGCCAGCGGCCTACAAGCAAACCAAAAATCAAATCAATGCGACCACTCACATCACAGCTGGGTCATGTTATAGAGAGGTATGTTGAAAGTGACACGTGGGCACAAATGGGCAAAAAGCGACAATTTCTCACCTTTATGCCCGTTCGAAGCTCAAGAACTGACCATCGCCACCCTCATCTTGTTGTTTAGCTGGACATAGGGAAGTGCACCAAGAAAAATTCCACATTTCAATAAACACTTCGCCCAGGGCTGCTCAAAGCTGAAATAAAACTATCTTGACGTTTTGGGCCTTTTTGCCCGTGATTCTTCACTTTGCGACTAAACTATTCTCAGCAGTGCCAAAATTTCGGCGTCACTGAATGCAAGTGCCAGCGGCCTACAAGCAAACCAAAAATCAAATCAATGCGACCACTCACATCACAGCGGGCTCATGTTATAGAGAGGTATGTTGAAAGTGACACGTGGCCACAAATGGGCAAAAAGCGACAATTTCTCACCTTTCTGCCCGTTCGAAGCTCAAGAACTGACCATCGCCACCCTCATCTTCTTGTTTAGCTGGACATAGGGAAGTGCACCAAGAAAAATTCCACATTTCAATAAACACTTCGCCCAGGGCTGCTCAAAGCTGAAATAAAACTATCTCGACGTTTTGGGCCTTTTTGCCCGTGATTCTTCACTTTGCGACTAAACTATTCCCAGCAGTGCCAAAATTTCAGCGTCACTGAATGCGGGTGCCAGCGGCCTACAAGCAAACCAAAAATCAAATCAATGCGACCACTCACATCACAGCAGGCTCATGTTATAGAGAGGTATGTTGAAAGTGACACGTGGCCACAAATGGGCAAAAAGCGAAAATTTCTAACCTTTCTGCCCGTTCGAAGCTCAAGAACTGACCATCGCCACCCTCATCTTGTTGTTTAGCTGGACATAGGGAAGTGCACCAAGAAAAATTCCACATTTCAATAAACACTTCGCCCAGGGCTGCTCAAAGCTGGAATAAAACTATCTTGACGTTTTGGGCCTTTTTGCCCGTGATTCTTCACTTTGCGACTAAACTATCCACAACAGTGCCAAAATTTCGGCGTCACTGAATGCGGGTGCCAGCGGCCTACAAACAAACCAAAAATCAAATCAATGCGACCACTCACATCACAGCTGGGTCATGTTATAGAGAGGTATGTTGAAAGTGACACGTGGGCACAAATGGGCAAAAAGCGACAATTTCTCACCTTTCTGCCCGTTCGAAGCTCGAGAACTGACCATCGCCACCCTCATCTTGTTGTTTAGCTGGACATAGGGAAGTGCACCAAGAAAAATTCCACATTTCAATAAACACTTCGCCCAGGGCTGCTCAAAGCTGAAATAAAACTATCTCGAAACTTCGGGCCTTTTTGCCCGTGATTCTTCACTTTGCGACTAAACTATTCCCAGCAGTGCCAAAATTTTGGCGTTACTGAATGCGGGTGCCAGCGGCCTACAAGCAAACCAAAAATCAAATCAATGCGACCACTCACATCACAGCGGGCTCATGTTATAGAGAGGTATGTTGAAAGTAACACGTGGCCACAAATGGGCAAAAAGCGACAATTTCTCACCTTTATGCCCGTTCGAAGCTCAAGAACTGACCATCGCCACCCTCATCTTGTTGTTTAGCTGGACATAGGGAAGTGCACCAAGAAAAATTCCACATTTCAATAAACACTTCGCCCAGGGCTGCTCAAAGCTGAAATAAAACAATCTTGACGTTTTGGGCCTTTTTGCCCGTGATTCTTCACTTTGCGACTAAACTATTCACAGCAGTGCCAAAATTTCGGCGTCACTGAATGCGGGTGCCAGCGGCCTACAAGCAAACCAAAAATCAAATCAATGCGACCACTCACATCACAGCGGGCTCATGTTATAGAGAGGTATGTTGAAAGTGACACGTGGCCACAAATGGGCAAAAAGCGACAATTTCTCACCTTTATGCCCGTTCGAAGCTCAAGAACTGACCATCGCCACCCTCATCTTGTTGTTTAGCTGGACATAGGGGAGTGCACCAAGAAAAATTCCACATTTCAATAAACACTTCGCCCAGGGCTGCTCAAAGCTGAAATAAAACTATCTTGACGTTTTGGGCCTTTTTGCCCGTGATTCTTCACTTTGCGACTAAACTATTCACAGCAGTGCCAAAAAATTTCGGCGTCACTGAATGCGGGTGCCAGCGGCCTACAAGCAAACCAAAAATAAAATCAATGCGACCACTCACATCACAGCTTGGTCATGTTATAGAGAGGTATGTTGAAAGTGACATGTGGCCACAAATGGGCAAAAAGCGACAATTTCTCACCTTTATGCCCGTTCGAAGCTCAAGAACTGACCATCGCCACCCTCATCTTGTTGTTTAGCTGGACATAGGGAAGTGCACCAAGAAAAATTGCACATTTCAATAAACACTTCGCCCAGGGCTGCTCAAAGCTGAAATAAAACTATCTTGACGTTTTGGGCCTTTTTGCCCGTGATTCTTCACTTTGCGACTAAACTATTCACAGCAGTGCCAAAATTTCAGCGTCACTGAATGCGGGTGCCAGCGGCCTACAAGCAAACCAAAAATAAAATCAATGCGACCACTCACATCACAGCTGGGTCATGTTATACAGAGGTATGTTGAAAGTGACACGTGGCCACAAATGGGCAAAAAGCGACAATTTCTCACCTTTCTGCCCGTTCGAAGCTCAAGAACTGACCATCGCCACCCTCATCTTGTTGTTTAGCTGGACATAGGGAAGTGCACCAAGAAAAATTCCACATTTCAATAAACACTTCGCCCACGGCTGCTCAAAGCTGAAATTAAACTATCTTGACGTTTTGGGCCTTTTTGCCCGTGATTCTTCACTTTGCGACTAAACTATTCTCAGCAGTGCCAAAATTTCGGCGTCACTGAATGCGGGTGCCAGCGGCCTACAAGCAAACCAAAAATCAAATCAATGCGACCACTCCAATCACAGCTGGGTCATGTTATAGAGAGGTATGTTGAAAGTGACACGTGGGCACAAATGGGCAAAAAGCGACAATTTCTAACCTTTCTGCCCGTTCGAAGCTCAAGAACTGACCATCGCTACCCTCATCTTGTTGTTTAGCTGGACATCGGGAAGTGCACCAAGAAAAATTCCACATTTCAATAAACACTTCGCCCAGGGCTGCTCAAAGCTGGAATAAAACCATCTTGACGTTTTGGGCCTTTTTGCCCGTGATTCTTCACTTTGCGACTAAACTATTCACAGCAGTGCCAAAATTTCGGCGTCACTGAATGCGGGTGCCAGCGGCCTACAAGCAAACCAAAAATCAAATCAATGCAACCACTCACATCACAGCTGGGTCATGTTATAGAGAGGTATGTTGAAAGTGACACGTGGGCACAAATGGGCAAAAAGCGACAATTTCTCACCTTTCTGCCCGTTCGAAGCTCAAGAACTGACCATCGCCACCCTCATCTTGTTGTTTAGCTGGACATAGGGAAGTGCACCAAGAAAAATTCCACATTTCAATAAACACTTCGCCCACGGCTGCTCAAAGCTGAAATAAAACTATCTCGACGTTTTGGGCCTTTTTGCCCGTGATTCTTCACTTTGCGACTAAACTATTCACAGCAGTGCCAAAATTTCAGCGTCACTGAATGCGGGTGCCAGCGGCCTACAAGCAAACCAAAAATAAAATCAATGCGACCACTCACATCACAGCTGGGTCATGTTATACAGAGGTATGTTGAAAGTGACACGTGGGCACAAATGGGCAAAAAGCGACAATTTCTCACCTTTCTGCCCGTTCGAAGCTCAAGAACTGACCATCGCCACCCTCATCTTGTTGTTTAGCTGGACATAGGGAAGTGCACCAAGAAAAATTCCACATTTCAATAAACACTTCGCCCAGGGCTGCTCAAAGCTGGAATAAAACTATCTTGACGTTTTGGGCCTTTTTGCCCGTGATTCTTCACTTTGCGACTAAACTATCCACAACAGTGCCAAAATTTCGGCGTCACTGAATGCGGGTGCCAGCGGCCTACAAACAAACCAAAAATCAAATCAATGCGACCACTCACATCACAGCTGGGTCATGTTATAGAGAGGTATGTTGAAAGTGACACGTGGGCACAAATGGGCAAAAAGCGACAATTTCTCACCTTTCTGCCCGTTCGAAGCTCGAGAACTGACCATCGCCACCCTCATCTTGTTGTTTAGCTGGACATAGGGAAGTGCACCAAGAAAAATTCCACATTTCAATAAACACTTCGCCCAGGGCTGCTCAAAGCTGAAATAAAACTATCTCGAAACTTCGGGCCTTTTTGCCCGTGATTCTTCACTTTGCGACTAAACTATTCCCAGCAGTGCCAAAATTTTGGCGTTACTGAATGCGGGTGCCAGCGGCCTACAAGCAAACCAAAAATCAAATCAATGCGACCACTCACATCACAGCGGGCTCATGTTATAGAGAGGTATGTTGAAAGTGACACGTGGCCACAAATGGGCAAAAAGCGACAATTTCTCACCTTTATGCCCGTTCGAAGCTCAAGAACTGACCATCGCCACCCTCATCTTGTTGTTTAGCTGGACATAGGGAAGTGCACCAAGAAAAATTCCACATTTCAATAAACACTTCGCCCAGGGCTGCTCAAAGCTGAAATAAAACAATCTTGACGTTTTGGGCCTTTTTGCCCGTGATTCTTCACTTTGCGACTAAACTATTCACAGCAGTGCCAAAATTTCGGCGTCACTGAATGCGGGTGCCAGCGGCCTACAAGCAAACCAAAAATCAAATCAATGCGACCACTCACATCACAGCGGGCTCATGTTATAGAGAGGTATGTTGAAAGTGACACGTGGCCACAAATGGGCAAAAAGCGACAATTTCTCACCTTTATGCCCGTTCGAAGCTCAAGAACTGACCATCGCCACCCTCATCTTGTTGTTTAGCTGGACATAGGGGAGTGCACCAAGAAAAATTCCACATTTCAATAAACACTTCGCCCAGGGCTGCTCAAAGCTGAAATAAAACTATCTTGACGTTTTGGGCCTTTTTGCCCGTGATTCTTCACTTTGCGACTAAACTATTCACAGCAGTGCCAAAAAATTTCGGCGTCACTGAATGCGGGTGCCAGCGGCCTACAAGCAAACCAAAAATAAAATCAATGCGACCACTCACATCACAGCTTGGTCATGTTATAGAGAGGTATGTTGAAAGTGACATGTGGCCACAAATGGGCAAAAAGCGACAATTTCTCACCTTTATGCCCGTTCGAAGCTCAAGAACTGACCATCGCCACCCTCATCTTGTTGTTTAGCTGGACATAGGGAAGTGCACCAAGAAAAATTCCACATTTCAATAAACACTTCGCCCAGGGCTGCTCAAAGCTGAAATAAAACTATCTTGACGTTTTGGGCCTTTTTGCCCGTGATTCTTCACTTTGCGACTAAACTATTCTCAGCAGTGCCAAAATTTCGGCGTCACTGAATGCGGGTGCCAGTGGCCTACAAGCAAACCAAAAATCAAATCAATGCGACCACTCCAATCACAGCTGGGTCATGTTATACAGAGGTATGTTGAAAGTGACACGTGGGCACAAATGGCCAAAAAGCGACAATTTCTAACCTTTCTGCCCGTTCGAAGCTCAAGAACTGACCATCGCCACCCTCATCTTGTTGTTTAGCTGGACATAGGGAAGTGCACCAAGAAAAATTGCACATTTCAATAAACACTTCGCCCAGGGCTGCTCAAAGCTGAAATAAAACTATCTTGACGTTTTGGGCCTTTTTGCCCGTGATTCTTCACTTTGCGACTAAACTATTCACAGCAGTGCCAAAATTTCAGCGTCACTGAATGCGGGTGCCAGCGGCCTACAAGCAAACCAAAAATAAAATCAATGCGACCACTCACATCACAGCTGGGTCATGTTATACAGAGGTATGTTGAAAGTGACACGTGGCCACAAATGGGCAAAAAGCGACAATTTCTCACCTTTCTGCCCGTTCGAAGCTCAAGAACTGACCATCGCTACCCTCATCTTGTTGTTTAGCTGGACATCGGGAAGTGCACCAAGAAAAATTCCACATTTCAATAAACACTTCGCCCAGGGCTGCTCAAAGCTGGAATAAAACCATCTTGACGTTTTGGGCCTTTTTGCCCGTGATTCTTCACTTTGCGACTAAACTATTCACAGCAGTGCCAAAATTTCAGCGTCACTGAATGCGGGTGCCAGCGGCCTACAAGCAAACCAAAAATAAAATCAATGCGACCACTCACATCACAGCTGGGTCATGTTATACAGAGGTATGTTGAAAGTGACACGTGGCCACAAATGGGCAAAAAGCGACAATTTCTCACCTTTCTGCCCGTTCGAAGCTCAAGAACTGACCATCGCCACCCTCATCTTGTTGTTTAGCTGGACATAGGGAAGTGCACCAAGAAAAATTCCACATTTCAATAAACACTTCGCCCAGGGCTGCTGAAAGCTGAAATTAAACTATCTTGACGTTTTGGGCCTTTTTGCCCGTGATTCTTCACTTTGCGACTAAACTATTCTCAGCAGTGCCAAAATTTCGCCGTCACTGAATGCGGGTGCCAGCGGCCTACAAGCAAACCAAAAATCAAATCAATGCGACCACTCCAATCACAGCTGGGTCATGTTATAGAGAGGTATGTTGAAAGTGACACGTGGGCACAAATGGGCAAAAAGCGACAATTTCTAACCTTTCTGCCCGTTCGAAGCTCAAGAACTGACCATCGCTACCCTCATCTTGTTGTTTAGCTGGACATCAGGAAGTGCACCAAGAAAAATTCCACATTTCAATAAACACTTCGCCCAGGGCTGCTCAAAGCTGGAATAAAACCATCTTGACGTTTTGGGCCTTTTTGCCCGTGATTCTTCACTTTGCGACTAAACTATTCACAGCAGTGCCAAAATTTCGGCGTCACTGAATGCGGGTGCCAGCGGCCTACAAGCAAACCAAAAATCAAATCAATGCAACCACTCACATCACAGCTGGGTCATGTTATAGAGAGGTATGTTGAAAGTGACACGTGGGCACAAATGGGCAAAAAGCGACAATTTCTCACCTTTCTGCCCGTTCGAAGCTCAAGAACTGACCATCGCCACCCTCATCTTGTTGTTTAGCTGGACATAGGGAAGTGCACCAAGAAAAATTCCACATTTCAATAAACACTTCGCCCACGGCTGCTCAAAGCTGAAATAAAACTATCTCGACGTTTTGGGCCTTTTTGCCCGTGATTCTTCACTTTGCGACTAAACTATTCACAGCAGTGCCAAAATTTCAGCGTCACTGAATGCGGGTGCCAGCGGCCTACAAGCAAACCAAAAATAAAATCAATGCGACCACTCACATCACAGCTGGGTCATGTTATACAGAGGTATGTTGAAAGTGACACGTGGGCACAAATGGGCAAAAAGCGACAATTTCTCACCTTTCTGCCCGTTCGAAGCTCAAGAACTGACCATCGCCACCCTCATCTTGTTGTTTAGCTGGACATAGGGAAGTGCACCAAGAAAAATTCCACATTTCAATAAACACTTCGCCCAGGGCTGCTCAAAGCTGGAATAAAACTATCTTGACGTTTTGGGCCTTTTTGCCCGTGATTCTTCACTTTGCGACTAAACTATCCACAACAGTGCCAAAATTTCGGCGTCACTGAATGCGGGTGCCAGCGGCCTACAAACAAACCAAAAATCAAATCAATGCGACCACTCACATCACAGCTGGGTCATGTTATAGAGAGGTATGTTGAAAGTGACACGTGGGCACAAATGGGCAAAAAGCGACAATTTCTCACCTTTCTGCCCGTTCGAAGCTCGAGAACTGACCATCGCCACCCTCATCTTGTTGTTTAGCTGGACATAGGGAAGTGCACCAAGAAAAATTCCACATTTCAATAAACACTTCGCCCAGGGCTGCTCAAAGCTGAAATAAAACTATCTCGAAACTTCGGGCCTTTTTGCCCGTGATTCTTCACTTTGCGACTAAACTATTCCCAGCAGTGCCAAAATTTTGGCGTTACTGAATGCGGGTGCCAGCGGCCTACAAGCAAACCAAAAATCAAATCAATGCGACCACTCACATCACAGCGGGCTCATGTTATAGAGAGGTATGTTGAAAGTGACACGTGGCCACAAATGGGCAAAAAGCGACAATTTCTCACCTTTATGCCCGTTCGAAGCTCAAGAACTGACCATCGCCACCCTCATCTTGTTGTTTAGCTGGACATAGGGAAGTGCACCAAGAAAAATTCCACATTTCAATAAACACTTCGCCCAGGGCTGCTCAAAGCTGAAATAAAACAATCTTGACGTTTTGGGCCTTTTTGCCCGTGATTCTTCACTTTGCGACTAAACTATTCACAGCAGTGCCAAAATTTCGGCGTCACTGAATGCGGGTGCCAGCGGCCTACAAGCAAACCAAAAATCAAATCAATGCGACCACTCACATCACAGCGGGCTCATGTTATAGAGAGGTATGTTGAAAGTGACACGTGGCCACAAATGGGCAAAAAGCGACAATTTCTCACCTTTATGCCCGTTCGAAGCTCAAGAACTGACCATCGCCACCCTCATCTTGTTGTTTAGCTGGACATAGGGGAGTGCACCAAGAAAAATTCCACATTTCAATAAACACTTCGCCCAGGGCTGCTCAAAGCTGAAATAAAACTATCTTGACGTTTTGGGCCTTTTTGCCCGTGATTCTTCACTTTGCGACTAAACTATTCACAGCAGTGCCAAAAAATTTCGGCGTCACTGAATGCGGGTGCCAGCGGCCTACAAGCAAACCAAAAATAAAATCAATGCGACCACTCACATCACAGCTTGGTCATGTTATAGAGAGGTATGTTGAAAGTGACATGTGGCCACAAATGGGCAAAAAGCGACAATTTCTCACCTTTATGCCCGTTCGAAGCTCAAGAACTGACCATCGCCACCCTCATCTTGTTGTTTAGCTGGACATAGGGAAGTGCACCAAGAAAAATTCCACATTTCAATAAACACTTCGCCCAGGGCTGCTCAAAGCTGAAATAAAACTATCTTGACGTTTTGGGCCTTTTTGCCCGTGATTCTTCACTTTGCGACTAAACTATTCTCAGCAGTGCCAAAATTTCGGCGTCACTGAATGCGGGTGCCAGTGGCCTACAAGCAAACCAAAAATCAAATCAATGCGACCACTCCAATCACAGCTGGGTCATGTTATACAGAGGTATGTTGAAAGTGACACGTGGGCACAAATGGCCAAAAAGCGACAATTTCTAACCTTTCTGCCCGTTCGAAGCTCAAGAACTGACCATCGCCACCCTCATCTTGTTGTTTAGCTGGACATAGGGAAGTGCACCAAGAAAAATTGCACATTTCAATAAACACTTCGCCCAGGGCTGCTCAAAGCTGAAATAAAACTATCTTGACGTTTTGGGCCTTTTTGCCCGTGATTCTTCACTTTGCGACTAAACTATTCACAGCAGTGCCAAAATTTCAGCGTCACTGAATGCGGGTGCCAGCGGCCTACAAGCAAACCAAAAATAAAATCAATGCGACCACTCACATCACAGCTGGGTCATGTTATACAGAGGTATGTTGAAAGTGACACGTGGCCACAAATGGGCAAAAAGCGACAATTTCTCACCTTTCTGCCCGTTCGAAGCTCAAGAACTGACCATCGCTACCCTCATCTTGTTGTTTAGCTGGACATCGGGAAGTGCACCAAGAAAAATTCCACATTTCAATAAACACTTCGCCCAGGGCTGCTCAAAGCTGGAATAAAACCATCTTGACGTTTTGGGCCTTTTTGCCCGTGATTCTTCACTTTGCGACTAAACTATTCACAGCAGTGCCAAAATTTTGCCGTCACTGAATGCGGGTGCCAGCGGCCTACAAGCAAACCAAAAATCAAATCAATGCAACCACTCACATCACAGCTGGGTCATGTTATAGAGAGGTATGTTGAAAGTGACACGTGGGCACAAATGGGCAAAAAGCGACAATTTCTCACCTTTCTGCCCGTTCGAAGCTCAAGAACTGACCATCGCCACCCTCATCTTGTTGTTTAGCTGGACATAGGGAAGTGCACCAAGAAAAATTCCACATTTCAATAAACACTTCGCCCACGGCTGCTCAAAGCTGAAATAAAACTATCTCGACGTTTTGGGCCTTTTTGCCCGTGATTCTTCACTTTGCGACTAAACTATTCACAGCAGTGCCAAAATTTCAGCGTCACTGAATGCGGGTGCCAGCGGCCTACAAGCAAACCAAAAATAAAATCAATGCGACCACTCACATCACAGCTGGGTCATGTTATACAGAGGTATGTTGAAAGTGACACGTGGGCACAAATGGGCAAAAAGCGACAATTTCTCACCTTTCTGCCCGTTCGAAGCTCAAGAACTGACCATCGCCACCCTGATCTTGTTGTTTAGCTGGACATAGGGAAGTGCACCAAGAAAAATTCCACATTTCAATAAACACTTCGCCCAGGGCTGCTCAAAGCTGAAATAAAACTATCTCGAAGTTTCGGGCCTTTTTGCCCGTGATTCTTCACTCTGCGACTAAACTCTTCCCAGCAGTGCCAAAATTTCGGCGTTACTGAATGCGGGTGCCAGCGGCCTACAAGCAAACCAAAAATAAAATCAATGCGACCACTCACATCACAGCTGGGTCATGTTAAACAGAGGTATGTTGAAAGTGACACGTGGCCACAAATGGGCAAAAAGCGACAATTTCTCACCTTTCTGCCCGTTCGAAGCTCAAGAACTGACCATCGCCACCCTCATCTTGTTGTTTAGCTGGACATAGGGAAGTGCACCAAGAAAAATTCCACATTTCAATAAACACTTCGCCCACGGCTGCTCAAAGCTGAAATTAAACTATCTTGACGTTTTGGGCCTTTTTGCCCGTGATTCTTCACTTTGCGACTAAACTATTCTCAGCAGTGCCAAAATTTCGGCGTCACTGAATGCGGGTGCCAGCGGGCTACAAGCAAACCAAAAATCAAATCAATGCGACCACTCCAATCACAGCTGGGTCATGTTATAGAGAGGTATGTTGAAAGTGACACGTGGGCACAAATGGGCAAAAAGCGACAATTTCTAACCTTTCTGCCCGTTCGAAGCTCAAGAACTGACCATCGCTACCCTCATCTTGTTGTTTAGCTGGACATAGGGAAGTGCACCAAGAAAAATTCCACATTTCAATAAACACTTCGCCCAGGGCTGCTCAAAGCTGGAATAAAACTATCTTGACGTTTTGGGCCTTTTTGCCCGTGATTCTTCACTTTGCGACTAAACTATTCTCAGCAGTGCCAAAATTTTGGCGTCACTAAATGCGGGTGCCAGTGGCCTACTAGCAAACCAAAAATCAAATCAATGCGACCACTCCAATCACAGCTGGGTCATGTTATAGAGAGGTATGTTGAAAGTGACACGTGGGCACAAATGGCCAAAAAGCGACAATTTCTCACCTTTCTGCCCGTTCGAAGCTCAAGAACTGACCATCGCCACCCTCATCTTGTTGTTTAGCTGGACATAGGGAAGTGCACCAAGAAAAATTCCACATTTCAATAAACACTTCGCCCAGGGCTGCTCAAAGCTGAAATAAAACTATCTTGACGTTTTGGGCCTTTTTGCCCGTGATTCTTCACTTTGCGACTAAACTATTCTCAGCAGTGCCAAAATTTCGCCGTCACTGAATGCGGGTGCCAGCGGCCTACAAGCAAACCAAAAATAAAATCAATGCGACCACTCACATCACAGCTGGGTCATGTTATACAGAGGTATGTTGAAAGTGACACGTGGCCACAAATGGGCAAAAAGCGACAATTTCTCACCTTTCTGCCCGTTCGAAGCTCAAGAACTGACCATCGCCACCCTGATCTTGTTGTTTAGCTGGACATAGGGAAGTGCACCAAGAAAAATTCCACATTTCAATAAACACTTCGCCCAGGGCTGCTCAAAGCTGAAATTAAACTATCTTGACGTTTTGGGCCTTTTTGCCCGTGATTCTTCACTTTGCGACTAAACTATTCTCAGCAGTGCCAAAATTTCGCCGTCACTGAATGCGGGTGCCAGCGGCCTACAAGCAAACCAAAAATCAAATCAATGCGACCACTCCAATCACAGCTGGGTCATGTTATAGAGAGGTATGTTGAAAGTGACACGTGGGCACAAATGGGCAAAAAGCGACAATTTCTAACCTTTCTGCCCGTTCGAAGCTCAAGAACTGACCATCGCCACCCTCATCTTGTTGTTTAGCTGGACATAGGGAAGTGCACCAAGAAACATTCCACATTTCAATAAACACTTCGCCCAGGGCTGCTCAAAGCTGGAATAAAACTATCTTGACGTTTTGGGCCTTTTTGCCCGTGATTCTTCACTTTGCGACTTAACTATCCACAGCAGTGCCAAAATTTCGGCGTCACTGAATGCGGGTGCCAGCGGCCTACAAGCAAACCAAAAATCAAATCAATGCGACCACTCACATCACAGCTGGGTCATGTTATAGAGAGGTATGTTGAAAGTGACACGTGGGCACAAATGGGCAAAAAGCGACAATTTCTCACCTTTCTGCCCGTTCGAAGCTCAAGAACTGACCATCGCCACCCTCATCTTGTTGTTTAGCTGGACATAGGGAAGTGCACCAAGAAAAATTCCACATTTCAATAAACACTTCGCCCAGGGCTGCTCAAAGCTGAAATAAAACTATCTCGAAGTTTCGGGCCTTTTTGCCCGTGAT
Source organism: Sycon ciliatum (assembly GCF_964019385.1). Lineage (NCBI taxonomy): Eukaryota > Metazoa > Porifera > Calcarea > Leucosolenida > Sycettidae > Sycon > Sycon ciliatum. The sequence goes on from NC_088653.1 coordinate 19,585,267, forward strand.
TCTTCACTTTGCGACTAAACTATTCCCAGCAGTGCCAAAATTTCGGCGTTACTGAATGCGGGTGCTAGCTGCCTACAAGCAAACCAAAAATAAAATAAATGCGACCACTCACATCACAGCTGGGTCATGTTATACAGAGGTATGTTGAAAGTGACACGTGGCCACAAATGGGCAAAAAGCGACAATTTCTAACCTTTCTGCCCGTTCGAAGCTCAAGAACTGACCATCGCCACCCTCATCTTGTTGTTTAGCTGGACATAGGGAAGTGCACCAAGAAAAATTCCACATTTCAATAAACACTTCGCCCAGGGCTGCTCAAAGCTGAAATAAAACTATCTCGAAGTTTCGGGCCTTTTTGCCCGTGATTCTTCACTTTGCGACTAAACTATTCCCAGCAGTGCCAAAATTTTGGCGTTACTGAATGCGGGTGCCAGCGGCCTACAAGCAAACCAAAAATCAAATCAATGCGACCACTCACATCACAGCGGGCTCATGTTATAGAGAGGTATGTTGAAAGTGACACGTGGCCACAAATGGGCAAAAAGCGACAATTTCTCACCTTTCTGCCCGTTCGAAGCTCAAGAACTGACCATCGCCACCCTCATCTTGTTGTTGAGCTGGACATAGGGAAGTGCACCAAGAAAAATTCCACATTTCAATAAACACTTCGCCCAGGGCTGCTCAAAGCTGAAATTATACTATCTTGACGTTTTGGGCCTTTTTGCCCGTGATTCTTCACTTTGCGACTAAACTATTCTCAGCAGTGCCAAAATTTCGGCGTCACTGAATGCGGGTGCCAGCGGCCTACAAGCAAACCAAAAATCAAATCAATGCGACCACTCCAATCACAGCTGGGTCATGTTATAGAGAGGTATGTTGAAAGTGACACGTGGGCACAAATGGGCAAAAAGCGACAATTTCTAACCTTTCTGCCCGTTCGAAGCTCAAGAACTGACCATCGCTACCCTCATCTTGTTGTTTAGCTGGACATAGGGAAGTGCACCAAGAAAAATTCCACATTTCAATAAACACTTCGCCCAGGGCTGCTCAAAGCTGGAATAAAACTATCTTGACGTTTTGGGCCTTTTTGCCCGTGATTCTTCACTTTGCGACTAAACTATTCTCAGCAGTGCCAAAATTTCGGCGTCACTGAATGCGGGTGCCAGTGGCCTACAAGCAAACCAAAAATCAAATCAATGCGACCACTCCAATCACAGCTGGGTCATGTTATACAGAGGTATGTTGAAAGTGACACGTGGGCACAAATGGCCAAAAAGCGACAATTTCTAACCTTTCTGCCCGTTCGAAGCTCAAGAACTGACCATCGCCACCCTCATCTTGTTGTTTAGCTGGACATAGGGAAGTGCACCAAGAAAAATTCCACATTTCAATAAACACTTCGCCCAGGGCTGCTCAAAGCTGAAATAAAACTATCTCGACGTTTTGGGCCTTTTTGCCCGTGATTCTTCACTTTGCGACTAAACTATTCACAGCAGTGCCAAAATTTCGGCGTCACTGAATGCGGGTGCCAGCGGCCTACAAGCAAACCAAAAATAAAATCAATGCGACCACTCACATCACAGCTGGGTCATGTTATACAGAGGTATGTTGAAAGTGACACGTGGCCACAAATGGGCAAAAAGCGACAATTTCTCACCTTTCTGCCCGTTCGAAGCTCAAGAACTGACCATCGCCACCCTGATCTTGTTGTTTAGCTGGACATAGGGAAGTGCACCAAGAAAAATTCCACATTTCAATAAACACTTCGCCCAGGGCTGCTCAAAGCTGAAATTAAACTATCTTGACGTTTTGGGCCTTTTTGCCCGTGATTCTTCACTTTGCGACTAAACTATTCTCAGCAGTGCCAAAATTTCGCCGTCACTGAATGCGGGTGCCAGCGGCCTACAAGCAAACCAAAAATCAAATCAATGCGACCACTCCAATCACAGCTGGGTCATGTTATAGAGAGGTATGTTGAAAGTGACACGTGGGCACAAATGGGCAAAAAGCGACAATTTCTAACCTTTCTGCCCGTTCGAAGCTCAAGAACTGACCATCGCCACCCTCATCTTGTTGTTTAGCTGGACATAGGGAAGTGCACCAAGAAACATTCCACATTTCAATAAACACTTCGCCCAGGGCTGCTCAAAGCTGGAATAAAACTATCTTGACGTTTTGGGCCTTTTTGCCCGTGATTCTTCACTTTGCGACTAAACTATCCACAGCAGTGCCAAAATTTCGGCGTCACTGAATGCGGGTGCCAGCGGCCTACAAGCAAACCAAAAATCAAATCAATGCGACCACTCACATCACAGCTGGGTCATGTTATAGAGAGGTATGTTGAAAGTGACACGTGGGCACAAATGGGCAAAAAGCGACAATTTCTCACCTTTCTGCCCGTTCGAAGCTCAAGAACTGACCATCGCCACCCTCATCTTGTTGTTTAGCTGGACATAGGGAAGTGCACCAAGAAAAATTCCACATTTCAATAAACACTTCGCCCAGGGCTGCTCAAAGCTGAAATAAAACTATCTCGAAGTTTCGGGCCTTTTTGCCCGTGATTCTTCACTTTGCGACTAAACTATTCCCAGCAGTGCCAAAATTTCGGCGTTACTGAATGCGGGTGCTAGCTGCCTACAAGCAAACCAAAAATAAAATAAATGCGACCACTCACATCACAGCTGGTTCATGTTATAGAGAGGTATGTTGAAAGTGACACGTGGGCACAAATGGGCAAAAAGCGACAATTTCTCACCTTTCTGCCCGTTCGAAGCTCAAGAACTGACCATCGCCACCCTCATCTTGTTGTTTAGCTGGACATAGGGAAGTGCACCAAGAAAAATTCCACATTTCAATAAACACTTCGCCCAGGGCTGCTCAAAGCTGAAATAAAACTATCTCGAAGTTTCGGGCCTTTTTGCCCGTGATTCTTCACTTTGCGACTAAACTATTCCCAGCAGTGCCAAAATTTCGGCGTTACTGAATGCGGGTGCCAGCGGCCTACAAGCAAACCAAAAATAAAATAAATGCGACCACTCACATCACAGCTGGTTCATGTTATAGAGAGGTATGTTGAAAGTGACCCGTGGCCACAAATGGGCAAAAAGCGACAATTTCTAACCTTTCTGCCCGTTCGAAGCTCAAGAACTGACCATCGCCACCCTCATCTTGTTGTTTAGGTGGACATAGGGAAGTGCACCAAGAAAAATTCCACATTTCAATAAACACTTCGCCCAGGGCTGCTCAAAGCTGAAATAAAACTATCTCGAAGTTTCGGGCCTTTTTGCCCGTGATTCTTCACTTTGCGACTAAACTATTCCCAGCAGTGCCAAAATTTTGGCGTTACTGAATGCGGGTGCCAGCGGCCTACAAGCAAACCAAAAATCAAATCAATGCGACCACTCACATCACAGCGGGCTCATGTTATAGAGAGGTATGTTGAAAGTGACACGTGGGCACAAATGGGCAAAAAGCGACAATTTCTAACCTTTCTGCCCGTTCGAAGCTCAAGAACTGACCATCGCTACCCTCATCTTGTTGTTTAGCTGGACATAGGGAAGTGCACCAAGAAAAATTCCACATTTCAATAAACACTTCGCCCAGGGCTGCTCAAAGCTGGAATAAAACTATCTTGACGTTTTGGGCCTTTTTGCCCGTGATTCTTCACTTTGCGACTAAACTATTCTCAGCAGTGCCAAAATTTCGGCGTCACTGAATGCGGGTGCCAGTGGCCTACAAGCAAACCAAAAATCAAATCAATGCGACCACTCCAATCACAGCTGGGTCATGTTATACAGAGGTATGTTGAAAGTGACACGTGGGCACAAATGGCCAAAAAGCGACAATTTCTAACCTTTCTGCCCGTTCGAAGCTCAAGAACTGACCATCGCCACCCTCATCTTGTTGTTTAGCTGGACATAGGGAAGTGCACCAAGAAAAATTCCACATTTCAATAAACACTTCGCCCAGGGCTGCTCAAAGCTGAAATAAAACTATCTCGACGTTTTGGGCCTTTTTGCCCGTGATTCTTCACTTTGCGACTAAACTATTCACAGCAGTGCCAAAATTTCGGCGTCACTGAATGCGGGTGCCAGCGGCCTACAAGCAAACCAAAAATAAAATCAATGCGACCACTCACATCACAGCTGGGTCATGTTATACAGAGGTATGTTGAAAGTGACACGTGGCCACAAATGGGCAAAAAGCGACAATTTCTCACCTTTCTGCCCGTTCGAAGCTCAAGAACTGACCATCGCCACCCTGATCTTGTTGTTTAGCTGGACATAGGGAAGTGCACCAAGAAAAATTCCACATTTCAATAAACACTTCGCCCAGGGCTGCTCAAAGCTGAAATTAAACTATCTTGACGTTTTGGGCCTTTTTGCCCGTGATTCTTCACTTTGCGACTAAACTATTCTCAGCAGTGCCTAAATTTCGGCGTCACTGAATGCGGGTGCCAGCGGCCTACAAGCAAACCAAAAATCAAATCAATGCGACCACTCCAATCACAGCTGGGTCATGTTATAGAGAGGTATGTTGAAAGTGACACGTGGGCACAAATGGGCAAAAAGCGACAATTTCTAACCTTTCTGCCCGTTCGAAGCTCAAGAACTGACCATCGCCACCCTCATCTTGTTGTTTAGCTGGACATAGGGAAGTGCACCAAGAAACATTCCACATTTCAATAAACACTTCGCCCAGGGCTGCTCAAAGCTGGAATAAAACTATCTTGACGTTTTGGGCCTTTTTGCCCGTGATTCTTCACTTTGCGACTAAACTATCCACAGCAGTGCCAAACTTTCGGCGTCACTGAATGCGGGTGCCAGCGGCCTACAAGCAAACCAAAAATCAAATCAATGCGACCACTCACATCACAGCTGGGTCATGTTATAGAGAGGTATGTTGAAAGTGACACGTGGGCACAAATGGGCAAAAAGCGACAATTTCTCACCTTTCTGCCCGTTCGAAGCTCAAGAACTGACCATCGCCACCCTGATCTTGTTGTTTAGCTGGACATAGGGAAGTGCACCAAGAAAAATTCCACATTTCAATAAACACTTCGCCCAGGGCTGCTCAAAGCTGAATTTAAACTATCTTGACGTTTTGGGCCTTTTTGCCCGTGATTCTTCACTTTGCGACTAAACTATTCTCAGCAGTGCCAAAATTTCGGCGTCACTGAATGCGGGTGCCAGCGGCCTACAAGCAAACCAAAAATCAAATCAATGCGACCACTCCAATCACAGCTGGGTCATGTTATAGAGAGGTATGTTGAAAGTGACACTTGGGCACAAATGGGCAAAAAGCGACAATTTCTAACCTTTCTGCCCGTTCGAAGCTCAAAAACTGACCATCGCTACCCTCATCTTGTTGTTTAGCTGGACATAGGGAAGTGCACCAAGAAAAATTCCACATTTCAATAAACACTTCGCCCAGGGCTGCTCAAAGCTGGAATAAAACTATCTTGACGTTTTGGGCCTTTTTGCCCGTGATTCTTCACTTTGCGACTAAACTATTCTCAGCAGTGCCAAAATTTCGGCGTCACTGAATGCGGGTGCCAGTGGCCTACAAGCAAACCAAAAATCAAATCAATGCGACCACTCCAATCACAGCTGGGTCATGTTATAGAGAGGTATGTTGAAAGTGACACTTGGGCACAAATGGCCAAAAAGCGACAATTTCTAACCTTTCGGCCTACAAGCAAACCAAAAATCAAATCAATGCGACCACTCCAATCACAGCTGGGTCATGTTATAGAGAGGTATGTTGAAAGTGACACTTGGGCACAAATGGGCAAAAAGCGACAATTTCTAACCTTTCTGCCCGTTCGAAGCTCAAGAACTGACCATCGCTACCCTCATCTTGTTGTTTAGCTGGACATAGGGAAGTGCACCAAGAAAAATTCCACATTTCAATAAACACTTCGCCCAGGGCTGCTCAAAGCTGGAATAAAACTATCTTGACGTTTTGGGCCTTTTTGCCCGTGATTCTTCACTTTGCGACTAAACTATTCTCAGCAGTGCCAAAATTTCGGCGTCACTGAATGCGGGTGCCAGTGGCCTACAAGCAAACCAAAAATCAAATCAATGCGACCACTCCAATCACAGCTGGGTCATGTTATAGAGAGGTATGTTGAAAGTGACACGTGGGCACAAATGGCCAAAAAGCGACAATTTCTCACCTTTCTGCCCGTTCGAAGCTCAAGAACTGACCATCGCCACCCTCATCTTGTTGTTTAGCTGGACATAGGGAAGTGCACCAAGAAAAATTCCACATTTCAATAAACACTTTGCCCAGGGCTGCTCAAAGCTGAAATAAAACTATCTCGACGTTTTGGGCCTTTTTGCCCGTGATTCTTCACTTTGCGACTAAACTATTCACAGCAGTGCCAAAATTTCGGCGTCACTGAATGCGGGTGCCAGCGGCCTACAAGCAAACCAAAAATAAAATCAATGCGACCACTCACATCACAGCTGGGTCATATTATACAGAGGTATGTTGAAAGTGACACGTGGCCACAAATGGGCAAAAAGCGACAATTTCTCACCTTTCTGCCCGTTCGAAGCTCAAGAACTGACCATCGCCACCCTGATCTTGTTGTTTAGCTGGACATAGGGAAGTGCACCAAGAAAAATTCCACATTTCAATAAACACTTCGCCCAGGGCTGCTCAAAGCTGAAATTAAACTATCTTGACGTTTTGGGCCTTTTTGCCCGTGATTCTTCACTTTGCGACTAAACTATTCTCAGCAGTGCCAAAATTTCGCCGTCACTGAATGCGGGTGCCAGTGGCCTACAAGCAAACCAAAAATCAAATCAATGCGACCACTCCAATCACAGCTGGGTCATGTTATAGAGAGGTATGTTGAAAGTGACACGTGGGCACAAATGGGCAAAAAGCGACAATTTCTAACCTTTCTGCCCGTTCGAAGCTCAAGAACTGACCATCGCCACCCTCATCTTGTTGTTTAGCTGGACATAGGGAAGTGCACCAAGAAACATTCCACATTTCAATAAACACTTCGCCCAGGGCTGCTCAAAGCTGGAATAAAACTATCTTGACGTTTTGGGCCTTTTTGCCCGTGATTCTTCACTTTGCGACTTAACTATCCACAGCAGTGCCAAAATTTCGGCGTCACTGAATGCGGGTGCCAGCGGCCTACAAGCAAACCAAAAATCAAATCAATGCGACCACTCACATCACAGCTGGGTCATGTTATAGAGAGGTATGTTGAAAGTGACACGTGGGCACAAATGGGCAAAAAGCGACAATTTCTCACCTTTCTGCCCGTTCGAAGCTCAAGAACTGACCATCGCCACCCTCATCTTGTTGTTTAGCTGGACATAGGGAAGTGCACCAAGAAAAATTCCACATTTCAATAAACACTTCGCCCAGGGCTGCTCAAAGCTGAAATAAAACTATCTCGAAGTTTCGGGCCTTTTTGCCCGTGATTCTTCACTTTGCGACTAAACTATTCCCAGCAGTGCCAAAACTTCGGCGTTACTGAATGCGGGTGCTAGCTGCCTACAAGCAAACCAAAAATAAAATAAATGCGACCACTCACATCACAGCTGGTTCATGTTATAGAGAGGTATGTTGAAAGTGACACGTGGCCACAAATGGGCAAAAAGCGACAATTTCTAACCTTTCTGCCCGTTCGAAGCTCAAGAACTGACCATCGCCACCCTCATCTTGTTGTTTAGCTGGACATAGGGAAGTGCACCAAGAAAAATTCCACATTTCAATAAACACTTCGCCCAGGGCTGCTCAAAGCTGAAATAAAACTATCTCGAAGTTTCGGGCCTTTTTGCCCGTGATTCTTCACTTTGCGACTAAACTATTCCCAGCAGTGCCAAAATTTTGGCGTTACTGAATGCGGGTGCCAGCGGCCTACAAGCAAACCAAAAATCAAATCAATGCGACCACTCACATCACAGCGGGCTCATGTTATAGAGAGGTATGTTGAAAGTGACACGTGGCCACAAATGGGCAAAAAGCGACAATTTCTCACCTTTCTGCCCGTTCGAAGCTCAAGAACTGACCATCGCCACCCTCATCTTGTTGTTTAGCTGGACATAGGGAAGTGCACCAAGAAAAATTCCACATTTCAATAAACACTTCGCCCAGGGCTGCTCAAAGCTGAAATTAAACTATCTTGACGTTTTGGGCCTTTTTGCCCGTGATTCTTCACTTTGCGACTAAACTATTCTCAGCAGTGCCAAAATTTCGGCGTCACTGAATGCGGGTGCCAGCGGCCTACAAGCAAACCAAAAATCAAATCAATGCGACCACTCCAATCACAGCTGGGTCATGTTATAGAGAGGTATGTTGAAAGTGACACGTGGCCACAAATGGGCAAAAAGCGACAATTTCTAACCTTTCTGCCCGTTCGAAGCTCAAGAACTGACCATCGCTACCCTCATCTTGTTGTTTAGCTGGACATAGGGAAGTGCACCAAGAAAAATTCCACATTTCAATAAACACTTCGCCCAGGGCTGCTCAAAGCTGAAATAAAACTATCTCGACGTTTTGGGCCTTTTTGCCCGTGATTCTTCACTTTGCGACTAAACTATTCACAGCAGTGCCAAAATTTCGGCGTCACTGAATGCGGGTGCCAGCGGCCTACAAGCAAACCAAAAATAAAATCAATGCGACCACTCACATCACAGCTGGGTCATGTTATACAGAGGTATGTTGAAAGTGACACGTGGCCACAAATGGGCAAAAAGCGACAATTTCTCACCTTTCTGCCCGTTCGAAGCTCAAGAACTGACCATCGCCACCCTGATCTTGTTGTTTAGCTGGACATAGGGAAGTGCACCAAGAAAAATTCCACATTTCAATAAACACTTCGCCCAGGGCTGCTCAAAGCTGAAATTAAACTATCTTGACGTTTTGGGCCTTTTTGCCCGTGATTCTTCACTTTGCGACTAAACTATTCTCAGCAGTGCCTAAATTTCGGCGTCACTGAATGCGGGTGCCAGCGGCCTACAAGCAAACCAAAAATCAAATCAATGCGACCACTCCAATCACAGCTGGGTCATGTTATAGAGAGGTATGTTGAAAGTGACACGTGGGCACAAATGGGCAAAAAGCGACAATTTCTAACCTTTCTGCCCGTTCGAAGCTCAAGAACTGACCATCGCCACCCTCATCTTGTTGTTTAGCTGGACATAGGGAAGTGCACCAAGAAACATTCCACATTTCAATAAACACTTCGCCCAGGGCTGCTCAAAGCTGGAATAAAACTATCTTGACGTTTTGGGCCTTTTTGCCCGTGATTCTTCACTTTGCGACTAAACTATCCACAGCAGTGCCAAACTTTCGGCGTCACTGAATGCGGGTGCCAGCGGCCTACAAGCAAACCAAAAATCAAATCAATGCGACCACTCACATCACAGCTGGGTCATGTTATAGAGAGGTATGTTGAAAGTGACACGTGGGCACAAATGGGCAAAAAGCGACAATTTCTCACCTTTCTGCCCGTTCGAAGCTCAAGAACTGACCATCGCCACCCTCATCTTGTTGTTTAGCTGGACATAGGGAAGTGCACCAAGAAAAATTCCACATTTCAATAAACACTTCGCCCAGGGCTGCTCAAAGCTGAAATAAAACTATCTCGAAGTTTCGGGCCTTTTTGCCCGTGATTCTTCACTTTGCGACTAAACTATTCCCAGCAGTGCCAAAATTTCGGCGTTACTGAATGCGGGTGCTAGCTGCCTACAAGCAAACCAAAAATAAAATAAATGCGACCACTCACATCACAGCTGGTTCATGTTATAGAGAGGTATGTTGAAAGTGACACGTGGGCACAAATGGGCAAAAAGCGACAATTTCTCACCTTTCTGCCCGTTCGAAGCTCAAGAACTGACCATCGCCTCCCTCATCTTGTTGTTTAGCTGGACATAGGGAAGTGCACCAAGAAAAATTCCACATTTCAATAAACACTTCGCCCAGGGCTGCTCAAAGCTGAAATTAAACTATCTTGACGTTTTGGGCCTTTTTGCCCGTGATTCTTCACTTTGCGACTAAACTATTCTCAGCAGTGCCAAAATTTCGGCGTCACTGAATGCGGGTGCCAGCGGCCTACAAGCAAACCAAAAATCAAATCAATGCGACCACTCCAATCACAGCTGGGTCATGTTATAGAGAGGTATGTTGAAAGTGACACGTGGCCACAAATGGGCAAAAAGCGACAATTTCTAACCTTTCTGCCCGTTCGAAGCTCAAGAACTGACCATCGCTACCCTCATCTTGTTGTTTAGCTGGACATAGGGAAGTGCACCAAGAAAAATTCCACATTTCAATAAACACTTCGCCCAGGGCTGCTCAAAGCTGAAATAAAACTATCTCGACGTTTTGGGCCTTTTTGCCCGTGATTCTTCACTTTGCGACTAAACTATTCACAGCAGTGCCAAAATTTCGGCGTCACTGAATGCGGGTGCCAGCGGCCTACAAGCAAACCAAAAATAAAATCAATGCGACCAATCACATCACAGCTGGGTCATGTTATACAGAGGTATGTTGAAAGTGACACGTGGCCACAAATGGGCAAAAAGCGACAATTTCTCACCTTTCTGCCCGTTCGAAGCTCAAGAACTGACCATCGCCACCCTGATCTTGTTGTTTAGCTGGACATAGGGAAGTGCACCAAGAAAAATTCCACATTTCAATAAACACTTCGCCCAGGGCTGCTCAAAGCTGAAATTAAACTATCTTGACGTTTTGGGCCTTTTTGCCCGTGATTCTTCACTTTGCGACTAAACTATTCTCATCAGTGCCTAAATTTCGGCGTCACTGAATGCGGGTGCCAGCGGCCTACAAGCAAACCAAAAATCAAATCAATGCGACCACTCCAATCACAGCTGGGTCATGTTATAGAGAGGTATGTTGAAAGTGACACGTGGGCACAAATGGGCAAAAAGCGACAATTTCTAACCTTTCTGCCCGTTCGAAGCTCAAGAACTGACCATCGCCACCCTCATCTTGTTGTTTAGCTGGACATAGGGAAGTGCACCAAGAAACATTCCACATTTCAATAAACACTTCGCCCAGGGCTGCTCAAAGCTGGAATAAAACTATCTTGACGTTTTGGGCCTTTTTGCCCGTGATTCTTCACTTTGCGACTAAACTATCCACAGCAGTGCCAAACTTTCGGCGTCACTGAATGCGGGTGCCAGCGGCCTACAAGCAAACCAAAAATCAAATCAATGCGACCACTCACATCACAGCTGGGTCATGTTATAGAGAGGTATGTTGAAAGTGACACGTGGGCACAAATGGGCAAAAAGCGACAATTTCTCACCTTTCTGCCCGTTCGAAGCTCAAGAACTGACCATCGCCACCCTCATCTTGTTGTTTAGCTGGACATAGGGAAGTGCACCAAGAAAAATTCCACATTTCAATAAACACTTCGCCCAGGGCTGCTCAAAGCTGAAATAAAACTATCTCGAAGTTTCGGGCCTTTTTGCCCGTGATTCTTCACTTTGCGACTAAACTATTCCCAGCAGTGCCAAAATTTCGGCGTTACTGAATGCGGGTGCTAGCTGCCTACAAGCAAACCAAAAATAAAATAAATGCGACCACTCACATCACAGCTGGTTCATGTTATAGAGAGGTATGTTGAAAGTGACACGTGGGCACAAATGGGCAAAAAGCGACAATTTCTCACCTTTCTGCCCGTTCGAAGCTCAAGAACTGACCATCGCCTCCCTCATCTTGTTGTTTAGCTGGACATAGGGAAGTGCACCAAGAAAAATTCCACATTTCAATAAACACTTCGCCCAGGGCTGCTCAAAGCTGAAATAAAACTATCTCGAAGTTTCGGGCCTTTTTGCCCGTGATTCTTCACTTTGCGACTAAACTATTCCCAGCAGTGCCAAAATTTCGGCGTTACTGAATGCGGGTGCCAGCGGCCTACAAGCAAACCAAAAATAAAATAAATGCGACCACTCACATCACAGCTGGTTCATGTTATAGAGAGGTATGTTGAAAGTGACACGTGGCCACAAATGGGCAAAAAGCGACAATTTCTAACCTTTCTGCCCGTTCGAAGCTCAAGAACTGACCATCGCCACCCTCATCTTGTTGTTTAGCTGGACATAGGGAAGTGCACCAAGAAAAATTCCACATTTCAATAAACACTTCGCCCAGGGCTGCTCAAAGCTGAAATAAAACTATCTCGAAGTTTCGGGCCTTTTTGCCCGTGATTCTTCACTTTGCGACTAAACTATTCCCAGCAGTGCCAAAATTTCGGCGTCACTGAATGCGGGTGCCAGCGGCCTACAAGCAAACCAAAAATCAAATCAATGCGACCACTCCAATCACAGCTGGGTCATGTTATAGAGAGGTATGTTGAAAGTGACACGTGGGCACAAATGGGCAAAAAGCGACAATTTCTAACCTTTCTGCCCGTTCGAAGCTCAAGAACTGACCATCGCCACCCTCATCTTGTTGTTTAGCTGGACATAGGGAAGTGCACCAAGAAAAATTCCACATTTCAATAAACACTTCGCCCAGGGCTGCTCAAAGCTGAAATTAAACTATCTTGACGTTTTGGGCCTTTTTGCCCGTGATTCTTCACTTTGCGACTAAACTATTCTCAGCAGTGCCAAAATTTCGGCGTCACTGAATGCGGGTGCCAGCGGACTACAAGCAAACCAAAAATCAAATCAATGCGACCACTCCAATCACAGCTGGGTCATGTTATAGAGAGGTATGTTGAAAGTGACACGTGGGCACAAATGGGCAAAAAGCGACAATTTCTAACCTTTCTGCCCGTTCGAAGCTCAAGAACTGACCATCGCCACCCTCATCTTGTTGTTTAGCTGGACATAGGGAAGTGCACCAAGAAACATTCCACATTTCAATAAACACTTCGCCCAGGGCTGCTCAAAGCTGGAATAAAACTATCTTGACGTTTTGGGCCTTTTTGCCCGTGATTCTTCACTTTGCGACTAAACTATCCACAGCAGTGCCAAAATTTCGGCGTCACTGAATGCGGGTGCCAGCGGCCTACAAGCAAACCAAAAATCAAATCAATGCGACCACTCACATCAAAGCTGGGTCATGTTATAGAGAGGTATGTTGAAAGTGACACGTGGGCACAAATGGGCAAAAAGCGACAATTTCTCACCTTTCTGCCCGTTCGAAGCTCAAGAACTGACCATCGCCACCCTCATCTTGTTGTTTAGCTGGACATAGGGAAGTGCACCAAGAAAAATTCCACATTTCAATAAACACTTCGCCCAGGGCTGCTCAAAGCTGAAATAAAACTATCTCGAAGTTTCGGGCCTTTTTGCACGTGATTCTTCACTTTGCGACTAAACTATTCCCAGCAGTTCCAAAATTTCGGCGTTACTGAATGCGGGTGCCAGCGGCCTACAAGCAAACCAAAAATAAAATAAATGCGACCACTCACATCACAGCTGGTTCATGTTATAGAGAGGTATGTTGAAAGTGACACGTGGCCACAAATGGGCAAAAAGCGACAATTTCTAACCTTTCTGCCCGTTCGAAGCTCAAGAACTGACCATCGCCACCCTCATCTTGTTGTTTAGCTGGACATAGGGAAGTGCACCAAGAAAAATTCCACATTTCAATAAACACTTCGCCCAGGGCTGCTCAAAGCTGAAATAAAACAATCTTGACGTTTTGGGCCTTTTTGCCCGTGATTCTTCACTTTGCGACTAAACTATTCACAGCAGTGCCAAAATTTCGGCGTCACTGAATGCGGGTGCCAGCGGCCTACAAGCAAACCAAAAATCAAATCAATGCGACCACTCACATCACAGCGGGCTCATGTTATAGAGAGGTATGTTGAAAGTGACACGTGGCCACAAATGGGCAAAAAGCGACAATTTCTCACCTTTATGCCCGTTCGAAGCTCAAGAACTGACCATCGCCACCCTCATCTTGTTGTTTAGCTGGACATAGGGAAGTGCACCAAGAAAAATTCCACATTTCAATAAACACTTCGCCCAGGGCTGCTCAAAGCTGAAATAAAACTATCTTGACGTTTTGGGCCTTTTTGCCCGTGATTCTTCACTTTGCGACTAAACTATTCACAGCAGTGCCAAAATTTTGGCGTCACTGAATGCGGGTGCCAGCGGCCTACAAGCAAACCAAAAATCAAATCAATGCGACCACTCACATCACAGCTTGGTCATGTTATACAGAGGTATGTTGAAAGTGACATGTGGCCACAAATGGGCAAAAAGCGACAATTTCTCACCCTTATGCCCGTTCGAAGCTCAAGAACTGACCATCGCCACCCTCATCTTGTTGTTTAGCTGGACATAGGGAAGTGCACCAAGAAAAATTCCACATTTCAATAAACACTTCGCCCAGGGCTGCTCAAAGCTGAAATAAAACTATCTTGACGTTTTGGGCCTTTTTGCCCGTGATTCTTCACTTTGCGACTAAACTATTCTCAGCAGTGCCAAAATTTCGGCGTCACTGAATGCGGGTGCCAGTGGCCTACAAGCAAACCAAAAATCAAATCAATGCGACCACTCCAATCACAGCTGGGTCACGTTATAGAGAGGTATGTTGAAAGTGACACGTGGGCACAAATGGCCAAAAAGCGACAATTTCTCACCTTTCTGCCCGTTCGAAGCTCAAGAACTGACCATCGCCACCCTCATCTTGTTGTTTAGCTGGACATAGGGAAGTGCACCAAGAAAAATTGCACATTTCAATAAACACTTCGCCCAGGGCTGCTCAAAGCTGAAATAAAACAATCTCGACGTTTTGGGCCTTTTTGCCCGTGATTCTTCACTTTGCGACTAAACTATTCACAGCAGTGCCAAAATTTCAGCGTCACTGAATGCTGAATGCGGGTGCCAGCGGCCTACAAGCAAACCAAAAATAACATCAATGCGACCACTCACATCACAGCTGGGTCATGTTATACAGAGGTATGTTGAAAGTGACACGTGGCCACAAATGGGCAAAAAGCGACAATTTCTCACCTTTCTGCCCGTTCGAAGCTCAAGAACTGACCATCGCCACCCTGATCTTGTTGTTTAGCTGGACATAGGGAAGTGCACCAAGAAAAATTCCACATTTCAATAAACACTTCGCCCAGGGCTGCTCAAAGCTGAAATTGAAATATCTTGACGTTTTGGGCCTTTTTGCCCGTGATTCTTCACTTTGCGACTAAACTATTCTCAGCAGTGCCAAAATTTCGGCGTCACTGAATGCGGGTGCCAGCGGCCTACAAGCAAACCAAAAATCAAATCAATGCGACCACTCACATCACAGCGGGCTCATGTTATAGAGAGGTATGTTGAAAGTGACACGTGGCCACAAATGGGCAAAAAGCGACAATTTCTCACCTTTATGCCCGTTCGAAGCTCAAGAACTGACCATCGCCACCCTCATCTTGTTGTTTAGCTGGACATAGGGAAGTGCACCAAGAAACATTCCACATTTCAATAAACACTTCGCCCAGGGCTGCTCAAAGCTGGAATAAAACTATCTTGACGTTTTGGGCCTTTTTGCCCGTGATTCTTCACTTTGCGACTAAACTATTCTCAGCAGTGCCAAAATTTCGGCGTCACTGAATGCGGGTGCCAGCGGCCTACAAGCAAACCAAAAATCAAATCAATGCGACCACTCACATCACAGCGGGCTCATGTTATAGAGAGGTATGTTGAAAGTGACACGTGGCCACAAATGGGCAAAAAGCGACAATTTCTCACCTTTCTGCCCGTTCGAAGCTCAAGAACTGACCATCGCCACCCTCATCTTGTTGTTTAGCTGGACATAGGGAAGTGCACCAAGAAACATTCCACATTTCAATAAACACTTCGCCCAGGGCTGCTCAAAGCTGGAATAAAACTATCTTGACGTTTTGGGCCTTTTTGCCCGTGATTCTTCACTTTGCGACTAAACTATCCACAGCAGTGCCAAAATTTCGGCGTCACTGAATGCGGGTGCCAGCGGCCTACAAGCAAACCAAAAATCAAATCAATGCGACCACTCACATCACAGCTGGGTCATGTTATAGAGAGGTATGTTGAAAGTGACACGTGGGCTCAAATGGGCAAAAAGCGACAATTTCTCACCTTTCTGCCCGTTCGAAGCTCAAGAACTGACCATCGCCACCCTCATCTTGTTGTTTAGCTGGACATAGGGAAGTGCACCAAGAAAAATTCCACATTTCAATAAACACTTCGCCCAGGGCTGCTCAAAGCTGAAATAAAACTATCTCGACGTTTTGGGCCTTTTTGCCCGTGATTCTTCACTTTGCGACTAAACTATTCACAGCAGTGCCAAAATTTCAGCGTCACTGAATGCGGGTGCCAGCGGCCTACAAGCAAACCAAAAATAAAATCAATGCAACCACTCACATCACAGCTGTTTCATGTTATACAGAGGTATGTTGAAAGTGACACGTGGCCACAAATGGGCAAAAAGCGACAATTTCTCACCTTTCTGCCCGTTCGAAGCTCAAGAACTGACCATCGCCACCCTGATCTTGTTGTTTAGCTGGACATAGGGAAGTGCACCAAGAAAAATTCCACATTTCAATAAACACTTCGCCCAGGGCTGCTCAAAGCTGAATTTAAACTATCTTGACGTTTTGGGCCTTTTTGCCCGTGATTCTTCACTTTGCGACTAAACTATTCTCAGCAGTGCCAAAATTTCGGCGTCACTAAATGCGGGTGCCAGCGGCCTACAAGCAAACCAAAAATCAAATCAATGCGACCACTCCAATCACAGCTGGGTCATGTTATACAGAGGTATGTTGAAAGTGACACGTGGGCACAAATGGGCAAAAAGCGACAATTTCTCACCTTTCTGCCCGTTCGAAGCTCAAGAACTGACCATCGCTACCCTCATCTTGTTGTTTAGCTGGACATAGGGAAGTGCACCAAGAAAAATTCCACATTTCAATAAACACTTCGCCCAGGGCTGCTCAAAGCTGGAATAAAACTATCTTGACGTTTTGGGCCTTTTTGCCCGTGATTCTTCACTTTGCGACTAAACTATTCTCAGCAGTGCCAAAATTTCGGCGTCACTGAATGCGGGTGCCAGTGGCCTACAAGCAAACCAAAAATCAAATCAATGCGACCACTCCAATCACAGCTGGGTCATGTTATACAGAGGTATGTTGAAAGTGACACGTGGGCACAAATGGCCAAAAAGCGACAATTTCTAACCTTTCGGCCTACAAGCTAACCAAAAATCAAATCAATGCGACCACTCCAATCACAGCTGGGTCATGTTATAGAGAGGTATGTTGAAAGTGACACTTGGGCACAAATGGGCAAAAAGCGACAATTTCTAACCTTTCTGCCCGTTCGAAGCTCAAGAACTGACCATCGCCACCCTCATCTTGTTGTTTAGCTGCACATAGGGAAGTGCACCAAGAAAAATTCCACATTTCAATAAACACTTCGCCCAGCGCTGCTCAAAGCTGGAATAAAACTATCTTGACGTTTTGGGCCTTTTTGCCCGTGATTCTTCACTTTGCGACTAAACTATTCTCAGCAGTGCCAAAATTTCGGCGTCACTGAATGCGGGTGCCAGTGGCCTACAAGCAAACCAAAAATCAAATCAATGCGACCACTCCAATCACAGCTGGGTCATGTTATAGAGAGGTATGTTGAAAGTGACACGTGGGCACAAATGGCCAAAAAGCGACAATTTCTAACCTTTCGGCCTACAAGCAAACCAAAAATCAAATCAATGCGACCACTCCAATCACAGCTGGGTCATGTTATAGAGAGGTATGTTGAAAGTGACACTTGGGCACAAATGGGCAAAAAGCGACAATTTCTAACCTTTCTGCCCGTTCGAAGCTCAAGAACTGACCATCGCTACCCTCATCTTGTTGTTTAGCTGGACATAGGGAAGTGCACCAAGAAAAATTCCACATTTCAATAAACACTTCGCCCAGGGCTGCTCAAAGCTGGAATAAAACTATCTTGACGTTTTGGGCCTTTTTGCCCGTGATTCTTCACTTTGCGACTAAACTATTCTCAGCAGTGCCAAAATTTCGGCGTCACTGAATGCGGGTGCCAGTGGCCTACAAGCAAACCAAAAATCAAATCAATGCGACCACTCCAATCACAGCTGGGTCATGTTATAGAGAGGTATGTTGAAAGTGACACGTGGGCACAAATGGCCAAAAAGCGACAATTTCTCACCTTTCTGCCCGTTCGAAGCTCAAGAACTGACCATCGCCACCCTGATCTTGTTGTTTAGCTGGACATAGGGAAGTGCACCAAGAAAAATTCCACATTTCAATAAACACTTCGCCCAGGGCTGCTCAAAGCTGAAATTAAACTATCTTGACGTTTTGGGCCTTTTTGCCCGTGATTCTTCACTTTGCGACTAAACTATTCTCAGCAGTGCCAAAATTTCGGCGTCACTGAATGCGGGTGCCAGTGGCCTACAAGCAAACCAAAAATCAAATCAATGCGACCACTCCAATCACAGCTGGGTCATGTTATAGAGAGGTATGTTGAAAGTGACACGTGGGCACAAATGGGCAAAAAGCGACAATTTCTCACCTTTCTGCCCGTTCGAAGCTCAAGAACTGACCATCGCCTCCCTCATCTTGTTGTTTAGCTGGACATAGGGAAGTGCACCAAGAAAAATTCCACATTTCAATAAACACTTCGCCCAGGGCTGCTCAAAGCTGAAATAAAACTATCTCGAAGTTTCGGGCCTTTTTGCCCGTGATTCTTCACTTTGCGACTAAACTATTCCCAGCAGTGCCAAAATTTCGGCGTTACTGAATGCGGGTGCCAGCGGCCTACAAGCAAACCAAAAATAAAATAAATGCGACCACTCACATCACAGCTGGTTCATGTTATAGAGAGGTATGTTGAAAGTGACACGTGGCCACAAATGGGCAAAAAGCGACAATTTCTAACCTTTCTGCCCGTTCGAAGCTCAAGAACTGACCATCGCCACCCTCATCTTGTTGTTTAGCTGGACATAGGGAAGTGCACCAAGAAAAATTCCACATTTCAATAAACACTTCGCCCAGGGCTGCTCAAAGCTGAAATAAAACTATCTCGAAGTTTCGGGCCTTTTTGCCCGTTATTCTTCACTTTGCGACTAAACTATTCCCAGCAGTGCCAAAATTTTGGCGTTACTGAATGCGGGTGCCAGCGGCCTACAAGCAAACCAAAAATCAAATCAATGCGACCACTCACATCACAGCGGGCTCATGTTATAGAGAGGTATGTTGAAAGTGACACGTGGCCACAAATGGGCAAAAAGCGACAATTTCTCACCTTTATGCCCGTTCGAAGCTCAAGAACTGACCATCGCCACCCTCATCTTGTTGTTTAGCTGGACATAGGGAAGTGCACCAAGAAACATTCCACATTTCAATAAACACTTCGCCCAGGGCTGCTCAAAGCTGGAATAAAACTATCTTGACGTTTTGGGCCTTTTTGCCCGTGATTCTTCACTTTGCGACTAAACTATCCACAGCAGTGCCAAAATTTCGGCGTCACTGAATGCGGGTGCCAGCGGCCTACAAGCAAACCAAAAATCAAATCAATGCGACCACTCACATCACAGCTGGGTCATGTTATAGAGAGGTATGTTGAAAGTGACACGTGGGCACAAATGGGCAAAAAGCGACAATTTCTAACCTTTCTGCCCGTTCGAAGCTCAAGAACTGACCATCGCCACCCTCATCTTGTTGTTTAGCTGGACATAGGGAAGTGCACCAAGAAAAATTCCACATTTCAATAAACACTTCGCCCAGGGCTGCTCAAAGCTGAAATAAAACTATCTCGACGTTTTGGGCCTTTTTGCCCGTGATTCTTCACTTTGCGACTAAACTATTCACAGCAGTGCCAACATTTCAGCGTCACTGAATGCGGGTGCCAGCGGCCTACAAGCAAACCAAAAATAAAATCAATGCAACCACTCACATCACAGCTGGGTCATGTTATACAGAGGTATGTTGAAAGTTACACATGGCCACAAATGGGCAAAAAGCGACAATTTCTCACCTTTCTGCCCGTTCGAAGCTCAAGAACTGACCATCGCCACCCTGATCTTGTTGTTTAGCTGGACATAGGGAAGTGCACCAAGAAAAATTCCACATTTCAATAAACACTTCGCCCAGGGCTGCTCAAAGCTGAATTTAAACTATCTTGACGTTTTGGGCCTTTTTGCCCGTGATTCTTCACTTTGCGACTAAACTATTCACAGCAGTGCCAAAATTTCGGCGTCACTGAATGCGGGTGCCAGCGGCCTACAAGCAAACCAAAAATCAAATCAATGCGACCACTCCAATCACAGCTGGGTCATGTTATAGAGAGGTATGTTGAAAGTGACACGTGGGCACAAATGGGCAAAAAGCGACAATTTCTAACCTTTCTGCCCGTTCGAAGCTCAAGAACTGACCATCGCTACCCTCATCTTGTTGTTTAGCTGGACATAGGGAAGTGCACCAAGAAAAATTCCACATTTCAATAAACACTTCGCCCAGGGCTGCTCAAAGCTGGAATAAAACTATCTTGACGTTTTGGGCCTTTTTGACCGTGATTCTTCACTTTGCGACTAAACTATTCTCAGCAGTGCCAAAATTTCGGCGTCACTGAATGCGGGTGCCAGTGGCCTACAAGCAAACCAAAAATCAAAATCAATGCGACCACTCCAATCACGGCTGGGTCATGTTATACAGAGGTATGTTGAAAGTGACACGTGGGCACAAATGGCCAAAAAGCGACAATTTCTAACCTTTCGGCCTACAAGCTAACCAAAAATCAAATCAATGCGACCACTCCAATCACAGCTGGGTCATGTTATAGAGAGGTATGTTGAAAGTGACACTTGGGCACAAATGGGCAAAAAGCGACAATTTCTAACCTTTCTGCCCGTTCGAAGCTCAAGAACTGACCATCGCTACCCTCATCTTGTTGTTTATCTGGACATAGGGAAGTGCACCAAGAAAAATTCCACATTTCAATAAACACTTCGCCCAGGGCTGCTCAAAGCTGGAATAAAACTATCTTGACGTTTTGGGCCTTTTTGCCCGTGATTCTTCACTTTGCGACTAAACTATTCTCAGCAGTGCCAAAATTTCGCCGTCACTGAATGCGGGTGCCAGCGGCCTACAAGCAAACCAAAAATCAAATCAATGCGACCACTCCAATCACAGCTGGGTCATGTTATAGAGAGGTATGTTGAAAGTGACACGTGGGCACAAATGGGCAAAAAGCGACAATTTCTAACCTTTCTGCCCGTTCGAAGCTCAAGAACTGACCATCGCCACCCTCATCTTGTTGTTTAGCTGGACATAGGGAAGTGCACCAAGAAACATTCCACATTTCAATAAACACTTCGCCCAGGGCTGCTCAAAGCTGGAATAAAACTATCTTGACGTTTTGGGCCTTTTTGCCCGTGATTCTTCACTTTGCGACTAAACTATCCACAGCAGTGCCAAAATTTCGGCGTCACTGAATGCGGGTGCCAGCGGCCTACAAGCAAACCAAAAATCAAATCAATGCGACCACTCACATCAAAGCTGGGTCATGTTATAGAGAGGTATGTTGAAAGTGACACGTGGGCACAAATGGGCAAAAAGCGACAATTTCTCACCTTTCTGCCCGTTCGAAGCTCAAGAACTGACCATCGCCACCCTCATCTTGTTGTTTAGCTGGACATAGGGAAGTGCACCAAGAAAAATTCCACATTTCAATAAACACTTCGCCCAGGGCTGCTCAAAGCTGAAATTAAACTATCTCGAAGTTTCGGGCCTTTTTGCACGTGATTCTTCACTTTGCGACTAAACTATTCCCAGCAGTGCCAAAATTTCGGCGTTACTGAATGCGGGTGCCAGCGGCCTACAAGCAAACCAAAAATAAAATAAATGCGACCACTCACATCACAGCTGGTTCATGTTATAGAGAGGTATGTTGAAAGTGACACGTGGCCACAAATGGGCAAAAAGCGACAATTTCTAACCTTTCTGCCCGTTCGAAGCTCAAGAACTGACCATCGCCACCCTCATCTTGTTGTTTAGCTGGACATAGGGAAGTGCACCAAGAAAAATTCCACATTTCAATAAACACTTCGCCCAGGGCTGCTCAAAGCTGAAATAAAACTATCTTGACGTTTTGGGCCTTTTTGCCCGTGATTCTTCACTTTGCGACTAAACTATTCACAGCAGTGCCAAAATTTCGGCGTCACTGAATGCGGGTGCCAGCGGCCTACAAGCAAACCAAAAATCAAATCAATGCGACCACTCACATCACAGCGGGCTCATGTTATAGAGAGGTATGTTGAAAGTGACACGTGGCCACAAATGGGCAAAAAGCGACAATTTCTCACCTTTATGCCCGTTCGAAGCTCAAGAACTGACCATCGCCACCCTCATCTTGTTGTTTAGCTGGACATAGGGAAGTGCACCAAGAAAAATTCCACATTTCAATAAACACTTCGCCCAGGGCTGCTCAAAGCTGAAATAAAACTATCTTGACGTTTTGGGCCTTTTTGCCCGTGATTCTTCACTTTGCGACTAAACTATTCACAGCAGTGCCAAAATTTCGGCGTCACTGAATGCGGGTGCCAGCGGCCTACAAGCAAACCAAAAATCAAATCAATGCGACCACTCACATCACAGCTTGGTCATGTTATACAGAGGTATGTTGAAAGTGACATGTGGCCACAAATGGGCAAAAAGCGACAATTTCTCACCCTTATGCCCGTTCGAAGCTCAAGAACTGACCATCGCCACCCTCATCTTGTTGTTTAGCTGGACATAGGGAAGTGCACCAAGAAAAATTCCACATTTCAATAAACACTTCGCCCAGGGCTGCTCAAAGCTGAAATTAAACTATCTTGACGTTTTGGGCCTTTTTGCCCGTGATTCTTCACTTTGCGACTAAACTATTCTCAGCAGTGCCAAAATTTCGGCGTCACTGAATGCGGGTGCCAGCGGCCTACAAGCAAACCAAAAATCAAATCAATTCGACCACTCCAATCACAGCTGGGTCACGTTATAGAGAGGTATGTTGAAAGTGACACGTGGGCACAAATGGCCAAAAAGCGACAATTTCTCACCTTTCTGCCCGTTCGAAGCTCAAGAACTGACCATCGCCACCCTCATCTTGTTGTTTAGCTGGACATAGGGAAGTGCACCAAGAAAAATTCCACATTTCAATAAACACTTCGCCCAGGGCTGCTCAAAGCTGAAATAAAACAATCTCGACGTTTTGGGCCTTTTTGCCCGTGATTCTTCACTTTGCGACTAAACTATTCACAGCAGTGCCAAAATTTCAGCGTCACTGAATGCGGGTGCCAGCGGCCTACAAGCAAACCAAAAATAACATCAATGCGACCACTCACATCACAGCTGGGTCATGTTATACAGAGGTATGTTGAAAGTGACACGTGGCCACAAATGGGCAAAAAGCGACAATTTCTCACCTTTCTGCCCGTTCGAAGCTCAAGAACTGACCATCGCCACCCTGATCTTGTTGTTTAGCTGGACATAGGGAAGTGCACCAAGAAAAATTCCACATTTCAATAAACACTTCGCCCAGGGCTGCTCAAAGCTGAAATTAAACGATCTTGACGTTTTGGGCCTTTTTGCCCGTGATTCTTCACTTTGCGACTAAACTATTCTCAGCAGTGCCAAAATTTCGGCGTCACTGAATGCGGGTGCCAGCGGCCTACAAGCAAACCAAAAATCAAATCAATGCGACCACTCCAATCACAGCTGGGTCATGTTATAGAGAGGTATGTTGAAAGTGACACGTGGGCACAAATGGGCAAAAAGCGACAATTTCTCACCTTTCTGCCCGTTCGAAGCACAAGAACTGACCATCGCCACCCTCATCTTGTTGTTTAGCTGGACATAGGGAAGTGCACCAAGAAAAATTCCACATTTCAATAAACACTTCGCCCAGGGCTGCTCAAAGCTGGAATAAAACTATCTTGACGTTTTGGGCCTTTTTGCCCGTGATTCTTCACTTTGCGATTAAACTATCCACAACAGTGCCAAAATTTCGGCGTCACTGAATGCGGGTGCCAGCGGCCTACAAACAAACCAAAAATCAAATCAATGCGACCACTCACATCACAGCTGGGTCATGTTATAGAGAGGTATGTTGAAAGTGACACGTGGGCACAAATGGGCAAAAAGCGACAATTTCTCACCTTTCTGCCCGTTCGAAGCTCAAGAACTGACCATCGCCACCCTAATCTTGTTGTTTAGCTGGACATAGGGAAGTGCACCAAGAAAAATTCCACATTTCAATAAACACTTCGCCCAGGGCTGCTCAAAGCTGAAATAAAACTATCTCGACGTTTCGGGCCTTTTTGCCCGTGATTCTTCACTTTGCGACTAAACTATTCCCAGCAGTGCCAAAATTTCGGCGTTACTGAATGCGGGTGCCAGCGGCCTACAAGCAAACCAAAAATAAAATAAATGCGACCACTCACATCACAGCTGGTTCATGTTATAGAGAGGTATGTTGAAAGTGACACGTGGCCACAAATGGGCAAAAAGCGACAATTTCTAACCTTTCTGCCCGTTCGAAGCTCAAGAACTGACCATCGCCACCCTCATCTTGTTGTTTAGCTGGACATAGGGAAGTGCACCAAGAAAAATTCCACATTTCAATAAACACTTCGCCCAGGGCTGCTCAAAGCTGAAATAAAACTATCTCGAAACTTCGGGCCTTTTTGCCCGTGATTCTTCACTTTGCGAATAAACTATTCCCAGCAGTGCCAAAATTTTGGCGTTACTGAATGCGGGTGCCAGCGGCCTACAAGCAAACCAAAAATCAAATCAATGCGACCACTCACATCACAGCGGGCTCATGTTATAGAGAGGTATGTTGAAAGTGACACGTGGCCACAAATGGGCAAAAAGCGACAATTTCTCACCTTTATGCCCGTTCGAAGCTCAAGAACTGACCATCGCCACCCTCATCTTGTTGTTTAGCTGGACATAGGGAAGTGCACCAAGAAAAATTCCACATTTCAATAAACACTTCGCCCAGGACAGTAAAACAAGTCCAGAAGGGGTGTAGTAGGTTGCGTGTTTTGAGGCTCCCGTTTTTCCGTAGTTTTTAGGTAGCTTTTGGGGACTAGCCCCAACAGCCTGGGTGGGATGGCTAGCCCAGATCACACTGAGCAGCTGGTGACCGCCGAACAGGTCCATACACAGCTTCGCTCATTGCCTGGCATCGAACACAATGTTGTAGAAGTGCTGAGAACTCTAGCTCGTCTTGAAAGCCAACTCCAGGACCAGGAGAAACGATATCAACGAAGGATTAGTGGATTGAGCTCCGAACTTTCCCAGCTGAGAGAGGACCTGGCCGACACTCGCCTGTGCCAAAATTTGGACATCGGCAATGTTACGTGTGCGTCTTGTAAATCAAACTCCTCCGCCATTGCAGACCTAGAGAGAGAGCAAGAAACAACCAGCCAGAGGCAGCGCCGAAATCGAAAGAAACGTAGTACAGCCACAGAAAGTCGTTCACAGTCCGCCGTACCCGTAGAGAGTTCACGACCCATTGATCCCGAGATGGACCTGACCATGTCGACCAGCAGTGTAAGATCCGACGTTGACAGCTCAAACAACAAGCCGTCCAACTCCCGTACACATGGTTCACCCGGACCCAGCTCGGAGTTGACCCCGCCACGTGTGGATCGCTTGCCGAAATTTGAAGAGATGAGTGAGGATTCGGACGCCACATGGCGACTCATCACCTCCACCAAACCGACAGCGAAGAAGAGAGTCCTGTTTGTCGGAAATCTGATGCATGCAATTACTGCAGACCAGCTGAAGGAGTTTATCGCAGCAAGAGCAGCTGAGGCTGACCACAATGTCCAAGTGTTTGACGTAAAAATATTTCAAAAAGAAAAATCCTCCACTGCGCGTATTGTTGCCAGTGCAGCGGACGAATCGTTTCTCAGCAACAAGCGCTTCTGGCCAAGGCCTGTGTACACAAGAGAGTGGAACTTCGATAAGTACACCCAGTCTGATGCCAGTGGAGATCAACAAACAGCGCAGAGCAGCACCACGACCACCAACAGCAGCAGCAGCCCCACGGACGACAGTAAGAGCGGATACAGCGTGGATTGCGATATCCTAGATGACACCTGTGGAGCACCGGCCCGGACTCCAGGCCAGAAATCACGGGGCTATCAGCGTGACTCGCCGCCAGAGACGCAAGCTGCGAAGTTTAGTGTCACTGTTGGCAACGCATTTGCATCTCTAAGTCAGGATGTGGATAATATATCTGTGCAATGACTGGAAGAAGATTAGGCAACGACCCTGCTGCTCATGAACTGAATATCCTGTCCATCAATATCAGAAGCCTGCGCCACAAACTGCGTGATGTTCTGGATCTTGCTGAAGGAACAAAATCTGACATACTTGTAATTTGCGAAACATGGCTGGACTCATCCGTCACTCCTGGCGATCTCCACCTCCCAGGCTATAACTTAGAAAGGCTAGATCGCAGCGGAAATGTTGGTGGTGGTGTCTGCATCTATTGGAAAGCTGAACTCAACTGCCAACCCAGGCCTGATCTCGTTTCTCCAGGCATAGAATGCTGTTGGATTGAAGTGAAAACCAGCCATCAGCATTGCCTGATTGGGAGCTTATACCGGCCACCAGGGTGCACTGTTTCATACTGGGACTCCTTTGAAGCCCTGCTGAGTAAAGCCTGCAGCCCAACGACGCAGACAATACTTTGTGGAGACTTTAATGTTGACACCAGTCGCAATTGCAGTAATCATATGCGGCTGGCTGATATTGCTACAAGTTATGGACTGCAGCAGCATGTACGCAGCCCCACTCGTATTGGACTAAGAGGACCACCAACTACAATTGACTTAGTATATAGCACAATGGGATGTGCTTCTCCTGCTACGACTCATGCTATCTCCTTCAGCGACCACCATGCTGTGACAACCCCTTTCAACATGGTTCCAATTCGAATTCCTCCTGCAGCTCCTGCACAGACACGGAACATCAGACGTATCAATATGGACCTGTTTCGGCAAGATATCCAGTGTGCTAACCTGTGCTCCATGAAGGGAACCTGTACCGAAATGTGGACCCAGTGGCACGAGTGTCTCATGTCACTCGTAGATCAACATGCACCACTCCGGCCTCGGAAGCACCGTGCCCACAATGTCGCACCATGGTATACCTCGGAGCTCGCAGCGCTTGTACGCAGGCGCAACAAACTGCATCGTAAGTGGCTGAGAACCAGACTTGATGTGGACTACCGCAGCTTCCAGCAGAGCAGACGGGAGGTTACCCGCACTAGCCGAGCACTGAAGGAACAGCATTACAATGAAGCATTTGTGAACGCTACAGGGAACCCAAGGCAGACTTGGCGTGTATTGAATCAGCTGAGCGGACGGCAGCCAGTCCACACTCTTCCCAAATGCTCCCCGGATGACATTGGTAATGTGTTTGCAGGCATTGTCAATGATCCTCAACGTCCCCCAGCCTTGACTCTACCTCAAGGCCCCATGTCTCCGAACAGCCTTTCAATCTTTAAGCCTGTTACCATTGCCCGTGTGCGTAAGCTCCTATCGTCAATAGCCATGACAAAAGCTACTGGCAGTGATGGCTTGCCCGGAACGATTCTTAAATCATGCGCTGACCTTCTTGCACCCTCACTGATGCTCATCTTCAACAAATCATTGTCCGAAGGCCAGCTGCCACCGAACATGAAAATCGCCAACATCACTCCCGTCTACAAAGGTGGTGACCCCAGTCAACCCACCAACTATAGACCTGTCTCTTTGCTCCCTATAGTCTCCAAGCTGCTTGAGCGTATCGTCCATGAGCAACTCAGTCAATACCTGGCTGAACATAATCTTTACCCTTCCTGTCAATTTGGCTTCAGACGCCAGCACTCTACAGAGGATGCTCTCACAATGGTTACAGACAAATTCCTAAGAGCCCGAGATGACGGGCTGTCAACTGGCGCTGCTTTCCTGGACATGTCAAAGGCCTTTGACAAGGTCCAGCATCAGACACTTGTCGAAGACCTATTCCAGCTTGGAATCTCCGGCACAGCCCTGAACTGGTTAAGCGACTACCTCTCAAATCGTCAACAACAAGTCGTCATCAGCGGCGATAGTAGCTCATCTTTCACGTGCTCAAGTGGGGTTCCCCAAGGGTCTGTACTGGGACCACTATTGTTTGTCATATATGTCAGGGATGTGGCCAGTGAAGTGGATCAGTTTGCCGTCCAGGTAACCCAATTCGCGGACGACATCATGCTACACGATAGCAGGAAGGACAAGGTAGTGCTGTCACACAACCTGTCTTCAGCCATCACCCATCTCAGCAACTGGCTTGGTGAGCGCAACCTAATCCTGAATAGTCGAAAAACACAAATATTGTTTATTCCTGCCAATCGTCATGACGACAAGACATTGAATGTGCACTGTGCAGCTACACTCCTCCAGCAAGTGACAAGCGCCAAGTACCTGGGCTTGCACATCGATGACGACCTGAAATGGAACACAATGGTTGACCATATAGCCAAGACAGTGTCCTCAAAGATTGCCATTCTCTTCCGCCACAGGCAGTGCCTCCCAATGCCATGCCGCTCAACCTACTTGAGATGTATAATTTTACCCACATTCCAATACGCATGCAACAGCTTTTCCTCTTCCCTTTCCTCTGCACAACGTGATCGTCTTGAGAAACTTCTCAAGCGAGCTGTGCGTGTTGTCTGCTCTGCTCCGTTCCTGTCTCCAACTGCCCCTCTTTTTGAACGCCTCAGCATTCAACCCCTGCAATCAATGTATTGCCGCAAACTCCTCCTGCTAACATTTCGTGTAATTCATAATAACTGTAGTGTGCTTCTTCATGACCTTGTCACACCTCTGTCACACACCCGTCGAACGAGGAGCACAGATGTTCCCCTGCTTCTTTTCCCGAGGATCATATCTGCCGCTGCCACACGCAGCCCTTCATATCAATGTCCCGCTGTCTGGAATAAGTTGCCTGCATCTATACGATCACTGAAGAAACCAGGTCAATTCCGGACCGCTCTCTTACCCCACCTGAAAAATTCACCGACTTACGTTGCTCACTGATCAAATAATTATGCAATCTTTCCTCTGCTAGCTAGCTGCTGTCTTAAATCCTACTCTTTTTTTCTATTTTCTTTTTTTCTTTTTAATCTTTTCCTTACATTTGTGTGCCTGTTTGTCTTTAGTCGATCTCATGTAATAAGGCAACACTGCCTGTTTGTTATTCGACGTTAAATAAACCAATCCAATCAATCCAAGGGCTGCTCAAAGCTGAAATAAAACAATCTTGACGTTTTGGGCCTTTTTGCCCGTGATTCTTCACTTTGCGACTAAACTATTCACAGCAGTGCCAAAATTTCGGCGTCACTGAATGCGGGTGCCAGCGGCCTACAAGCAAACCAAAAATCAAATCAATGCGACCACTCACATCACAGCGGGCTCATGTTATAGAGAGGTATGTTGAAAGTGACACGTGGGCACAAATGGGCAAAAAGCGACAATTTCTCACCTTTATGCCCGTTCGAAGCTCAAGAACTGACCATCGCCACCCTCATCTTGTTGTTTAGCTGGACATAGGGGAGTGCACCAAGAAAAATTCCGCATTTCAATAAACACTTCGCCCAGGGCTGCTCAAAGCTGAAATAAAACTATCTTGACGTTTTGGGCCTTTTTGCCCGTGATTCTTCACTTTGCGACTAAACTATTCACAGCAGTGCCAAAATTTCGGCGTCACTGAATGCGGGTGCCAGCGGCCTACAAGCAAACCAAAAATAAAATCAATGCGACCACTCACATCACAGCTTGGTCATGTTATACAGAGGTATGTTGAAAGTGACATGTGGCCACAAATGGGCAAAAAGCGACAATTTCTCACCTTTATGCCTGTTCGAAGCTCAAGAACTGACCATCGCCACCCTCATCTTGTTGTTTAGCTGGACATAGGGAAGTGCACCAAGAAAAATTCCACATTTCAATAAACACTTCGCCCAGGGCTGCTCAAAGCTGAAATAAAACTATCTTGACGTTTTGGGCCTTTTTGCCCGTGATTCTTCACTTTGCGACTAAACTATTCTCAGCAGTGCCAAAATTTCGGCGTCACTGAATGCGGGTGCCAGTGGCCTACAAGCAAACCAAAAATCAAATCAATGCGACCACTCCAATCACAGCTGGGTCATGTTATACAGAGGTATGTTGAAAGTGACACGTGGGCACAAATGGCCAAAAAGCGACAATTTCTAACCTTTCTGCCCGTTCGAAGCTCAAGAACTGACCATCGCCACCCTCATCTTGTTGTTTAGCTGGACATAGGGAAGTGCACCAAGAAAAATTGCACATTTCAATAAACACTTCGCCCAGGGCTGCTCAAAGCTGAAATAAAACTATCTTGACGTTTTGGGCCTTTTTGCCCGTGATTCTTCACTTTGCGACTAAACTATTCACAGCAGTGCCAAAATTTCAGCGTCACTGAATGCGGGTGCCAGCGGCCTACAAGCAAACCAAAAATAAAATCAATGCGACCACTCACATCACAGCTGGGTCATGTTATACAGAGGTATGTTGAAAGTGACACGTGGCCACAAATGGGCAAAAAGCGACAATTTCTCACCTTTCTGCCCGTTCGAAGCTCAAGAACTGACCATCGCCACCCTCATCTTGTTGTTTAGCTGGACATAGGGAAGTGCACCAAGAAAAATTCCACATTTCAATAAACACTTCGCCCAGGGCTGCTCAAAGCTGAAATTAAACTATCTTGACGTTTTGGGCCTTTTTGCCCGTGATTCTTCACTTTGCGACTAAACTATTCTCAGCAGTGCCAAAATTTCGGCGTCACTGAATGCGGGTGCCAGCGGCCTACAAGCAAACCAAAAATCAAATCAATGCGACCACTCCAATCACAGCTGGGTCATGTTATAGAGAGGTATGTTGAAAGTGACACGTGGGCACAAATGGGCAAAAAGCGACAATTTCTAACCTTTCTGCCCGTTCGAAGCTCAAGAACTGACCATCGCTACCCTCATCTTGTTGTTTAGCTGGACATCGGGAAGTGCACCAAGAAAAATTCCACATTTCAATAAACACTTCGCCCAGGGCTGCTCAAAGCTGGAATAAAACCATCTTGACGTTTTGGGCCTTTTTGCCCGTGATTCTTCACTTTGCGACTAAACTATTCACAGCAGTGCCAAAATTTCGGCGTCACTGAATGCGGGTGCCAGCGGCCTACAAGCAAACCAAAAATCAAATCAATGCAACCACTCACATCACAGCTGGGTCATGTTATAGAGAGGTATGTTGAAAGTGACACGTGGGCACAAATGGGCAAAAAGCGACAATTTCTCACCTTTCTGCCCGTTCGAAGCTCAAGAACTGACCATCGCCACCCTCATCTTGTTGTTTAGCTGGACATAGGGAAGTGCACCAAGAAAAATTCCACATTTCAATAAACACTTCGCCCACGGCTGCTCAAAGCTGAAATAAAACTATCTCGACGTTTTGGGCCTTTTTGCCCGTGATTCTTCACTTTGCGACTAAACTATTCACAGCAGTGCCAAAATTTCAGCGTCACTGAATGCGGGTGCCAGCGGCCTACAAGCAAACCAAAAATAAAATCAATGCGACCACTCACATCACAGCTGGGTCATGTTATACAGAGGTATGTTGAAAGTGACACGTGGGCACAAATGGGCAAAAAGCGACAATTTCTCACCTTTCTGCCCGTTCGAAGCTCAAGAACTGACCATCGCCACCCTGATCTTGTTGTTTAGCTGGACATAGGGAAGTGCACCAAGAAAAATTCCACATTTCAATAAACACTTCGCCCAGGGCTGCTCAAAGCTGAAATTAAACTATCTTGACGTTTTGGGCCTTTTTGCCCGTGATTCTTCACTTTGCGACTAAACTATTCTCAGCAGTGCCAAAATTTCGGCGTCACTGAATGCGGGTGCCAGTGGCCTACAAGCAAACCAAAAATCAAATCAATGCGACCACTCACATCACAGCTGGGTCATGTTATACAGAGGTATGTTGAAAGTGACACGTGGGCACAAATGGCCAAAAAGCGACAATTTCTAACCTTTCTGCCCGTTCGAAGCTCAAGAACTGACCATCGCCACCCTCATCTTGTTGTTTAGCTGGACATAGGGAAGTGCACCAAGAAAAATTGCACATTTCAATAAACACTTCGCCCAGGGCTGCTCAAAGCTGAAATAAAACTATCTTGACGTTTTGGGCCTTTTTGCCCGTGATTCTTCACTTTGCGACTAAACTATTCACAGCAGTGCCAAAATTTCAGCGTCACTGAATGCGGGTGCCAGCGGCCTACAAGCAAACCAAAAATAAAATCAATGCGACCACTCACATCACAGCTGGGTCATGTTATACAGAGGTATGTTGAAAGTGACACGTGGCCACAAATGGGCAAAAAGCGACAATTTCTCACCTTTCTGCCCGTTCGAAGCTCAAGAACTGACCATCGCCACCCTCATCTTGTTGTTTAGCTGGACATAGGGAAGTGCACCAAGAAAAATTCCACATTTCAATAAACACTTCGCCCAGGGCTGCTCAAAGCTGAAATTAAACTATCTTGACGTTTTGGGCCTTTTTGCCCGTGATTCTTCACTTTGCGACTAAACTATTCTCAGCAGTGCCAAAATTTCGGCGTCACTGAATGCGGGTGCCAGCGGCCTACAAGCAAACCAAAAATCAAATCAATGCGACCACTCCAATCACAGCTGGGTCATGTTATAGAGAGGTATGTTGAAAGTGACACGTGGGCACAAATGGGCAAAAAGCGACAATTTCTAACCTTTCTGCCCGTTCGAAGCTCAAGAACTGACCATCGCTACCCTCATCTTGTTGTTTAGCTGGACATCGGGAAGTGCACCAAGAAAAATTCCACATTTCAATAAACACTTCGCCCAGGGCTGCTCAAAGCTGGAATAAAACCATCTTGACGTTTTGGGCCTTTTTGCCCGTGATTCTTCACTTTGCGACTAAACTATTCACAGCAGTGCCAAAATTTCGGCGTCACTGAATGCGGGTGCCAGCGGCCTACAAGCAAACCAAAAATCAAATCAATGCAACCACTCACATCACAGCTGGTCATGTTATAGAGAGGTATGTTGAAAGTGACACGTGGGCACAAATGGGCAAAAAGCGACAATTTCTCACCTTTCTGCCCGTTCGAAGCTCAAGAACTGACCATCGCCACCCTCATCTTGTTGTTTAGCTGGACATAGGGAAGTGCACCAAGAAAAATTCCACATTTCAATAAACACTTCGCCCACGGCTGCTCAAAGCTGAAATAAAACTATCTCGACGTTTTGGGCCTTTTTGCCCGTGATTCTTCACTTTGCGACTAAACTATTCACAGCAGTGCCAAAATTTCAGCGTCACTGAATGCGGGTGCCAGCGGCCTACAAGCAAACCAAAAATAAAATCAATGCGACCACTCACATCACAGCTGGGTCATGTTATACAGAGGTATGTTGAAAGTGACACGTGGGCACAAATGGGCAAAAAGCGACAATTTCTCACCTTTCTGCCCGTTCGAAGCTCAAGAACTGACCATCGCCACCCTGATCTTGTTGTTTAGCTGGACATAGGGAAGTGCACCAAGAAAAATTCCACATTTCAATAAACACTTCGCCCAGGGCTGCTCAAAGCTGAAATTAAACTATCTTGACGTTTTGGGCCTTTTTGCCCGTGATTCTTCACTTTGCGACTAAACTATTCTCAGCAGTGCCAAAATTTCGGCGTCACTGAATGCGGGTGCCAGCGGCCTACAAGCAAACCAAAAATCAAATCAATGCGACCACTCACATCACAGCTGGGTCATGTTATAGAGAGGTATGTTGAAAGTGACACGTGGGCACAAATGGGCAAAAAGCGACAATTTCTAACCTTTCTGCCCGTTCGAAGCTCAAGAACTGACCATCGCCACCCTCATCTTGTTGTTTAGCTGGACATAGGGAAGTGCACCAAGAAAAATTCCACATTTCAATAAACACTCCGCCCAGGGCTGCTCAAAGCTGGAATAAAACTATCTTGACGTTTTTGGCCTTTTTGCCCGTGATTCTTCACTTTGCGACTAAACTATTCCCAGCAGTGCCAAAATTTCGGCGTTACTGAATGCGGGTGCCAGCGGCCTACAAGCAAACCAAAAATAAAATCAATGCGACCACTCACATCACAGCTGGGTCATGTTATACAGAGGTATGTTGAAAGTGACACGTGGCCACAAATGGGCAAAAAGCGACAATTTCTCACCTTTCTGCCCGTTCGAAGCTCAAGAACTGACCATCGCCACCCTCATCTTGTTGTTTAGCTGGACATAGGGAAGTGCACCAAGAAAAATTCCACATTTCAATAAACACTTCGCCCAGGGCTGCTCAAAGCTGGAATAAAACCATCTTGACGTTTTGGGCCTTTTTGCCCGTGATTCTTCACTTTGCGACTAAACTATTCACAGCAGTGCCAAAATTTCGGCGTCACTGAATGCGGGTGCCAGCGGCCTACAAGCAAACCAAAAATCAAATCAATGCAACCACTCACATCACAGCTGGTCATGTTATAGAGAGGTATGTTGAAAGTGACACGTGGGCACAAATGGGCAAAAAGCGACAATTTCTCACCTTTCTGCCCGTTCGAAGCTCAAGAACTGACCATCGCCACCCTCATCTTGTTGTTTAGCTGGACATAGGGAAGTGCACCAAGAAAAATTCCACATTTCAATAAACACTTCGCCCACGGCTGCTCAAAGCTGAAATAAAACTATCTCGACGTTTTGGGCCTTTTTGCCCGTGATTCTTCACTTTGCGACTAAACTATTCACAGCAGTGCCAAAATTTCAGCGTCACTGAATGCGGGTGCCAGCGGCCTACAAGCAAACCAAAAATAAAATCAATGTGACCACTCACATCACAGCTGGGTCATGTTATACAGAGGTATGTTGAAAGTGACACGTGGGCACAAATGGGCAAAAAGCGACAATTTCTCACCTTTATGCCCGTTCGAAGCTCAAGAACTGACCATCGCCACCCTGATCTTGTTGTTTAGCTGGACATAGGGAAGTGCACCAAGAAAAATTCCACATTTCAATAAACACTTCGCCCAGGGCTGCTCAAAGCTGAAATTAAACTATCTTGACGTTTTGGGCCTTTTTGCCCGTGATTCTTCACTTTGCGACTAAACTATTCTCAGCAGTGCCAAAATTTCGGCGTCACTGAATGCGGGTGCCAGCGGCCTACAAGCAAACCAAAAATCAAATCAATGCGACCACTCACATCACAGCTGGGTCATGTTATAGAGAGGTATGTTGAAAGTGACACGTGGGCACAAATGGGCAAAAAGCGACAATTTCTAACCTTTCTGCCCGTTCGAAGCTCAAGAACTGACCATCGCCACCCTCATCTTGTTGTTTAGCTGGACATAGGGAAGTGCACCAAGAAAAATTCCACATTTCAATAAACACTCCGCCCAGGGCTGCTCAAAGCTGGAATAAAACTATCTTGACGTTTTTGGCCTTTTTGCCCGTGATTCTTCACTTTGCGACTAAACTATTCACAGCAGTGCCAAAATTTTGCCGTCACTGAATGCGGGTGCCAGCGGCCTGCAAGCAAACCAAA
Source organism: Sycon ciliatum (assembly GCF_964019385.1). Classification (NCBI taxonomy): domain Eukaryota; kingdom Metazoa; phylum Porifera; class Calcarea; order Leucosolenida; family Sycettidae; genus Sycon; species Sycon ciliatum. Next base: position 19,620,891 of record NC_088653.1, read on the forward strand.
AATCAAATCAATGCGACCACTCACATCACAGCTGGGTCATGTTATAGAGAGGTATGTTGAAAGTGACACGTGGGCACAAATGGGCAAAAAGCGACAATTTCTCACCTTTCTGCCCGTTCGAAGCTCAAGAACTGACCATCGCCACCCTCATCTTGTTGTTTAGCTGGACATAGGGAAGTGCACCAAGAAAAATTGCACATTTCAATAAACACTTCGCCCAGGGCTGCTCAAAGCTGAAATAAAACTATCTCGAAGTTTCGGGCCTTTTTGCCCGTGATTCTTCACTTTGCGACTAAACTATTCCCAGCAGTGCCAAAATTTCGGCGTTACTGAATGCGGGTGCCAGCGGCCTACAAGCAAACCAAAAATAAAATCAATGCGACCACTCACATCACAGCTGGGTCATGTTATACAGAGGTATGTTGAAAGTGACACGTGGCCACAAATGGGCAAAAAGCGACAATTTCTCACCTTTCTGCCCGTTCGAAGCTCAAGAACTGACCATCGCCACCCTCATCTTGTTGTTTAGCTGGACATAGGGAAGTGCACCAAGAAAAATTCCACATTTCAATAAACACTTCGCCCAGGGCTGCTCAAAGCTGAAATAAAACTATCTTGACGTTTTGGGCCTTTTTGCCCGTGATTCTTCACTTTGCGACTAAACTATTCTCAGCAGTGCCAAAATTTCGGCGTCACTGAATGCGGGTGCCAGCGGCCTACAAGCAAACCAAAAATCAAATCAATGCGACCACTCCAATCACAGCTGGGTCATGTTATAGAGAGGTATGTTGAAAGTGACACGTGGGCACAAATGGGCAAAAAGCGACAATTTCTAACCTTTCTGCCCGTTCGAAGCTCAAGAACTGACCATCGCTACCCTCATCTTGTTGTTTAGCTGGACATAGGGAAGTGCACCAAGAAAAATTCCACATTTCAATAAACACTTCGCCCAGGGCTGCTCAAAGCTGGAATAAAACTATCTTGACGTTTTGGGCCTTTTTGCCCGTGATTCTTCACTTTGCGACTAAACTATTCACAGCAGTGCCAAAATTTCGGCGTCACTGAATGCGGGTGCCAGCGGCCTACAAGCAAACCAAAAATAAAATCAATGCGACAACTCACATCACAGCGGGCTCATGTTATAGAGAGGTATGTTGAAAGTGACACGTGGCCACAAATGGGCAAAAAGCTACAATTTCTCACCTTTCTGCCCGTTCGAAGCTCAAGAACTGACCATCGCCACCCTCATCTTGTTGTTTAGCTGGACATAGGGAAGTGCACCAAGAAAAATTCCACATTTCAATAAACACTTCGCCCAGGGCTGCTCAAAGCTAAAATAAAACTATCTCGACGTTTTGGGCCTTTTTGCCCGTGATTCTTCACTTTGCGACTAAACTATTCTCAGCAGTGCCAAAATTTCGGCGTCACTGAATGCGGGTGCCAGCGGCCTACAAGCAAACCAAAAATCAAATCAATGCGACCACTCACATCACAGCTGGGTCATGTTATAGAGAGGTATGTTGAAAGTGACACGTGGGCACAAATGGGCAAAAAGCGACAATTTCTCACCTTTCTGCCCGTTCGAAGCTCAAGAACTGACTATCGCCACCTTCATCTTGTTGTTTAGCTGGACATAGGGGAGTGCACCAAGAAAAATTCCACATTTCAATAAACACTTCGCCCAGGGCTGCTCAAAGCTGGAATAAAACTATCTTCACGTTTTGGGCCTTTTTGCCCGTGATTCTTCACTTTGCGACTAAACTATTCACAGCAGTGCCAAAATTTTGCCGTCACTGAATGCGGGTGCCAGCGGCCTACAAGCAAACCAAAAATCAAATCAATGCGACCACTCACATCACAGCTGGGTCATGTTATAGAGAGGTATGTTGAAAGTGACACGTGGCCACAAATGGGCAAAAAGCGACAATTTCTCACCTTTATGCCCGTTCGAAGCTCAAGAACTGACCATCGCCACCCTCATCTTGTTGTTTAGCTGGACATAGGGAAGTGCACCAAGAAAAATTCCACATTTCAATAAACACTTCGCCCAGGGCTGCTCAAAGCTGGTATAAAACTATCTTGACGTTTTGGGCCTTTTTGCCCGTGATTCTTCACTTTGCGACTAAACTATTCACAGCAGTGCCAAAATTTCGGCGTCACTGAATGCGGGTGCCAGCGGCCTAACAGTTACAAGCAAACCAAAAATCAAATCAATGCGACCACTCACATCATAGCTGGGTCATGTTATAGAGAGGTATGTTGAAAGTGACACGTGGGCACAAATGGGCAAAAAGCGACAATTTCTCACCTTTCTGCCCGTTCGAAGCTCAAGAACTGACTATCGCCACCCTCATCTTGTTGTTTAGCTGGACATAGGGAAGTGCACCAAGAAAAATTCCACATTTCAATAAACACTTCGCCCAGGGCTGCTCAAAGCTGGAATAAAACTATCTTGACGTTTTGGGCCTTTTTGCCCGTGATTCTTCACTTTGCGACTAAACTATTCACAGCAGTGCCAAAATTTCGGCGTCACTGAATGCGGGTGCCAGCGGCCTACAAGCAAACCAAAAATCAAATCAATGCGACCACTCCAATCACAGCTGGGTCATGTTATAGAGAGGTATGTTGAAAGTGACACGTGGGCACAAATGGGCAAAAAGCGACAATTTCTAACCTTTCTGCCCGTTCGAAGCTCAAGAACTGACCATCGCTACCCTCATCTTGTTGTTTAGCTGGACATAGGGAAGTGCACCAAGAAAAATTCCACATTTCAATAAACACTTCGCCCAGGGCTGCTCAAAGCTGGAATAAAACTATCTTGACGTTTTGGGCCTTTTTGCCCGTGATTCTTCACTTTGCGACTAAACTATTCACAGCAGTGCCAAAATTTCGGCGTCACTGAATGCGGGTGCCAGCGGCCTACAAGCAAACCAAAAATAAAATCAATGCGACAACTCACATCACAGCGGGCTCATGTTATAGAGAGGTATGTTGAAAGTGACACGTGGCCACAAATGGGCAAAAAGCTACAATTTCTCACCTTTCTGCCCGTTCGAAGCTCAAGAACTGACCATCGCCACCCTCATCTTGTTGTTTAGCTGGACATAGGGAAGTGCACCAAGAAAAATTCCACATTTCAATAAACACTTCGCCCAGGGCTGCTCAAAGCTAAAATTAAACTATCTCGACGTTTTGGGCCTTTTTGCCCGTGATTCTTCACTTTGCGACTAAACTATTCTCAGCAGTGCCAAAATTTCGGCGTCACTGAATGCGGGTGCCAGCGGCCTACAAGCAAACCAAAAATCAAATCAATGCGACCACTCACATCACAGCTGGGTCATGTTATAGAGAGGTATGTTGAAAGTGACACGTGGGCACAAATGGGCAAAAAGCGACAATTTCTCACCTTTCTGCCCGTTCGAAGCTCAAGAACTGACTATCGCCACCCTCATCTTGTTGTTTAGCTGGACATAGGGGAGTGCACCAAGAAAAATTCCACATTTCAATAAACACTTCGCCCAGGGCTGCTCAAAGCTGGAATAAAACTATCTTCACGTTTTGGGCCTTTTTGCCCGTGATTCTTCACTTTGCGACTAAACTATTCACAGCAGTGCCAAAATTTTGCCGTCACTGAATGCGGGTGCCAGCGGCCTACAAGCAAACCAAAAATCAAATCAATGCGACCACTCACATCACAGCTGGGTCATGTTATAGAGAGGTATGTTGAAAGTGACACGTGGCCACAAATGGGCAAAAAGCGACAATTTCTCACCTTTATGCCCGTTCGAAGCTCAAGAACTGACCATCGCCACCCTCATCTTGTTGTTTAGCTGGACATAGGGAAGTGCACCAAGAAAAATTCCACATTTCAATAAACACTTCGCCCAGGGCTGCTCAAAGCTGGTATAAAACTATCTTGACGTTTTGGGCCTTTTTGCCCGTGATTCTTCACTTTGCGACTAAACTATTCACAGCAGTGCCAAAATTTCGGCGTCACTGAATGCGGGTGCCAGCGGCCTAACAGTTACAAGCAAACCAAAAATCAAATCAATGCGACCACTCACATCATAGCTGGGTCATGTTATAGAGAGGTATGTTGAAAGTGACACGTGGGCACAAATGGGCAAAAAGCGACAATTTCTCACCTTTCTGCCCGTTCGAAGCTCAAGAACTGACTATCGCCACCCTCATCTTGTTGTTTAGCTGGACATAGGGAAGTGCACCAAGAAAAATTCCACATTTCAATAAACACTTCGCCCAGGGCTGCTCAAAGCTGGAATAAAACTATCTTGACGTTTTGGGCCTTTTTGCCCGTGATTCTTCACTTTGCGACTAAACTATTCACAGCAGTGCCAAAATTTTGCCGTCACTGAATGCGGGTGCCAGCGGCCTACAAGCAAACCAAAAATCAAATCAATGCGACCACTCACATCACAGATGGGTCATGTTATAGAGAGGTATGTTGAAAGTGACACGTGGCCACAAATGGGCAAAAAGCGACAATTTCTCACCTTTCTGCCCGTTCGAAGCTCAAGAACTGACCATCGCCACCCTCATCTTGTTGTTTAGCTGGACATAGGGAAGTGCACCAAGAAAAATTCCACATTTCAATAAACACTTCGCCCAGGGCTGCTCAAAGCTGAAATAAAACTATCTCGACGTTTTGGGCCTTTTTGCCCGTGATTCTTCACTTTGCGACTAAACTATTCACAGCAGTGCCAAAATTTCGGCGTCACTGAATGCGGGTGCCCGCGGCCTACAAGCAAACCAAAAATAAAATCAATGCGACCACTCACATCACAGCTTGGTCATGTTATAGAGAGGTATGTTGAAAGTGACACGTGGCCACAAATGGGCAAAAAGCGACAATTTCTCACCTTTATGCCCGTTCGAAGCTCAAGAACTGACCATCGCCACCCTCATCTTGTTGTTTAGCTGGACATAGGGAAGTGCACCAAGAAAAATTCCACATTTCAATAAACACTTCGCCCAGGGCTGCTCAAAGCTGGAATAAAACTATCTTGACGTTTTGGGCCTTTTTGCCCGTGATTCTTCACTTTGCGACTAAACTATTCACAGCAGTGCCAAAATTTTGCCGTCACTGAATGCGGGTGCCAGCGGCCTACAAGCAAACCAAAAATCAAATCAATGCGACCACTCACATCACAGCTGGGTCATGTTATAGAGAGGTATGTTGAAAGTGACACGTGGCCACAAATGGGCAAAAAGCGACAATTTCTCACCTTTCTGCCCGTTCGAAGCTCAAGAACTGACCATCGCCACCCTCATCTTGTTGTTTAGCTGGACATAGGGAAGTGCACCAAGAAAAATTCCACATTTCAATAAACACTTCGCCCAGGGCTGCTCAAAGCTGAAATAAAACTATCTCGACGTTTTGGGCCTTTTTGCCCGTGATTCTTCACTTTGCGACTAAACTATTAACAGCAGTGCCAAAATTTCGGCGTCACTGAATGCGGGTGCCAGCGGCCTACAAGCAAACCAAAAATCAAATCAATGCGACCACTCACATCACAGCTTGGTCATGTTATAGAGAGGTATGTTGAAAGTGACACGTGGCCACAAATGGGCAAAAAGCGACAATTTCTCACCTTTATGCCCGTTCGAAGCTCAAGAACTGACCATCGCCACCGTCATCTTGTTGTTTAGCTGGACATAGGGAAGTGCACCAAGAAAAATTCCACATTTCAATAAACACTTCGCCCAGGGCTGCTCAAAGCTGAAATAAAACTATCTTGACGTTTTGGGCCTTTTTGCCCGTGATTCTTCACTTTGCGACTAAACTATTCTCAGCAGTGCCAAAATTTCGGCGTCACTGAATGCGGGTGCCAGCGGCCTACAAGCAAACCAAAAATCAAATCAATGCGACCACTCCAATCACAGCTGGGTCATGTTATACAGAGGTATGTTGAAAGTGACACGTGGCCACAAATGGGCAAAAAGCGACAATTTCTAACCTTTCTGCCCGTTCGAAGCTCAAGCACTGACCATCGCCACCCTCATCTTGTTGTTTAGCTGGACATAGGGAAGTGCACCAAGAAAAATTCCACATTTCAATAAACACTTCGCCCAGGGCTGCTCAAAGCTGAAATTAAACTATCTTGACGTTTTGGGCCTTTTTGCCCGTGATTCTTCACTTTGCGACTAAACTATTCACAGCAGTGCCAAAATTTCGGCGTCACTGAATGCGGGTGCCAGCGGCCTACAAGCAAACCAAAAATCAAATCAATGCGACCACTCCAATCACAGCTGGGTCATGTTATAGAGAGGTATGTTGAAAGTGACACGTGGCCACAAATGGGCAAAAAGCGACAATTTCTCACCTTTATGCCCGTTCGAAGCTCAAGAACTGACCATCGCCACCCTCATCTTGTTGTTTAGCTGGACATAGGGAAGTGCACCAAGAAAAATTCCACATTTCAATAAACACTTCGCCCAGGGCTGCTCAAAGCTGGAATAAAACTATCTTGACGTTTTGGGCCTTTTTGCCCGTGATTCTTCACTTTGCGACTAAACTATTCACAGCAGTGCCAAAATTTCGGCGTCACTGAATGCGGGTGCCAGCGGCCTACAAGCAAACCAAAAATCAAATCAATGCGACCACTCACATCACAGCTGGGTCATGTTATAGAGAGGTATGTTGAAAGTGACACGTGGGCACAAATGGGCAAAAAGCGACAATTTCTCACCTTTCTGCCCGTTCGAAGCTCAAGAACTGACCATCGCCACCCTCATCTTGTTGTTTAGCTGGACATAGGGAAGTGCACCAAGAAAAATTCCACATTTCAATAAACACTTCGCCCAGGGCTGCTCAAAGCTGAAATTAAACTATCTTGATGTTTTGGGCCTTTTTGCCCGTGATTCTTCACTTTGCGACTAAACTATTCACAGCAGTGCCAAAATTTCGGCGTCACTGAATGCGGGTGCCAGCGGCCTACAAGCAAACCAAAAATCAAATCAATGCAACCACTCACATCACAGCGGGCTCATGTTATAGAGAGGTATGTTGAAAGTGACACGTGGCCACAAATGGGCAAAAAGCGACAATTTCTCACCTTTATGCCCGTTTCAAGCTCAAAAACTGACCATCGCCACCCTCATCTTGTTGTTTAGCTGGACATAGGGAAGTGCACCAAGAAAAATTCCACATTTCAATAAACACTTCGCCCAGGGCTGCTAAAAGCTGAAATAAAACTATCTCGACGTTTTGGGCCTTTTTGCCCGTGATTCTTCACTTTACGACTAAACTATTCACAGCAGTGCCAAAATTTCGACGTCACTGAATGCGGGTGCCAGCGGCCTACAAGCAAACCAAAAATAAAATCAATGCGACCACTCACATCACAGCGGGCTCATGTTATACAGAGGTATGTTGAAAGTGACACGTGGCCACAAATGGGCAAAAAGCGACAATTTCTCACCTTTACTCCCGTTCGAAGCTCCAGAACTGACCATCGCCACCCTCATCTTGTTGTTTAGCTGGACATAGGGAAGTGCACCAAGAAAAATTCCACATTTCAATAATCACTTCGCCCAGGGCTGCTCAAAGCTGAAATAAAACTATCTTGACGTTTTGGGCCTTTTTGCCCGTGATTCTTCACTTTGCGACTAAACTATTCTCAGCAGTGCCAAAATTTCGGCGTCACTGAATGCGGGTGCCAGCGGCCTACAAGCAAACCAAAAATCAAATCAATGCGACCACTCACATCACAGCTGGGTCATGTTATAGAGAGGTATGTTGAAAGTGACACGTGGGCACAAATGGGCAAAAAGCGACAATTTCTCACCTTTCTGCCCGTTCGAAGCTCAAGAACTGACTATCGCCACCCTCATCTTGTTGTTTAGCTGGACATAGGGAAGTGCACCAAGAAAAATTCCACATTTCAATAAACACTTCGCCCAGGGCTGCTCAAAGCTGAAATTAAACTATCTTGACGTTTTGGGCCTTTTTGCCCGTGATTCTTCACTTTGCGACTAAACTATTCTCAGCAGTGCCAAAATTTCGGCGTCACTGAATGCGGGTGCCAGCGGCCTACAAGCAAACCAAAAATCAAATCAATGCGACCACTCACATCACAGCTGGGTCATGTTATAGAGAGGTATGTTGAAAGTGACACGTGGGCACAAATGGGCAAAAAGCGACAATTTCTAACCTTTCTGCCCGTTCGAAGCTCAAGAACTGACCATCGCCACCCTCATCTTGTTGTTTAGCTGGACATAGGGAAGTGCACCAAGAAAAATTCCACATTTCAATAAACACTCCGCCCAGGGCTGCTCAAAGCTGGAATAAAACTATCTTGACGTTTTTGGCCTTTTTGCCCGTGATTCTTCACTTTGCGACTAAACTATTCACAGCAGTGCCAAAATTTTGCCGTCACTGAATGCGGGTGCCAGCGGCCTGCAAGCAAACCAAAAATCAAATCAATGCGACCACTCACATCACAGCTGGGTCATGTTATAGAGAGGTATGTTGAAAGTGACACGTGGGCACAAATGGGCAAAAAGCGACAATTTCTCACCTTTCTGCCCGTTCGAAGCTCAAGAACTGACCATCGCCACCCTCATCTTGTTGTTTAGCTGGACATAGGGAAGTGCACCAAGAAAAATTGCACATTTCAATAAACACTTCGCCCAGGGCTGCTCAAAGCTGAAATAAAACTATCTCGAAGTTTCGGGCCTTTTTGCCCGTGATTCTTCACTTTGCGACTAAACTATTCCCAGCAGTGCCAAAATTTCGGCGTTACTGAATGCGGGTGCCAGCGGCCTACAAGCAAACCAAAAATAAAATCAATGCGACCACTCACATCACAGCTGGGTCATGTTATACAGAGGTATGTTGAAAGTGACACGTGGCCACAAATGGGCAAAAAGCGACAATTTCTCACCTTTCTGCCCGTTCGAAGCTCAAGAACTGACCATCGCCACCCTCATCTTGTTGTTTAGCTGGACATAGGGAAGTGCACCAAGAAAAATTCCACATTTCAATAAACACTTCGCCCAGGGCTGCTCAAAGCTGAAATAAAACTATCTTGACGTTTTGGGCCTTTTTGCCCGTGATTCTTCACTTTGCGACTAAACTATTCTCAGCAGTGCCAAAATTTCGGCGTCACTGAATGCGGGTGCCAGCGGCCTACAAGCAAACCAAAAATCAAATCAATGCGACCACTCCAATCACAGCTGGGTCATGTTATAGAGAGGTATGTTGAAAGTGACACGTGGGCACAAATGGGCAAAAAGCGACAATTTCTAACCTTTCTGCCCGTTCGAAGCTCAAGAACTGACCATCGCTACCCTCATCTTGTTGTTTAGCTGGACATAGGGAAGTGCACCAAGAAAAATTCCACATTTCAATAAACACTTCGCCCAGGGCTGCTCAAAGCTGGAATAAAACTATCTTGACGTTTTGGGCCTTTTTGCCCGTGATTCTTCACTTTGCGACTAAACTATTCACAGCAGTGCCAAAATTTCGGCGTCACTGAATGCGGGTGCCAGCGGCCTACAAGCAAACCAAAAATAAAATCAATGCGACAACTCACATCACAGCGGGCTCATGTTATAGAGAGGTATGTTGAAAGTGACACGTGGCCACAAATGGGCAAAAAGCTACAATTTCTCACCTTTCTGCCCGTTCGAAGCTCAAGAACTGACCATCGCCACCCTCATCTTGTTGTTTAGCTGGACATAGGGAAGTGCACCAAGAAAAATTCCACATTTCAATAAACACTTCGCCCAGGGCTGCTCAAAGCTAAAATAAAACTATCTCGACGTTTTGGGCCTTTTTGCCCGTAATTCTTCACTTTGCGACTAAACTATTCTCAGCAGTGCCAAAATTTCGGCGTCACTGAATGCGGGTGCCAGCGGCCTACAAGCAAACCAAAAATCAAATCAATGCGACCACTCACATCACAGCTGGGTCATGTTATAGGGAGGTATGTTGAAAGTGACACGTGGGCACAAATGGGCAAAAAGCGACAATTTCTCACCTTTCTGCCCGTTCGAAGCTCAAGAACTGACTATCGCCACCCTCATCTTGTTGTTTAGCTGGACATAGGGGAGTGCACCAAGAAAAATTCCACATTTCAATAAACACTTCGCCCAGGGCTGCTCAAAGCTGGAATAAAACTATCTTCACGTTTTGGGCCTTTTTGCCCGTGATTCTTCACTTTGCGACTAAACTATTCACAGCAGTGCCAAAATTTTGCCGTCACTGAATGCGGGTGCCAGCGGCCTACAAGCAAACCAAAAATCAAATCAATGCGACCACTCACATCACAGCTGGGTCATGTTATAGAGAGGTATGTTGAAAGTGACACGTGGCCACAAATGGGCAAAAAGCGACAATTTCTCACCTTTATGCCCGTTCGAAGCTCAAGAACTGACCATCGCCACCCTCATCTTGTTGTTTAGCTGGACATAGGGAAGTGCACCAAGAAAAATTCCACATTTCAATAAACACTTCGCCCAGGGCTGCTCAAAGCTGGTATAAAACTATCTTGACGTTTTGGGCCTTTTTGCCCGTGATTCTTCACTTTGCGACTAAACTATTCACAGCAGTGCCAAAATTTCGGCGTCACTGAATGCGGGTGCCAGCGGCCTAACAGTTACAAGCAAACCAAAAATCAAATCAATGCGACCACTCACATCATAGCTGGGTCATGTTATAGAGAGGTATGTTGAAAGTGACACGTGGGCACAAATGGGCAAAAAGCGACAATTTCTCACCTTTCTGCCCGTTCGAAGCTCAAGAACTGACTATCGCCACCCTCATCTTGTTGTTTAGCTGGACATAGGGAAGTGCACCAAGAAAAATTCCACATTTCAATAAACACTTCGCCCAGGGCTGCTCAAAGCTGGAATAAAACTATCTTGACGTTTTGGGCCTTTTTGCCCGTGATTCTTCACTTTGCGACTAAACTATTCACAGCAGTGCCAAAATTTTGCCGTCACTGAATGCGGGTGCCAGCGGCCTACAAGCAAACCAAAAATCAAATCAATGCGACCACTCACATCACAGATGGGTCATGTTATAGAGAGGTATGTTGAAAGTGACACGTGGCCACAAATGGGCAAAAAGCGACAATTTCTCACCTTTCTGCCCGTTCGAAGCTCAAGAACTGACCATCGCCACCCTCATCTTGTTGTTTAGCTGGACATAGGGAAGTGCACCAAGAAAAATTCCACATTTCAATAAACACTTCGCCCAGGGCTGCTCAAAGCTGAAATAAAACTATCTCGACGTTTTGGGCCTTTTTGCCCGTGATTCTTCACTTTGCGACTAAACTATTCACAGCAGTGCCAAAATTTCGGCGTCACTGAATGCGGGTGCCCGCGGCCTACAAGCAAACCAAAAATAAAATCAATGCGACCACTCACATCACAGCTTGGTCATGTTATAGAGAGGTATGTTGAAAGTGACACGTGGCCACAAATGGGCAAAAAGCGACAATTTCTCACCTTTATGCCCGTTCGAAGCTCAAGAACTGACCATCGCCACCCTCATCTTGTTGTTTAGCTGGACATAGGGAAGTGCACCAAGAAAAATTCCACATTTCAATAAACACTTCGCCCAGGGCTGCTCAAAGCTGGAATAAAACTATCTTGACGTTTTGGGCCTTTTTGCCCGTGATTCTTCACTTTGCGACTAAACTATTCACAGCAGTGCCAAAATTTTGCCGTCACTGAATGCGGGTGCCAGCGGCCTACAAGCAAACCAAAAATCAAATCAATGCGACCACTCACATCACAGCTGGGTCATGTTATAGAGAGGTATGTTGAAAGTGACACGTGGCCACAAATGGGCAAAAAGCTACAATTTCTCACCTTTCTGCCCGTTCGAAGCTCAAGAACTGACCATCGCCACCCTCATCTTGTTGTTTAGCTGGACATAGGGAAGTGCACCAAGAAAAATTCCACATTTCAATAAACACTTCGCCCAGGGCTGCTCAAAGCTGGAATAAAACTATCTTGACGTTTTGGGCCTTTTTGCCCGTGATTCTTCACTTTGCGACTAAACTATTCACAGCAGTGCCAAAATTTCGGCGTCACTGAATGCGGGTGCCAGCGGCCTACAAGCAAACCAAAAATCAAATCAATGCGACCACTCACATCACAGCTGGGTCATGTTATACAGAGGTATGTTGAAAGTGACACGTGGGCACAAATGGGCAAAAAGCGACAATTTCTCACCTTTCTGCCCGTTCGAAGCTCAAGAACTGACCATCGCCACCCTCATCTTGTTGTTTAGCTGGACATAGGGAAGTGCACCAAGAAAAATTCCACATTTCAATAAACACTTCGCCCAGGGCTGCTCAAAGCTGAAATTAAACTATCTTGATGTTTTGGGCCTTTTTGCCCGTGATTCTTCACTTTGCGACTAAACTATTCACAGCAGTGCCAAAATTTCGGCGTCACTGAATGCGGGTGCCAGCGGCCTACAAGCAAACCAAAAATCAAATCAATGCAACCACTCACATCACAGCGGGCTCATGTTATAGAGAGGTATGTTGAAAGTGACACGTGGCCACAAATGGGCAAAAAGCGACAATTTCTCACCTTTATGCCCGTTTCAAGCTCAAAAACTGACCATCGCCACCCTCATCTTGTTGTTTAGCTGGACATAGGGAAGTGCACCAAGAAAAATTCCACATTTCAATAAACACTTCGCCCAGGGCTGCTCAAAGCTGAAATAAAACTATCTCGACGTTTTGGGCCTTTTTGCCCGTGATTCTTCACTTTACGACTAAACTATTCACAGCAGTGCCAAAATTTCGACGTCACTGAATGCGGGTGCCAGCGGCCTACAAGCAAACCAAAAATAAAATCAATGCGACCACTCACATCACAGCGGGCTCATGTTATACAGAGGTATGTTGAAAGTGACACGTGGCCACAAACGGGCAAAAAGCGACAATTTCTCACCTTTACTCCCGTTCGAAGCTCCAGAACTGACCATCGCCACCCTCATCTTGTTGTTTAGCTGGACATAGGGAAGTGCACCAAGAAAAATTCCACATTTCAATAATCACTTCGCCCAGGGCTGCTCAAAGCTGAAATAAAACTATCTTGACGTTTTGGGCCTTTTTGCCCGTGATTCTTCACTTTGCGACTAAACTATTCTCAGCAGTGCCAAAATTTCGGCGTCACTGAATGCGGGTGCCAGCGGCCTACAAGCAAACCAAAAATCAAATCAATGCGACCACTCACATCACAGCTGGGTCATGTTATAGAGAGGTATGTTGAAAGTGACACGTGGGCACAAATGGGCAAAAAGCGACAATTTCTCACCTTTCTGCCCGTTCGAAGCTCAAGAACTGACTATCGCCACCCTCATCTTGTTGTTTAGCTGGACATAGGGAAGTGCACCAAGAAAAATTCCACATTTCAATAAACACTTCGCCCAGGGCTGCTCAAAGCTGAAATTAAACTATCTTGACGTTTTGGGCCTTTTTGCCCGTGATTCTTCACTTTGCGACTAAACTATTCTCAGCAGTGCCAAAATTTCGGCGTCACTGAATGCGGGTGCCAGCGGCCTACAAGCAAACCAAAAATCAAATCAATGCGACCACTCACATCACAGCTGGGTCATGTTATAGAGAGGTATGTTGAAAGTGACACGTGGGCACAAATGGGCAAAAAGCGACAATTTCTAACCTTTCTGCCCGTTCGAAGCTCAAGAACTGACCATCGCCACCCTCATCTTGTTGTTTAGCTGGACATAGGGAAGTGCACCAAGAAAAATTCCACATTTCAATAAACACTCCGCCCAGGGCTGCTCAAAGCTGGAATAAAACTATCTTGACGTTTTTGGCCTTTTTGCCCGTGATTCTTCACTTTGCGACTAAACTATTCACAGCAGTGCCAAAATTTTGCCGTCACTGAATGCGGGTGCCAGCGGCCTGCAAGCAAACCAAAAATCAAATCAATGCGACCACTCACATCACAGCTGGGTCATGTTATAGAGAGGTATGTTGAAAGTGACACGTGGGCACAAATGGGCAAAAAGCGACAATTTCTCACCTTTCTGCCCGTTCGAAGCTCAAGAACTGACCATCGCCACCCTCATCTTGTTGTTTAGCTGGACATAGGGAAGTGCACCAAGAAAAATTGCACATTTCAATAAACACTTCGCCCAGGGCTGCTCAAAGCTGAAATAAAACTATCTCGAAGTTTCGGGCCTTTTTGCCCGTGATTCTTCACTTTGCGACTAAACTATTCCCAGCAGTGCCAAAATTTCGGCGTTACTGAATGCGGGTGCCAGCGGCCTACAAGCAAACCAAAAATAAAATCAATGCGACCACTCACATCACAGCTGGGTCATGTTATACAGAGGTATGTTGAAAGTGACACGTGGCCACAAATGGGCAAAAAGCGACAATTTCTCACCTTTCTGCCCGTTCGAAGCTCAAGAACTGACCATCGCCACCCTCATCTTGTTGTTTAGCTGGACATAGGGAAGTGCACCAAGAAAAATTCCACATTTCAATAAACACTTCGCCCAGGGCTGCTCAAAGCTGAAATAAAACTATCTTGACGTTTTGGGCCTTTTTGCCCGTGATTCTTCACTTTGCGACTAAACTATTCTCAGCAGTGCCAAAATTTCGGCGTCACTGAATGCGGGTGCCAGCGGCCTACAAGCAAACCAAAAATCAAATCAATGCGACCACTCCAATCACAGCTGGGTCATGTTATAGAGAGGTATGTTGAAAGTGACACGTGGGCACAAATGGGCAAAAAGCGACAATTTCTAACCTTTCTGCCCGTTCGAAGCTCAAGAACTGACCATCGCTACCCTCATCTTGTTGTTTAGCTGGACATAGGGAAGTGCACCAAGAAAAATTCCACATTTCAATAAACACTTCGCCCAGGGCTGCTCAAAGCTGGAATAAAACTATCTTGACGTTTTGGGCCTTTTTGCCCGTGATTCTTCACTTTGCGACTAAACTATTCACAGCAGTGCCAAAATTTCGGCGTCACTGAATGCGGGTGCCAGCGGCCTACAAGCAAACCAAAAATAAAATCAATGCGACAACTCACATCACAGCGGGCTCATGTTATAGAGAGGTATGTTGAAAGTGACACGTGGCCACAAATGGGCAAAAAGCTACAATTTCTCACCTTTCTGCCCGTTCGAAGCTCAAGAACTGACCATCGCCACCCTCATCTTGTTGTTTAGCTGGACATAGGGAAGTGCACCAAGAAAAATTCCACATTTCAATAAACACTTCGCCCAGGGCTGCTCAAAGCTAAAATAAAACTATCTCGACGTTTTGGGCCTTTTTGCCCGTGATTCTTCACTTTGCGACTAAACTATTCTCAGCAGTGCCAAAATTTCGGCGTCACTGAATGCGGGTGCCAGCGGCCTACAAGCAAACCAAAAATCAAATCAATGCGACCACTCACATCACAGCTGGGTCATGTTATAGGGAGGTATGTTGAAAGTGACACGTGGGCACAAATGGGCAAAAAGCGACAATTTCTCACCTTTCTGCCCGTTCGAAGCTCAAGAACTGACTATCGCCACCCTCATCTTGTTGTTTAGCTGGACATAGGGGAGTGCACCAAGAAAAATTCCACATTTCAATAAACACTTCGCCCAGGGCTGCTCAAAGCTGGAATAAAACTATCTTCACGTTTTGGGCCTTTTTGCCCGTGATTCTTCACTTTGCGACTAAACTATTCACAGCAGTGCCAAAATTTCGGCGTCACTGAATGCGGGTGCCAGCGGCCTAACAGTTACAAGCAAACCAAAAATCAAATCAATGCGACCACTCACATCATAGCTGGGTCATGTTATAGAGAGGTATGTTGAAAGTGACACGTGGGCACAAATGGGCAAAAAGCGACAATTTCTCACCTTTCTGCCCGTTCGAAGCTCAAGAACTGACTATCGCCACCCTCATCTTGTTGTTTAGCTGGACATAGGGAAGTGCACCAAGAAAAATTCCACATTTCAATAAACACTTCGCCCAGGGCTGCTCAAAGCTGGAATAAAACTATCTTGACGTTTTGGGCCTTTTTGCCCGTGATTCTTCACTTTGCGACTAAACTATTCACAGCAGTGCCAAAATTTTGCCGTCACTGAATGCGGGTGCCAGCGGCCTACAAGCAAACCAAAAATCAAATCAATGCGACCACTCACATCACAGATGGGTCATGTTATAGAGAGGTATGTTGAAAGTGACACGTGGCCACAAATGGGCAAAAAGCGACAATTTCTCACCTTTCTGCCCGTTCGAAGCTCAAGAACTGACCATCGCCACCCTCATCTTGTTGTTTAGCTGGACATAGGGAAGTGCACCAAGAAAAATTCCACATTTCAATAAACACTTCGCCCAGGGCTGCTCAAAGCTGAAATAAAACTATCTCGACGTTTTGGGCCTTTTTGCCCGTGATTCTTCACTTTGCGACTAAACTATTCACAGCAGTGCCAAAATTTCGGCGTCACTGAATGCGGGTGCCCGCGGCCTACAAGCAAACCAAAAATAAAATCAATGCGACCACTCACATCACAGCTTGGTCATGTTATAGAGAGGTATGTTGAAAGTGACACGTGGCCACAAATGGGCAAAAAGCGACAATTTCTCACCTTTATGCCCGTTCGAAGCTCAAGAACTGACCATCGCCACCCTCATCTTGTTGTTTAGCTGGACATAGGGAAGTGCACCAAGAAAAATTCCACATTTCAATAAACACTTCGCCCAGGGCTGCTCAAAGCTGGAATAAAACTATCTTGACGTTTTGGGCCTTTTTGCCCGTGATTCTTCACTTTGCGACTAAACTATTCACAGCAGTGCCAAAATTTTGCCGTCACTGAATGCGGGTGCCAGCGGCCTACAAGCAAACCAAAAATCAAATCAATGCGACCACTCACATCACAGCTGGGTCATGTTATAGAGAGGTATGTTGAAAGTGACACGTGGCCACAAATGGGCAAAAAGCGACAATTTCTCACCTTTCTGCCCGTTCGAAGCTCAAGAACTGACCATCGCCACCCTCATCTTGTTGTTTAGCTGGACATAGGGAAGTGCACCAAGAAAAATTCCACATTTCAATAAACACTTCGCCCAGGGCTGCTCAAAGCTGAAATAAAACTATCTCGACGTTTTGGGCCTTTTTGCCCGTGATTCTTCACTTTGCGACTAAACTATTCACAGCAGTGCCAAAATTTCGGCGTCACTGAATGCGGGTGCCAGCGGCCTACAAGCAAACCAAAAATAAAATCAATGCGACCACTCACATCACAGCTTGGTCATGTTATAGAGAGGTATGTTGAAAGTGACACGTGGCCACAAATGGGCAAAAAGCGACAATTTCTCACCTTTATGCCCGTTCGAAGCTCAAGAACTGACCATCGCCACCGTCATCTTGTTGTTTAGCTGGACATAGGGAAGTGCACCAAGAAAAATTCCACATTTCAATAAACACTTCGCCCAGGGCTGCTCAAAGCTGAAATAAAACTATCTTGACGTTTTGGGCCTTTTTGCCCGTGATTCTTCACTTTGCGACTAAACTATTCTCAGCAGTGCCAAAATTTCGGCGTCACTGAATGCGGGTGCCAGCGGCCTACAAGCAAACCAAAAATCAAATCAATGCGACCACTCCAATCACAGCTGGGTCATGTTATACAGAGGTATGTTGAAAGTGACACGTGGCCACAAATGGGCAAAAAGCGACAATTTCTAACCTTTCTGCCCGTTCGAAGCTCAAGCACTGACCATCGCCACCCTCATCTTGTTGTTTAGCTGGACATAGGGAAGTGCACCAAGAAAAATTCCACATTTCAATAAACACTTCGCCCAGGGCTGCTCAAAGCTGAAATAAAACTATCTTGACGTTTTGGGCCTTTTTGCCCGTGATTCTTCACTTTGCGACTAAACTATTCACAGCAGTGCCAAAATTTCGGCGTCACTGAATGCGGGTGCCAGCGGCCTACAAGCAAACCAAAAATCAAATCAATGCGACCACTCCAATCACAGCTGGGTCATGTTATAGAGAGGTATGTTGAAAGTGACACGTGGCCACAAATGGGCAAAAAGCGACAATTTCTCACCTTTATGCCCGTTCGAAGCTCAAGAACTGACCATCGCCACCCTCATCTTGTTGTTTAGCTGGACATAGGGAAGTGCACCAAGAAAAATTCCACATTTCAATAAACACTTCGCCCAGGGCTGCTCAAAGCTGGAATAAAACTATCTTGACGTTTTGGGCCTTTTTGCCCGTGATTCTTCACTTTGCGACTAAACTATTCACAGCAGTGCCAAAATTTCGGCGTCACTGAATGCGGGTGCCAGCGGCCTACAAGCAAACCAAAAATCAAATCAATGCGACCACTCACATCACAGCTGGGTCATGTTATAGAGAGGTATGTTGAAAGTGACACGTGGGCACAAATGGGCAAAAAGCGACAATTTCTCACCTTTCTGCCCGTTCGAAGCTCAAGAACTGACCATCGCCACCCTCATCTTGTTGTTTAGCTGGACATAGGGAAGTGCACCAAGAAAAATTCCACATTTCAATAAACACTTCGCCCAGGGCTGCTCAAAGCTGAAATTAAACTATCTTGACGTTTTGGGCCTTTTTGCCCGTGATTCTTCACTTTGCGACTAAACTATTCACAGCAGTGCCAAAATTTCGGCGTCACTGAATGCGGGTGCCAGCGGCCTACAAGCAAACCAAAAATCAAATCAATGCAACCACTCACATCACAGCGGGCTCATGTTATAGAGAGGTATGTTGAAAGTGACACGTGGCCACAAATGGGCAAAAAGCGACAATTTCTCACCTTTATGCCCGTTTCAAGCTCAAAAACTGACCATCGCCACCCTCATCTTGTTGTTTAGCTGGACATAGGGAAGTGCACCAAGAAAAATTCCACATTTCAATAAACACTTCGCCCAGGGCTGCTCAAAGCTGAAATAAAACTATCTCGACGTTTTGGGCCTTTTTGCCCGTGATTCTTCACTTTACGACTAAACTATTCACAGCAGTGCCAAAATTTCGACGTCACTGAATGCGGGTGCCAGCGGCCTACAAGCAAACCAAAAATAAAATCAATGCGACCACTCACATCACAGCGGGCTCATGTTATACAGAGGTATGTTGAAAGTGACACGTGGCCACAAATGGGCAAAAAGCGACAATTTCTCACCTTTACTCCCGTTCGAAGCTCCAGAACTGACCATCGCCACCCTCATCTTGTTGTTTAGCTGGACATAGGGAAGTGCACCAAGAAAAATTCCACATTTCAATAATCACTTCGCCCAGGGCTGCTCAAAGCTGAAATAAAACTATCTTGACGTTTTGGGCCTTTTTGCCCGTGATTCTTCACTTTGCGACTAAACTATTCTCAGCAGTGCCAAAATTTCGGCGTCACTGAATGCGGGTGCCAGCGGCCTACAAGCAAACCAAAAATCAAATCAATGCGACCACTCACATCACAGCTGGGTCATGTTATAGAGAGGTATGTTGAAAGTGACACGTGGGCACAAATGGGCAAAAAGCGACAATTTCTCACCTTTCTGCCCGTTCGAAGCTCAAGAACTGACTATCGCCACCCTCATCTTGTTGTTTAGCTGGACATAGGGAAGTGCACCAAGAAAAATTCCACATTTCAATAAACACTTCGCCCAGGGCTGCTCAAAGCTGAAATAAAACTATCTTGACGTTTTGGGCCTTTTTGCCCGTGATTCTTCACTTTGCGACTAAACTATTCACAGCAGTGCCAAAATTTCACCGTCACTGAATGCGGGTGCCAGCGGCCTACAAGCAAACCAAAAATCAAATCAATGCGACCACTCACATCACAGCTGGGTCATGTTATAGAGAGGTATGTTGAAAGTGACACGTGGGCACAAATGGGCAAAAAGCGACAATTTCTCACCTTTCTGCCCGTTCGAAGCTCAAGAACTGACCATCGCCATCCTCATCTTGTTGTTTAGCTGGACATAGGGAAGTGCACCAAGAAAAATTCCACATTTCAATAAACACTTCGCCCAGGGCTGCTCAAAGCTGAAATAAAACTATCTCGACGTTTTGGGCCTTTTTGCCCGTGATTCTTCACTTTGCGACTAAACTATTCACAGCAGTGCCAAAATTTCGGCGTCACTGAATGCGGGTGCCAGCGGCCTACAAGCAAACCAAAAATAAAATCAATGCGACCACTCACATCACAGCTTGGTCATGTTATAGAGAGGTATGTTGAAAGTGACACGTGGGCACAAATGGGCAAAAAGCGACAATTTCTCACCTTTACTCCCGTTCGAAGGTCAAGAACTGACCATCGCCACCCTCATCTTGTTGTTTAGCTGGACATAGGGAAGTGCACCAAGAAAAATTCCACATTTCAATAAACACTTCGCCCAGGGCTGCTCAAAGCTGAAATAAAACTATCTTGACGTTTTGGGCCTTTTTGCCCGTGATTCTTCACTTTGCGACTAAACTATTCACAGCAGTGCCAAAATTTTAGCGTCACTGAATGCGGGTGCCAGCGGCCTACAAGCAAACCAAAAATCAAATCAATGCGACCACTCCCTTAACAGCTGGGTCATGTTATAGAGAGGTATGTTGAAAGTGACACGTGGCCACAAATGGGCAAAAAGCGACAATTTCTCACCTTTATGCCCGTTCGAAGGTCAAGAACTGACCATCGCCACCCTCATCTTGTTGTTTAGCTGGACATAGGGAAGTGCACCAAGAAAAATTCCACATTTCAATAAACACTTCGCCCAGGGCTGCTCAAAGCTGAAATAAAACTATCTTGACGTTTTGGGCCTTTTTGCCCGTGATTCTTCACTTTGCGACTAAACTATTCACAGCAGTGCCAAAATTTTAGCGTCACTGAATGCGGGTGCCAGCGGCCTACAAGCAAACCAAAAATCAAATTAATGCGACCACTCCCTTAACAGCTGGGTCATGTTATAGAGAGGTATGTTGAAAGTGACACGTGGCCACAAATGGGCAAAAAGCGACAATTTCTCACCTTTATGCCCGTTCGAAGCTCAAGAACTGACCATCGCCACCCTCATCTTGTTGTTTAGCTGGACATAGGGAAGTGCACCAAGAAAAATTCCACAATTCAATAAACACTTCGCCCAGGGCTGCTCAAAGCTGAAATAAAACTATCTCGACGTTTTGGGCCTTTTTGCCCGTGATTCTTCACTTTGCGACTAAACTATTCACAGCAGTGCCAAAATTTCAGCGTCACTGAATGCGGGTGCCAGCGGCCTACAAGCAAACCAAAAATCAAATCAATGCGACCACTCACATCACAGCTGGGTCATGTTATAGAGAGGTATGTTGAAAGTGACACGTGGGCACAAATGGGCAAAAAGTGACAATTTCTAACCTTTCTGCCCGTTCGAAGCTCAAGAACTGACCATCGCCACCCTCATCTTGTTGTTTAGCTGGACATAGGGAAGTGCACCAAGAAAAATTCCACATTTCAATAAACACTTCGCCCAGGGCTGCTCAAAGCTGAAATAAAACTATCTTGACGGTTTGGGCCTTTTTGCCCGTGATTATTCACTTTGCGACTAAACTATTCACAGCAGTGCCAAAATTTCGGCATCACTGAATGCGGGTGCCAGCGGCCTACAAGCAAACCAAAAATAAAATCAATGCGACTACTCACATCACAGCGGGCTCATGTTATAGAGAGGTATGTTGAAAGTTACACGTGGGCACAAATGGGCAAAAAGCGACAATTTCTAACCTTTCTGCCCGTTCGAAGCTCAAGAACTGACCATCGCCACCCTCATCTTGCTGTTTAGCTGGACATAGGGAAGTGCACCAAGAAAAATTCCACATTTCAATAAACACTTCGCCCAGGGCTGCTCAAAGCTGAAATAAAACTATCTTGACGTTTTGGGCCTTTTTGCGCGTAATTCTTCACTTTGCGACTAAACTATTCACAGCAGTGCCAAAATTTCGGCGTCACTAAATGCAGGTGCCAGCGGCCTACAAGCAAACCAAAAATCAAATCAATGCGACCACTCACATCACAGCGGGGTCATGTTATAGAGAGGTATGTTGAAAGTGACACGTGGGCACAAATGGGCAAAAAGCGACAATTTCTCACCTTTCTGCCCGTTCAAAGCTCAAGAACTGACCATCGCCACCCTCATCTTGTTGTTTAGCTGGACATAGGGAAGTGCACCAGGAAAAATTCCGCATTTCAATAAACACTTCGCCCAGGGCTGCTCAAAGCTTAAATACAACTATCTCGACGTTTTGGGCCTTTTTGCCCGTGATTCTTCACTTTGCGACTAAACTATTCACAGCAGTGCCAAAATTTCGGCGTCACTGAATGCGGGTGCCAGCGGCCTACAAGCAAACCAAAAATCAAATCAATGCGACCACTCACATCACAGCTGGGTCATGTTATAGAGAGGTATGTTGAAAGTGACACGTGGCCACAAATGGGCAAAAAGCGACAATTTCTCTCCTTTCTGCCCGTTCGAAGCTTAAGAACTGATTATCGCCACCCTCATCTTGTTGTTTAGCTGGACATAGGGAAGTGCACCAAGAAAAATTCCACATTTCAATAAACACTTCGCCCAGGGCGGCTCAAAGCTGGAATAAAACTATCTTGACGTTTTGGGCCTTTTTGCCCGTGATTGAAGCACTTTGCGACTAAACTATTCACAGCAGTGCCAAAATTTTGCCGTCACTGAATGCGGGTTCCAGCGGCCTACAAGCAAACCAAAAATCAAATCAATGCGACCACTCACATCACAGCTGGGTCATGTTATAGAGAGGTATGTTGAAAGTGACACGTGGGCACAAATGGGCAAAAAGCGACAATTTCTCACCTTTCTGCCCGTTCGAAGCTCAAGAACTGACCATCGCCACCCTCATCTTGTTTTTTAGCTGGACATAGGGAAGTGCACCAAGAAAAATTCCACATTTCAATAAACACTTCACCCAGGGCTGCTCAAAGCTGAAATAAAACTATCTTGACGTTTTGGGCCTTTTTGCCCGTGATTCTTCACTTTGCGACTAAACTATTCTCAGCAGTGCCAAAATTTCAGCGTCACTGAATGCGGGTGCCAGCGGCCTACAAGCAAACCAAAAATCAAATCAATGCAACCACTCCAATCACAGCTGGGTCATGTTATACAGAGGTATGTTGAAAGTGACACGCGGGCACAAATGGGCAAAAAGCGACAATTTCTAACCTTTCTGCCCGTTCGAAGCTCAAGAACTGACCATCGCCACCCTCATCTTGTTGTTTAGCTGGACATAGGGAAGTGCACCAAGAAAAATTCCACATTTCAATAAACACTTCGCCCAGGGCTGCTCAAAGCTGAAATAAAACTATCTCGACGTTTTGGGCCTTTTTGCCCGTGATTCTTCACTTTGCGACTAAACTATTCCCAGCAGTGCCAAAATTTCAGCGTCACTGAATGCGGGTGCCAGCGGCCTACAAGCAAACCAAAAATCAAATCAATGCGACCACTCACATCACAGCGGGCTCATGTTATAGAGAGGTATGTTGAAAGTGACACGTGGCCACAAATGGGCAAAAAGCGACAATTTCTCACCTTTATGCCCGTTCGAAGCTCAAGAACTGACCATCGCCACCCTCATCTTGTTGTTGAGCTGAACATAGGGAAGTGCACCAAGAAAAATTCCACATTTCAATAAACACTTCGCCCAGGGCTGCTCAAAGCTGAAATAAAACAATCTTGACGTTTTGGGCCTTTTTGCCCGTGATTCTTCACTTTGCGACTAAACTATTCACAGCAGTGCCAAAATTTCGGCGGCACTGAATGCGGGTGCCAGCGGCCTACAAGCAAACCAAAAATCAAATCAATGCGACCACTCACATCACAGCGGGCTCATGTTATAGAGAGGTATGTTGAAAGTGACACGTGGCCACAAATGGGCAAAAAGCGACAATTTCTCACCTTTATGCCCGTTCGAAGCTCAAGAACTGACCATCGCCACCCTCATCTTGTTGTTAAGCTGGACATAGGGAAGTGCACCAAGAAAAATTCCACATTTCAATAAACACTTCGCCCAGGGCTGCTCAAAGCTGAAAAAAAAATATCTCGACGTTTTGGGCCTTTTTGCCCGTGATTCTTCACTTTGCGACTAAACTATTCACAGCAGTGCCAAAATTTCGGCGTCACTGAATGCGGGTGCCAGCGGCCTACAAGCAAACCAAAAATAAAATCAATGCGACCACTCACATCACAGCTTGGTCATGTTATAGAGGTATGTTGAAAGTGACATGTGGCCACAAATGGGCAAAAAGCGACAATTTCTCACCTTTATGCCCGTTCGAAGCTCAAGAACTGACCATCGCCACCCTGATCTTGTTGTTTAGCTAGACATAGGGAAGTGCACCAAGAAAAATTCCACATTTCAATAAACACTTCGCCCAGGGCTGCTCAAAGCTGAAATAAAACTATCTTGACATTTTGGGCCTTTTTGCCCGTGATTCTTCACTTTGCGACTAAACTATTCTCAGCAGTGCCAAAATTTCGGCGTCACTGAATGCGGGTGCCAGTGGCCTACAAGCAAACCAAAAATCAAATCAATGCGACTACTCCAATCACAGCTGGGTCATGTTATACAGAGGTATGTTGAAAGTGACACGTGGGCACAAATGGGCAAAAAGCGACAATTTCTAACCTTTCTGCCCGTTCGAAGCTCAAGAACTGACCATCGCCACCCTCATCTTGTTGTTTAGCTGGACATAGGGAAGTGCACCAAGAAAAATTCCACATTTCAATAAACACTTCGCCCAGGGCTGCTCAAAGCTGAAATAAAACAATCTTGACGTTTTGGGCCTTTTTGCCCGTGATTCTTCACTTTGCGACTAAACTATTCTCAGCAGTGCCAAAATTTCGGCGGCACTGAATGCGGGTGCCAGCGGCCTACAAGCAAACCAAAAATAAAATCAATGCGACCACTCACATCACAGCGGGCTCATGTTATAGAGAGGTATGTTGAAAGTTACACGTGGGCACAAATGGGCAAAAAGCGACAATTTCTAACCTTTCTGCCCGTTCGAAGCTCAAGAACTGACCATCGCCACCCTCATCTTGCTGTTTAGCTGGACATAGGGAAGTGCACCAAGAAAAATTCCACATTTCAATAAACACTTCGCCCAGGGCTGCTCAAAGCTGAAATAAAACTATCTTGACGTTTTGGGCCTTTTTGCCCGTGATTCTTCACTTTGCGACTAAACTATTCTCAGCAGTGCCAAAATTTCAGCGTCACTGAATGCGGGTGCCAGCGGCCTACAAGCAAACCAAAAATCAAATCAATGCAACCACTCCAATCACAGCTGGGTCATGTTATACAGAGGTATGTTGAAAGTGACACGCGGGCACAAATGGGCAAAAAGCGACAATTTCTAACCTTTCTGCCCGTTCGAAGCTCAAGAACTGACCATCGCCACCCTCATCTTGTTGTTTAGCTGGACATAGGGAAGTGCACCAAGAAAAATTCCACATTTCAATAAACACTTCGCCCAGGGCTGCTCAAAGCTGAAATAAAACTATCTCGACGTTTTGGGCCTTTTTGCCCGTGATTCTTCACTTTGCGACTAAACTATTCCCAGCAGTGCCAAAATTTCAGCGTCACTGAATGCGGGTGCCAGCGGCCTACAAGCAAACCAAAAATCAAATCAATGCGACCACTCACATCACAGCGGGCTCATGTTATAGAGAGGTATGTTGAAAGTGACACGTGGCCACAAATGGGCAAAAAGCGACAATTTCTCACCTTTCTGCCCGTTCGAAGCTCAAGAACTGACCATCGCCACCCTCATCTTGTTGTTGAGCTGAACATAGGGAAGTGCACCAAGAAAAATTCCACATTTCAATAAACACTTCGCCCAGGGCTGCTCAAAGCTGAAATAAAACAATCTTGACGTTTTGGGCCTTTTTGCCCGTGATTCTTCACTTTGCGACTAAACTATTCACAGCAGTGCCAAAATTTCGGCGGCACTGAATGCGGGTGCCAGCGGCCTACAAGCAAACCAAAAATCAAATCAATGCGACCACTCACATCACAGCGGGCTCATGTTATAGAGAGGTATGTTGAAAGTGACACGTGGCCACAAATGGGCAAAAAGCGACAATTTCTCACCTTTATGCCCGTTCGAAGCTCAAGAACTGACCATCGCCACCCTCATCTTGTTGTTAAGCTGGACATAGGGAAGTGCACCAAGAAAAATTCCACATTTCAATAAACACTTCGCCCAGGGCTGCTCAAAGCTGAAAAAAAAATATCTCGACGTTTTGGGCCTTTTTGCCCGTGATTCTTCACTTTGCGACTAAACTATTCACAGCAGTGCCAAAATTTCGGCGTCACTGAATGCGGGTGCCAGCGGCCTACAAGCAAACCAAAAATAAAATCAATGCGACCACTCACATCACAGCTTGGTCATGTTATAGAGGTATGTTGAAAGTGACATGTGGCCACAAATGGGCAAAAAGCGACAATTTCTCACCTTTATGCCCGTTCGAAGCTCAAGAACTGACCATCGCCACCCTGATCTTGTTGTTTAGCTAGACATAGGGAAGTGCACCAAGAAAAATTCCACATTTCAATAAACACTTCGCCCAGGGCTGCTCAAAGCTGAAATAAAACTATCTTGACATTTTGGGCCTTTTTGCCCGTGATTCTTCACTTTGCGACTAAACTATTCTCAGCAGTGCCAAAATTTCGGCGTCACTGAATGCGGGTGCCAGTGGCCTACAAGCAAACCAAAAATCAAATCAATGCGACTACTCCAATCACAGCTGGGTCATGTTATACAGAGGTATGTTGAAAGTGACACGTGGGCACAAATGGGCAAAAAGCGACAATTTCTAACCTTTCTGCCCGTTCGAAGCTCAAGAACTGACCATCGCCACCCTCATCTTGTTGTTTAGCTGGACATAGGGAAGTGCACCAAGAAAAATTCCACATTTCAATAAACACTTCGCCCAGGGCTGCTCAAAGCTGAAATAAAACAATCTTGACGTTTTGGGCCTTTTTGCCCGTGATTCTTCACTTTGCGACTAAACTATTCTCAGCAGTGCCAAAATTTCGGCGGCACTGAATGCGGGTGCCAGCGGCCTACAAGCAAACCAAAAATAAAATCAATGCGACCACTCACATCACAGCGGGCTCATGTTATAGAGAGGTATGTTGAAAGTTACACGTGGGCACAAATGGGCAAAAAGCGACAATTTCTAACCTTTCTGCCCGTTCGAAGCTCAAGAACTGACCATCGCCACCCTCATCTTGCTGTTTAGCTGGACATAGGGAAGTGCACCAAGAAAAATTCCACATTTCAATAAACACTTCGCCCAGGGCTGCTCAAAGCTGAAATAAAACTATCTTGACGTTTTGGGCCTTTTTGCCCGTGATTCTTCACTTTGCGACTAAACTATTCTCAGCAGTGCCAAAATTTCAGCGTCACTGAATGCGGGTGCCAGCGGCCTACAAGCAAACCAAAAATCAAATCAATGCAACCACTCCAATCACAGCTGGGTCATGTTATACAGAGGTATGTTGAAAGTGACACGCGGGCACAAATGGGCAAAAAGCGACAATTTCTAACCTTTCTGCCCGTTCGAAGCTCAAGAACTGACCATCGCCACCCTCATCTTGTTGTTTAGCTGGACATAGGGAAGTGCACCAAGAAAAATTCCACATTTCAATAAACACTTCGCCCAGGGCTGCTCAAAGCTGAAATAAAACTATCTCGACGTTTTGGGCCTTTTTGCCCGTGATTCTTCACTTTGCGACTAAACTATTCCCAGCAGTGCCAAAATTTCAGCGTCACTGAATGCGGGTGCCAGCGGCCTACAAGCAAACCAAAAATCAAATCAATGCGACCACTCACATCACAGCGGGCTCATGTTATAGAGAGGTATGTTGAAAGTGACACGTGGCCACAAATGGGCAAAAAGCGACAATTTCTCACCTTTCTGCCCGTTCGAAGCTCAAGAACTGACCATCGCCACCCTCATCTTGTTGTTGAGCTGAACATAGGGAAGTGCACCAAGAAAAATTCCACATTTCAATAAACACTTCGCCCAGGGCTGCTCAAAGCTGAAATAAAACAATCTTGACGTTTTGGGCCTTTTTGCCCGTGATTCTTCACTTTGCGACTAAACTATTCACAGCAGTGCCAAAATTTCGGCGGCACTGAATGCGGGTGCCAGCGGCCTACAAGCAAACCAAAAATCAAATCAATGCGACCACTCACATCACAGCGGGCTCATGTTATAGAGAGGTATGTTGAAAGTGACACGTGGCCACAAATGGGCAAAAAGCGACAATTTCTCACCTTTATGCCCGTTCGAAGCTCAAGAACTGACCATCGCCACCCTCATCTTGTTGTTAAGCTGGACATAGGGAAGTGCACCAAGAAAAATTCCACATTTCAATAAACACTTCGCCCAGGGCTGCTCAAAGCTGAAAAAAAAATATCTCGACGTTTTGGGCCTTTTTGCCCGTGATTCTTCACTTTGCGACTAAACTATTCACAGCAGTGCCAAAATTTCGGCGTCACTGAATGCGGGTGCCAGCGGCCTACAAGCAAACCAAAAATAAAATCAATGCGACCACTCACATCACAGCTTGGTCATGTTATAGAGGTATGTTGAAAGTGACATGTGGCCACAAATGGGCAAAAAGCGACAATTTCTCACCTTTATGCCCGTTCGAAGCTCAAGAACTGACCATCGCCACCCTGATCTTGTTGTTTAGCTAGACATAGGGAAGTGCACCAAGAAAAATTCCACATTTCAATAAACACTTCGCCCAGGGCTGCTCAAAGCTGAAATAAAACTATCTTGACATTTTGGGCCTTTTTGCCCGTGATTCTTCACTTTGCGACTAAACTATTCTCAGCAGTGCCAAAATTTCGGCGTCACTGAATGCGGGTGCCAGTGGCCTACAAGCAAACCAAAAATCAAATCAATGCGACTACTCCAATCACAGCTGGGTCATGTTATACAGAGGTATGTTGAAAGTGACACGTGGGCACAAATGGGCAAAAAGCGACAATTTCTAACCTTTCTGCCCGTTCGAAGCTCAAGAACTGACCATCGCCACCCTCATCTTGTTGTTTAGCTGGACATAGGGAAGTGCACCAAGAAAAATTCCACATTTCAATAAACACTTCGCCCAGGGCTGCTCAAAGCTGAAATAAAACTATCTTGACGTTTTGGGCCTTTTTGCCCGTGATTCTTCACTTTGCGACTAAACTATTCTCAGCAGTGCCAAAATTTCGCCGTCACTGAATGCGGGTGCAAGCGGCCTACAAGCAAACCAAAAATCAAATCAATGCGACCACTCACATCACAGCTGGGTCATGTTATAGAGAGGTATGTTGAAAGTGACACGTGGGCACAAATGGGCAAAAAGCGACAATTTCTCACCTTTATGCCCGTTCGAAGCTCAAGAACTGACCATCGCCACCCTCATCTTGTTGTTTAGCTGGACATAGGGAAGTGCACCAAGAAAAATTCCACATTTCAATAAACACTTCGCCCAGGGCTGCTCAAAGCTGAAATAAAACTATCTTGACGTTTTGGGCCTTTTTGCCCGTGATTCTTCACTTTGCGACTAAACTATTCTCAGCAGTGCCAAAATTTCGGCGTCACTGAATGCAAGTGCCAGCGGCCTACAAGCAAACCAAAAATCAAATCAATGCAACCACTCCAATCACAGCTGGGTCATGTTATACAGAGGTATGTTGAAAGTGACACGCGGGCACAAATGGGCAAAAAGCGACAATTTCTAACCTTTCTGCCCGTTCGAAGCTCAAGAACTGACCATCGCCACCCTCATCTTGTTGTTTAGCTGGACATAGGGAAGTGCACCAAGAAAAATTCCACATTTCAATAAACACTTCGCCCAGGGCTGCTCAAAGCTGAAATAAAACTATCTCGACGTTTTGGGCCTTTTTGCCCGTGATTCTTCACTTTGCGACTAAACTATTCCCAGCAGTGCCAAAATTTCAGCGTCACTGAATGCGGGTGCCAGCGGCCTACAAGCAAACCAAAAATCAAATCAATGCGACCACTCACATCACAGCGGGCTCATGTTATAGAGAGGTATGTTGAAAGTGACACGTGGCCACAAATGGGCAAAAAGCGACAATTTCTCACCTTTCTGCCCGTTCGAAGCTCAAGAACTGACCATCGCCACCCTGATCTTGTTGTTGAGCTGGACATAGGGAAGTGCACCAAGAAAAATTCCACATTTCAATAAACACTTCGCCCAGGGCTGCTCAAAGCTTAAATAAAACAATCTTGACGTTTTGGGCCTTTTTGCCCGTGATTCTTCACTTTGCGACTAAACTATTCTCAGCAGTGCCAAAATTTCGGCGGCACTGAATGCGGGTGCCAGCGGCCTACAAGCAAACCAAAAATCAAATCAATGCGACCACTCACATCACAGCGGGCTCATGTTATAGAGAGGTATGTTGAAAGTGACACGTGGCCACAAATGGGCAAAAAGCGACAATTTCTCACCTTTATGCCCGTTCGAAGCTCAAGAACTGACCATCGCCACCCTCATCTTGTTGTTAAGCTGGACATAGGGAAGTGCACCAAGAAAAATTCCACATTTCAATAAACACTTCGCCCAGGGCTGCTCAAAGCTGAAAAAAAAATATCTCGACGTTTTGGGCCTTTTTGCCCGTGATTCTTCACTTTGCGACTAAACTATTCACAGCAGTGCCAAAATTTCGGCGTCACTGAATGCGGGTGCCAGCGGCCTACAAGCAAACCAAAAATAAAATCAATGCGACCACTCACATCACAGCTTGGTCATGTTATAGAGGTATGTTGAAAGTGACATTTGGCCACAAATGGGCAAAAAGCGACAATTTCTCACCTTTATGCCCGTTCGAAGCTCAAGAACTGACCATCGCCACCCTGATCTTGTTGTTTAGCTAGACATAGGGAAGTGCACCAAGAAAAATTCCACATTTCAATAAACACTTCGCCCAGGGCTGCTCAAAGCTGAAATAAAACTATCTTGACATTTTGGGCCTTTTTGCCCGTGATTCTTCACTTTGCGACTAAACTATTCTCAGCAGTGCCAAAATTTCGGCGTCACTGAATGCGGGTGCCAGTGGCCTACAAGCAAACCAAAAATCAAATCAATGCGACTACTCCAATCACAGCTGGGTCATGTTATACAGAGGTATGTTGAAAGTGACACGTGGGCACAAATGGGCAAAAAGCGACAATTTCTAACCTTTCTGCCCGTTCGAAGCTCAAGAACTGACCATCGCCACCCTCATCTTGTTGTTTAGCTGGACATAGGGAAGTGCACCAAGAAAAATTCCACATTTCAATAAACACTTCGCCCAGGGCTGCTCAAAGCTGAAATAAAACAATCTTGACGTTTTGGGCCTTTTTGCCCGTGATTCTTCACTTTGCGACTAAACTATTCTCAGCAGTGCCAAAATTTCGGCGGCACTTAATGCGGGTGCCAGCGGCCTACCAGCAAACCAAAAATCAAATCAATGCGACCACTCACATCACAGCGGGCTCATGTTATAGAGAGGTATGTTGAAAGTGACACGTGGCCACAAATGGGCAAAAAGCGACAATTTCTCACCTTTATGCCCGTTCGAAGCTCAAGAACTGACCATCGCCACCCTCATCTTGTTGTTAAGCTGGACATAGGGAAGTGCACCAAGAAAAATTCCACATTTCAATAAACACTTCGCCCAGGGCTGCTCAAAGCTGAAAAAAAAATATCTCGACGTTTTGGGCCTTTTTGCCCGTGATTCTTCACTTTGCGACTAAACTATTCACAGCAGTGCCAAAATTTCGGCGTCACTGAATGCGGGTGCCAGCGGCCTACAAGCAAACCAAAAATAAAATCAATGCGACCACTCACATCACAGCTGGGTCATGTTATAGAGAGGTATGTTGAAAGTGACACGTGGCCACAAATGGGCAAAAAGCGACAATTTCTCACCTTTCTGCCCGTTCGAAGCTCAAGAACTGACCATCGCCACCCTCATCTTGTTGTTTAGCTGGACATAGGGAAGTGCACCAAGAAAAATTCCACATTTCAATAAACACTTCGCCCAGGGCTGCTCAAAGCTGAAATAAAACTATCTTGACGTTTTGGGCCTTTTTGCCCGTGATTCTTCACTTTGCGACTAAACTATTCTCAGCAGTGCCAAAATTTCGCCGTCACTGAATGCGGGTGCAAGCGGCCTACAAGCAAACCAAAAATCAAATCAATGCGACCACTCACATCACAGCTGGGTCATGTTATAGAGAGGTATGTTGAAAGTGACACGTGGGCACAAATGGGCAAAAAGCGACAATTTCTCACCTTTATGCCCGTTCGAAGCTCAAGAACTGACCATCGCCACCCTCATCTTGTTGTTTAGCTGGACATAGGGAAGTGCACCAAGAAAAATTCCACATTTCAATAAACACTTCGCCCAGGGCTGCTCAAAGCTGAAATAAAACTATCTTGACGTTTTGGGCCTTTTTGCCCGTGATTCTTCACTTTGCGACTAAACTATTCTCAGCAGTGCCAAAATTTCGGCGTCACTGAATGCAAGTGCCAGCGGCCTACAAGCAAACCAAAAATCAAATCAATGCAACCACTCCAATCACAGCTGGGTCATGTTATACAGAGGTATGTTGAAAGTGACACGCGGGCACAAATGGGCAAAAAGCGACAATTTCTAACCTTTCTGCCCGTTCGAAGCTCAAGAACTGACCATCGCCACCCTCATCTTGTTGTTTAGCTGGACATAGGGAAGTGCACCAAGAAAAATTCCACATTTCAATAAACACTTCGCCCAGGGCTGCTCAAAGCTGAAATAAAACTATCTCGACGTTTTGGGCCTTTTTGCCCGTGATTCTTCACTTTGCGACTAAACTATTCCCAGCAGTGCCAAAATTTCAGCGTCACTGAATGCGGGTGCCAGCGGCCTACAAGCAAACCAAAAATCAAATCAATGCGACCAC
The DNA here is from genome assembly GCF_964019385.1 of Sycon ciliatum. Lineage (NCBI taxonomy): Eukaryota > Metazoa > Porifera > Calcarea > Leucosolenida > Sycettidae > Sycon > Sycon ciliatum. Next base: position 19,653,872 of record NC_088653.1, read on the forward strand.
TCACATCACAGCGGGCTCATGTTATAGAGAGGTATGTTGAAAGTGACACGTGGCCACAAATGGGCAAAAAGCGACAATTTCTCACCTTTCTGCCCGTTCGAAGCTCAAGAACTGACCATCGCCACCCTGATCTTGTTGTTGAGCTGAACATAGGGAAGTGCACCAAGAAAAATTCCACATTTCAATAAACACTTCGCCCAGGGCTGCTCAAAGCTGAAATAAAACAATCTTGACGTTTTGGGCCTTTTTGCCCGTGATTCTTCACTTTGCGACTAAACTATTCTCAGCAGTGCCAAAATTTCGGCGGCACTGAATGCGGGTGCCAGCGGCCTACAAGCAAACCAAAAATCAAATCAATGCGACCACTCACATCACAGCGGGCTCATGTTATAGAGAGGTATGTTGAAAGTGACACGTGGCCACAAATGGGCAAAAAGCGACAATTTCTCACCTTTATGCCCGTTCGAAGCTCAAGAACTGACCATCGCCACCCTCATCTTGTTGTTAAGCTGGACATAGGGAAGTGCACCAAGAAAAATTCCACATTTCAATAAACACTTCGCCCAGGGCTGCTCAAAGCTGAAAAAAAAATATCTCGACGTTTTGGGCCTTTTTGCCCGTGATTCTTCACTTTGCGACTAAACTATTCACAGCAGTGCCAAAATTTCGGCGTCACTGAATGCGGGTGCCAGCGGCCTACAAGCAAACCAAAAATAAAATCAATGCGACCACTCACATCACAGCTTGGTCATGTTATAGAGGTATGTTGAAAGTGACATTTGGCCACAAATGGGCAAAAAGCGACAATTTCTCACCTTTATGCCCGTTCGAAGCTCAAGAACTGACCATCGCCACCCTGATCTTGTTGTTTAGCTAGACATAGGGAAGTGCACCAAGAAAAATTCCACATTTCAATAAACACTTCGCCCAGGGCTGCTCAAAGCTGAAATAAAACTATCTTGACATTTTGGGCCTTTTTGCCCGTGATTCTTCACTTTGCGACTAAACTATTCTCAGCAGTGCCAAAATTTCGGCGTCACTGAATGCGGGTGCCAGTGGCCTACAAGCAAACCAAAAATCAAATCAATGCGACTACTCCAATCACAGCTGGGTCATGTTATACAGAGGTATGTTGAAAGTGACACGTGGGCACAAATGGGCAAAAAGCGACAATTTCTAACCTTTCTGCCCGTTCGAAGCTCAAGAACTGACCATCGCCACCCTCATCTTGTTGTTTAGCTGGACATAGGGAAGTGCACCAAGAAAAATTCCACATTTCAATAAACACTTCGCCCAGGGCTGCTCAAAGCTGAAATAAAACAATCTTGACGTTTTGGGCCTTTTTGCCCGTGATTCTTCACTTTGCGACTAAACTATTCTCAGCAGTGCCAAAATTTCGGCGGCACTGAATGCGGGTGCCAGCGGCCTACCAGCAAACCAAAAATCAAATCAATGCGACCACTCACATCACAGCGGGCTCATGTTATAGAGAGGTATGTTGAAAGTGACACGTGGCCACAAATGGGCAAAAAGCGACAATTTCTCACCTTTATGCCCGTTCGAAGCTCAAGAACTGACCATCGCCACCCTCATCTTGTTGTTAAGCTGGACATAGGGAAGTGCACCAAGAAAAATTCCACATTTCAATAAACACTTCGCCCAGGGCTGCTCAAAGCTGAAAAAAAAATATCTCGACGTTTTGGGCCTTTTTGCCCGTGATTCTTCACTTTGCGACTAAACTATTCACAGCAGTGCCAAAATTTCGGCGTCACTGAATGCGGGTGCCAGCGGCCTACAAGCAAACCAAAAATAAAATCAATGCGACCACTCACATCACAGCTTGGTCATGTTATAGAGGTATGTTGAAAGTGACATGTGGCCACAAATGGGCAAAAAGCGACAATTTCTCACCTTTATGCCCGTTCGAAGCTCAAGAACTGACCATCGCCACCCTGATCTTGTTGTTTAGCTAGACATAGGGAAGTGCACCAAGAAAAATTCCACATTTCAATAAACACTTCGCCCAGGGCTGCTCAAAGCTGAAATAAAACTATCTTGACATTTTGGGCCTTTTTGCCCGTGATTCTTCACTTTGCGACTAAACTATTCTCAGCAGTGCCAAAATTTCGGCGTCACTGAATGCGGGTGCCAGTGGCCTACAAGCAAACCAAAAATCAAATCAATGCGACTACTCCAATCACAGCTGGGTCATGTTATACAGAGGTATGTTGAAAGTGACACGTGGGCACAAATGGGCAAAAAGCGACAATTTCTAACCTTTCTGCCCGTTCGAAGCTCAAGAACTGACCATCGCCACCCTCATCTTGTTGTTTAGCTGGACATAGGGAAGTGCACCAAGAAAAATTCCACATTTCAATAAACACTTCGCCCAGGGCTGCTCAAAGCTGAAATAAAACTATCTCGACGTTTTGGGCCTTTTTGCCCGTGATTCTTCACTTTGCGACTAAAATATTCACAGCAGTGCCAAAATTTCAGCGTCACTGAATGCGGGTGCCAGCGGCCTACAAGCAAACCAAAAATCAAATCAATGCGACCACTCACATCACAGCTGGGTCATGTTATAGAGAGGTATGTTGAAAGTGACACGTGGCCACAAATGGGCAAAAAGCGACAATTTCTCACCTTTATGCGCGTTCGAAGCTCAAGAACTGACCATCGCCACCCTCATCTTGTTGTTTAGCTGGATATAGGGAAGTGCACCAAGAAAAATTCCACATTTCAATAAACACTTCGCCCAGGGCTGCTCAAAGCTGAAATAAAACAATCTTGACGTTTTGGGCCTTTTTGCCCGTGATTCTTCACTTTGCGACTAAACTATTCACAGCAGTGCCAAAATTTTGCCGTCACTGAATGCGGGTGCCAGCGGCCTACAAGCAAACCAAAAATCAAATCAATGCGACCACTCACATCACAGCGGGCTCATGTTATAGAGAGGTATGTTGAAAGTGACACGTGGCCACAAATGGGCAAAAAGCGACAATTTCTCACCTTTATGCCCGTTCGAAGCTCAAGAACTGACCATCGCCACCCTGATCTTGTTGTTCAGCTGGACATAGGGTAGTGCACCAAGAAAAATTCCACATTTCAATAAACACTTCGCCCAGGGCTGCTCAAAGCTGAAATAAAACTATCTTGACGTTTTGGGCCTTTTTGCCCGTGATTCTTCACTTTGCGACTAAACTATTCTCAGCAGTGCCAAAATTTCGGCGTCACTGAATGCGGGTGCCAGCGGCCTACAAGCAAACCAAAAATCAAATCAATGCGACCACTCCAATCACAGCTGGGTCATGTTATACAGAGGTATGTTGAAAGTGACACGTGGGCACAAATGGGCAAAAAGCGACAATTTCTAACCTTTCTGCCCGTTCGAAGCTCAAGAACTGACCATTGCCACCCTCATCTTGTTGTTTAGCTGGACATAGGGAAGTGCACCAAGAAAAATTCCACATTTCAATAAACACTTCGCCCAGGGCTGCTCAAAGCTGAAATAAAACTATCTCGACGTTTTGGGCCTTTTTGCCCGTGATTCTTCACTTTGCGACTTAACTATTCCCAGCAGTGCCAAAATTTCAGCGTCACTGAATGCGGGTGCCAGCGGCCTACAAGCAAACCAAAAATCAAATCAATGCGACCACTCACATCACAGCGGGCTCATGTTATAGAGAGGTATGTTGAAAGTGACACGTGGCCACAAATGGGCAAAAAGCGACAATTTCTCACCTTTATGCCCGTTCGAAGCTCAAGAACTGACCATCGCCACCCTCATCTTGTTGTTTAGCTGGACATAGGGAAGTGCACCAAGAAAAATTCCACATTTCAATAAACACTTCGCCCAGGGCTGCTCAAAGCTGAAATAAAACAATCTTGACGTTTTGGGCCTTTTTGCCCGTGATTCTTCACTTTGCGACTAAACTATTCACAGCAGTGCCAAAATTTCGGCGTCACTGAATGCGGGTGCCAGCGGCCTACAAGCAAACCAAAAATCAAATCAATGCGACCACTCACATCACAGCGGGCTCATGTTATAGAGAGGTATGTTGAAAGTGACACGTGGCCACAAATGGGCAAAAAGCGACAATTTCTCACCTTTATGCCCGTTCGAAGCTCAAGAACTGACCATCGCCACCCTCATCTTGTTGTTTAGCTGGACATAGGGAAGTGCACCAAGAAAAATTCCACATTTCAATAAACACTTCGCCCAGGGCTGCTCAAAGCTGAAATAAAACAATCTTGACGTTTTGGGCCTTTTTGCCCGTGATTCTTCACTTTGCGACTAAACTATTCACAGCAGTGCCAAAATTTCGGCGTCACTGAATGTGGGTGCCAGCGGCCTACAAGCAAACCAAAAATAAAATCAATGCGACCACTCACATCACAGCTTGGTCATGTTATAGAGAGGTATGTTGAAAGTGACACTTGGCCACAAATGGGCAAAAAGCGACAATTTCTCACCTTTCTGCCCGTTCGAAGCTCAAGAACTGACCATCGCCACCCTCATCTTGTGGTTTAGCTGGACATAGGGAAGGGCACCAAGAAAAATTCCACATTTCAATAAACACTTCGCCCAGGGCTGCTCAAAGCTGAAATAAAACTATCTTGACGTTTTGGGCCTTTTTGCCCGTGATTCTTCACTTTACGACTAAACTATTCTCAGCAGTGCCAAAATTTCGGCGTCACTGAATGCGGGTGCCAGCGGCCTACAAGCAAACCAAAAATCAAATCAATGCGACCACTCCAATCACAGCTGGGTCATGTTATACAGAGGTATGTTGAAAGTGACACGTGGGCACAAATGGGCAAAAAGCGACAATTTCTAACTTTTCTGCCTGTTCGAAGCTCAAGAACTGACCATCGCCACCCTCATCTTGTTGTTTAGCTGGACATAGGGAAGTGCACCAAGAAAAATTCCACATTTCAATAAACACTTCGCCCAGGGCTGCTCAAAGCTGAAATAAAACAATCTTGACGTTTTGGGCCTTTTTGCCCGTGATTCTTCACTTTGCGACTAAACTATTCACAGCAGTGCCAAAATTTCGGCGTCACTGAATGTGGGTGCCAGCGGCCTACAAGCAAACCAAAAATCAAATCAATGCGACCACTCACATCACAGCTTGGTCATGTTATACAGAGGTATGTTGAAAGTGACACGTGGCCACAAATGGGCAAAAAGCGACAATTTCTCACCTTTCTGCCCGTTCGAAGCTCAAGAACTGACCATCGCCACCCTCATCTTGTTGTTTAGCTGGACATAGGGAAGTGCACCAAGAAAAATTCCACATTTCAATAAACACTTCGCCCAGGGCTGCTCAAAGCTGAAATAAAACTATCTCGACGTTTTGGGCCTTTTTGCCCGTGATTCTTCACTTTGCGACTAAACTATTCACAGCAGTGCCAAAATTTCAGCGTCACTGAATGCGGGTGCCAGCGGCCTACAAGCAAACCAAAAATAAAATCAATGCGACCACTCACATCACAGCTGGGTCATGTTATACAGAGGTATGTTGAAAGTGACACGTGGCCACAAATGGGCAAAAAGCGACAATTTCTCACCTTTCTGCCCGTTCGAAGCTCAAGAACTGACCATCGCCACCCTCATCTTGTTGTTTAGCTGGACATAGGGAAGTGCACCAAGAAAAATTCCACATTTCAATAAACACTTCGCCCAGGGTTGCTCAAAGCTGAAATAAAACTATCTTGACGTTTTGGGCCTTTTTGCCCGTGATTCTTCACTTTGCGACTAAACTATTCTCAGCAGTGCCAAAATTTTGCCGTCACTGAATGCGGGTGCCAGCGGCCTACAAGCAAACCAAAAATCAAATCAATGCGACCACTCACATCACAGCGGGCTCATGTTATAGAGAGGTATGTTGAAAGTGACACGTGGCCACAAATGGGCAAAAAGCGACAATTTCTCACCTTTATGCCCGTTCGAAGCTCAAGAACTGACCATCGCCACCCTCATCTTGTTGTTTAGCTGGACATAGGGAAGTGCACCAAGAAAAATTCCACATTTCAACAAACACTTCGCCCAGGGCTGCTCAAAGCTGAAATAAAACTATCTTGACGTTTTGGGCCTTTTTGCCCGTCATTCTTCACTTTTCGACTAAACTATTCTCAGCAGTGCCAAAATTTTGGCGTCACTGAATGCGGGTGCCAGCGGCCTACAAGCAAACCAAAAATCAAATCAATGCGACCACTCCAATCACAGCTGGGTCATGTTATACAGAGGTATGTTGAAAGTGACACGTGGGCACAAATGGGCAAAAAGCGACAATTTCTAACCTTTATGCCCGTTCGAAGCTCAAGAACTGACCATTGCCACCCTCATCTTGTTGTTTAGCTGGACATAGGGAAGTGCACCAAGAAAAATTCCACATTTCAATAAACACTTCGCCCAGGGCTGCTCAAAGCTGAAATAAAACAATCTTGACGTTTTGGGCCTTTTTGCCCGTGATTCTTCACTTTGCGACTAAACTATTCTCAGCAGTGCCAAAATTTCGGCGGCACTGAATGCGGGTGCCAGCGGCCTACAAGCAAACCAAAAATCAAATCAATGCGACCACTCACATCACAGCGGGCTCATGTTATAGAGAGGTATGTTGAAAGTGACACGTGGCCACAAATGGGCAAAAAGCGACAATTTCTCACCTTTATGCCCGTTCGAAGCTCAAGAACTGACCATCGCCACCCTCATCTTGTTGTTAAGCTGGACATAGGGAAGTGCACCAAGAAAAATTCCACATTTCAATAAACAACTCGCCCAGGGCTGCTCAAAGCTGAAAGAAAAATATCTCGACGTTTTGGGCCTTTTTGCCCGTGATTCTTCACTTTGCGACTAAACTATTCACAGCAGTGCCAAAATTTCGGCGTCACTGAATGCGGGTGCCAGCGGCCTACAAGCAAACCAAAAATAAAATCAATGCGACCACTCACATCACAGCTTGGTCATGTTATAGAGGTATGTTGAAAGTGACATGTGGCCACAAATGGGCAAAAAGCGACAATTTCTCACCTTTATGCCCGTTCGAAGCTCAAGAACTGACCATCGCCACCCTGATCTTGTTGTTTAGCTAGACATAGGGAAGTGCACCAAGAAAAATTCCACATTTCAATAAACACTTCGCCCAGGGCTGCTCAAAGCTGAAATAAAACTATCTTGACATTTTGGGCCTTTTTGCCCGTGATTCTTCACTTTGCGACTAAACTATTCTCAGCAGTGCCAAAATTTCGGCGTCACTGAATGCGGGTGCCAGTGGCCTACAAGCAAACCAAAAATCAAATCAATGCGACTACTCCAATCACAGCTGGGTCATGTTATACAGAGGTATGTTGAAAGTGACACGTGGGCACAAATGGGCAAAAAGCGACAATTTCTAACCTTTCTGCCCGTTCGAAGCTCAAGAACTGACCATCGCCACCCTCATCTTGTTGTTTAGCTGGACATAGGGAAGTGCACCAAGAAAAATTCCACATTTCAATAAACACTTCGCCCAGGGCTGCTCAAAGCTGAAATAAAACTATCTCGACGTTTTGGGCCTTTTTGCCCGTGATTCTTCACTTTGCGACTAAAATATTCACAGCAGTGCCAAAATTTCAGCGTCACTGAATGCGGGTGCCAGCGGCCTACAAGCAAACCAAAAATCAAATCAATGCGACCACTCACATCACAGCTGGGTCATGTTATAGAGAGGTATGTTGAAAGTGACACGTGGCCACAAATGGGCAAAAAGCGACAATTTCTCACCTTTCTGCCCGTTCGAAGCTCAAGAACTGACCATCGCCACCCTCATCTTGTTGTTTAGCTGGACATAGGGAAGTGCACCAAGAAAAATTCCACATTTCAATAAACTATTCGCCCAGGGCTGCTCAAAGCTGGAATAAAACTATCTTGACGTTTTGGGCCTTTTTGCCCGTGATTCTTCACTTTGCGACTAAACTATTCTCAGCAGTGCCAAAATTTCGGCGTCACTGAATGCGGGTGCCAGCGGCCTACAAGCAAACCAAAAATCAAATCAATGCGACCACTCACATCACAGCTGGGTCATGTTATAGAGAGGTATGTTGAAAGTGACACGTGGGCAGAAATGGGCAAAAAGCGACAATTTCTCACCTTTCTGCCCGTTCGAAGCTCAAGAACTGACCATCGCCACCCTCATCTTGTTGTTTAGCTGGACATAGGGAAGTGCACCAAGAAAAATTCCACATTTCAATAAACACTTCGCCCAGGGGTGCTGAAAGCTGAAATAAAACTATCTCGAAGTTTCGGGCCTTTTTGCTCGTGATTCTTCACTTTGCGACTAAACTATTCCCAGCAGTGCCAAAATTTCGGCGTTACTGAATGCGGGTGCCAGCGGCCTACAAGCAAACCAAAAATAAAATAAATGCGACCACTCAAATCACAGCTGGTTCATGTTATAGAGAGGTATGTTGAAAGTGACACGTGGCCACAAATGGGCAAAAAGCGACAATTTCTAACCTTTCTGCCCGTTCGAAGCTCAAGAACTGACCATCGCCACCCTCATCTTGTTGTTTAGCTGGACATAGGGAAGTGCACCAAGAAAAATTCCACATTTCAATAAACACTTCGCCCAGGGCTGCTCAAAGCTGAAATAAAACTATCTCGAAGTTTCGGGCCTTTTTGCCCGTGATTCTTCACTTTGCGACTAAACTTTTCCCAGCAGTGCCAAAATTTTGGCGTTACTGAATGCGGGTGCCAGCGGCCTACAAGCAAACCAAAAATCAAATCAATGCGACCACTCACATCACAGCGGGCTCATGTTATAGAGAGGTATGTTGAAAGTGACACGTGGCCACAAATGGGCAAAAAGCGACAATTTCTCACCTTTATGCGCGTTCGAAGCTCAAGAACTGACCATCGCCACCCTCATCTTGTTGTTTAGCTGGATATAGGGAAGTGCACCAAGAAAAATTCCACATTTCAATAAACACTTCGCCCAGGGCTGCTCAAAGCTGAAATAAAACAATCTTGACGTTTTGGGCCTTTTTGCCCGTGATTCTTCACTTTGCGACTAAACTATTCACAGCAGTGCCAAAATTTTGCCGTCACTGAATGCGGGTGCCAGCGGCCTACAAGCAAACCAAAAATCAAATCAATGCGACCACTCACATCACAGCGGGCTCATGTTATAGAGAGGTATGTTGAAAGTGACACGTGGCCACAAATGGGCAAAAAGCGACAATTTCTCACCTTTATGCCCGTTCGAAGCTCAAGAACTGACCATCGCCACCCTGATCTTGTTGTTCAGCTGGACATAGGGTAGTGCACCAAGAAAAATTCCACATTTCAATAAACACTTCGCCCAGGGCTGCTCAAAGCTGAAATAAAACTATCTTGACGTTTTGGGCCTTTTTGCCCGTGATTCTTCACTTTGCGACTAAACTATTCTCAGCAGTGCCAAAATTTCGGCGTCACTGAATGCGGGTGCCAGCGGCCTACAAGCAAACCAAAAATCAAATCAATGCGACCACTCCAATCACAGCTGGGTCATGTTATACAGAGGTATGTTGAAAGTGACACGTGGGCACAAATGGGCAAAAAGCGACAATTTCTAACCTTTCTGCCCGTTCGAAGCTCAAGAACTGACCATTGCCACCCTCATCTTGTTGTTTAGCTGGACATAGGGATGTGCACCAAGAAAAATTCCACATTTCAATAAACACTTCGCCCAGGGCTGCTCAAAGCTGAAATAAAACTATCTCGACGTTTTGGGCCTTTTTGCCCGTGATTCTTCACTTTGCGACTAAACTATTCCCAGCAGTGCCAAAATTTCAGCGTCACTGAATGCGGGTGCCAGCGGCCTACAAGCAAACCAAAAATCAAATCAATGCGACCACTCACATCACAGCGGGCTCATGTTATAGAGAGGTATGTTGAAAGTGACACGTGGCCACAAATGGGCAAAAAGCGACAATTTCTCACCTTTATGCCCGTTCGAAGCTCAAGAACTGACCATCGCCACCCTCATCTTGTTGTTTAGCTGGATATAGGGAAGTGCACCAAGAAAAATTCCACATTTCAATAAACTATTCGCCCAGGGCTGCTCAAAGCTGGAATAAAACTATCTTGACGTTTTGGGCCTTTTTGCCCGTGATTCTTCACTTTGCGACTAAACTATTCTCAGCAGTGCCAAAATTTCGGCGTCACTGAATGCGGGTGCCAGCGGCCTACAAGCAAACCAAAAATCAAATCAATGCGACCACTCACATCACAGCGGGCTCATGTTATAGAGAGGTATGTTGAAAGTGACACGTGGCCACAAATGGGCAAAAAGCGACAATTTCTCACCTTTATGCCCGTTCGAAGCTCAAGAACTGACCATCGCCACCCTCATCTTGTTGTTTAGCTGGACATAGGGCAGTGCACCAAGAAAAATTCCACATTTCAATAAACACTTCGCCCAGGGCTGCTCAAAGCTGAAATAAAACAATCTTGACGTTTTGGGCCTTTTTGCCCGTGATTCTTCACTTTGCGACTAAACTATTCACAGCAGTGCCAAAATTTCGGCGTCACTGAATGTGGGTGCCAGCGGCCTACAAGCAAACCAAAAATAAAATCAATGCGACCACTCACATCACAGCTTGGTCATGTTATAGAGAGGTATGTTGAAAGTGACACTTGGCCACAAATGGGCAAAAAGCGACAATTTCTCACCTTTCTGCCCGTTCGAAGCTCAAGAACTGACCATCGCCACCCTCATCTTGTGGTTTAGCTGGACATAGGGAAGTGCACCAAGAAAAATTCCACATTTCAATAAACACTTCGCCCAGGGCTGCTCAAAGCTGAAATAAAACTATCTTGACGTTTTGGGCCTTTTTCCCCGTGATTCTTCACTTTACGACTAAACTATTCTCAGCAGTGCCAAAATTTCGGCGTCACTGAATGCGGGTGCCAGCGGCCTACAAGCAAACCAAAAATCAAATCAATGCGACCACTCCAATCACAGCTGGGTCATGTTATACAGAGGTATGTTGAAAGTGACACGTGGGCACAAATGGGCAAAAAGCGACAATTTCTAACCTTTCTGCCTGTTCGAAGCTCAAGAACTGACCATCGCCACCCTCATCTTGTTGTTTAGCTGGACATAGGGAAGTGCACCAAGAAAAATTCCACATTTCAATAAACACTTCGCCCAGGGCTGCTCAAAGCTGAAATAAAACAATCTTGACGTTTTGGGCCTTTTTGCCCGTGATTCTTCACTTTGCGACTAAACTATTCACAGCAGTGCCAAAATTTCGGCGTCACTGAATGTGGGTGCCAGCGGCCTACAAGCAAACCAAAAATCAAATCAATGCGACCACTCACATCACAGCTTGGTCATGTTATACAGAGGTATGTTGAAAGTGACACGTGGCCACAAATGGGCAAAAAGCGACAATTTCTCACCTTTCTGCCCGTTCGAAGCTCAAGAACTGACCATCGCCACCCTCATCTTGTTGTTTAGCTGGACATAGGGAAGTGCACCAAGAAAAATTCCACATTTCAATAAACACTTCGCCCAGGGCTGCTCAAAGCTGAAATAAAACTATCTCGACGTTTTGGGCCTTTTTGCCCGTGATTCTTCACTTTGCGACTAAACTATTCACAGCAGTGCCAAAATTTCAGCGTCACTGAATGCGGGTGCCAGCGGCCTACAAGCAAACCAAAAATAAAATCAATGCGACCACTCACATCACAGCTGGGTCATGTTATACAGAGGTATGTTGAAAGTGACACGTGGCCACAAATGGGCAAAAAGCGACAATTTCTCACCTTTCTGCCCGTTCGAAGCTCAAGAACTGACCATCGCCACCCTCATCTTGTTGTTTAGCTGGACATAGGGAAGTGCACCAAGAAAAATTCCACATTTCAATAAACACTTCGCCCAGGGTTGCTCAAAGCTGAAATAAAACTATCTTGACGTTTTGGGCCTTTTTGCCCGTGATTCTTCACTTTGCGACTAAACTATTCTCAGCAGTGCCAAAATTTTGCCGTCACTGAATGCGGGTGCCAGCGGCCTACAAGCAAACCAAAAATCAAATCAATGCGACCACTCACATCACAGCGGGCTCATGTTATAGAGAGGTATGTTGAAAGTGACACGTGGCCACAAATGGGCAAAAAGCGACAATTTCTCACCTTTATGCCCGTTCGAAGCTCAAGAACTGACCATCGCCACCCTCATCTTGTTGTTTAGCTGGACATAGGGAAGTGCACCAAGAAAAATTCCACATTTCAATAAACACTTCGCCCAGGGCTGCTCAAAGCTGAAATAAAACTATCTTGACGTTTTGGGCCTTTTTGCCCGTGATTCTTCACTTTGCGACTAAACTATTCTCAGCAGTGCCAAAATTTTGGCGTCACTGAATGCGGGTGCCAGCGGCCTACAAGCAAACCAAAAATCAAATCAATGCGACCACTCCAATCACAGCTGGGTCATGTTATACAGAGGTATGTTGAAAGTGACACGTGGGCACAAATGGGCAAAAAGCGACAATTTCTAACCTTTATGCCCGTTCGAAGCTCAAGAACTGACCATTGCCACCCTCATCTTGTTGTTTAGCTGGACATAGGGAAGTGCACCAAGAAAAATTCCACATTTCAATAAACACTTCGCCCAGGGCCCGCTCAAAGCTGAAATAAAACTATCTCGACGTTTTGGGCCTTTTTGCCCGTGATTCTTCACTTTGCGACTAAACTATTCCCAGCAGTGCCAAAATTTCAGCGTCACTGAATGCGGGTGCCAGCGGCCTACAAGAAAACCAAAAATCAAATCAATGCGACCACTCACATCACAGCGGGCTCATGTTATAGAGAGGTATGTTGAAAGTGACACGTGGCCACAAATGGGCAAAAAGCGACAATTTCTCACCTTTCTGCCCGTTCGAAGCTCAAGAACTGACCATCGCCACCCTCATCTTGTTGTTTAGCTGGACATAGGGAAGTGCACCAAGAAAAATTCCACATTTCAATAAACACTTCGCCCAGGGCTGCTCAAAGCTGAAATAAAACAATCTTGACGTTTTGGGCCTTTTTGCCCGTGATTCTTCACTTTGCGACTAAACTATTCTCAGCAGTGCCAAAATTTCGGCGGCACTGAATGCGGGTGCCAGCGGCCTACAAGCAAACCAAAAATCAAATCAATGCGACCACTCACATCACAGCGGGCTCATGTTATAGAGAGGTATGTTGAAAGTGACACGTGGCCACAAATGGGCAAAAAGCGACAATTTCTCACCTTTCTGCCCGTTCGAAGCTCAAGAACTGACCATCGCCACCCTCATCTTGTTGTTAAGCTGGACATAGGGAAGTGCACCAAGAAAAATTCCACATTTCAATAAACACTTCGCCCAGGGCTGCTCAAAGCTGAAAAAAAAATATCTCGACGTTTTGGGCCTTTTTGCCCGTGATTCTTCACTTTGCGACTAAACTATTCACAGCAGTGCCAAAATTTCGGCGTCACTGAATGCGGGTGCCAGCGGCCTACAAGCAAACCAAAAATAAAATCAATGCGACCACTCACATCACAGCTTGGTCATGTTATAGAGGTATGTTGAAAGTGACACGTGGGCACAAATGGGCAAAAAGCGACAATTTCTAACCTTTCTGCCCGTTCGAAGCTCAAGAACTGACCATCGCCACCCTCATCTTGTTGTTTAGCTGGACATAGGGAAGTGCACCAAGAAAAATTCCACATTTCAATAAACACTTCGCCCAGGGCTGCTCAAAGCTGAAATAAAACTATCTCGACGTTTTGGGCCTTTTTGCCCGTGATTCTTCACTTTGCGACTAAACTATTCCCAGCAGTGCCAAAATTTCAGCGTCACTGAATGCGGGTGCCAGCGGCCTACAAGCAAACCAAAAATCAAATCAATGCGACCACTCACATCACAGCGGGCTCATGTTATAGAGAGGTATGTTGAAAGTGACACGTGGCCACAAATGGGCAAAAAGCGACAATTTCTCACCTTTATGCCCGTTCGAAGCTCAAGAACTGACCATCGCCACCCTCATCTTGTTGTTTAGCTGGACATAGGGAAGTGCACCAAGAAAAATTCCACATTTCAATAAACACTTCGCCCAGGGCTGCTCAAAGCTGAAATAAAACAATCTTGACGTTTTGGGCCTTTTTGCCCGTGATTCTTCACTTTGCGACTAAACTATTCACAGCAGTGCCAAAATTTCGGCGTCACTGAATGTGGGTGCCAGCGGCCTACAAGCAAACCAAAAATAAAATCAATGCGACCACTCACATCACAGCTTGGTCATGTTATAGAGAGGTATGTTGAAAGTGACACTTGGCCACAAATGGGCAAAAAGCGACAATTTCTCACCTTTCTGCCCGTTCGAAGCTCAAGAACTGACCATCGCCACCCTCATCTTGTGGTTTAGCTGGACATAGGGAAGTGCACCAAGAAAAATTCCACATTTCAATAAACACTTCGCCCAGGGCTGCTCAAAGCTGAAATAAAACTATCTTGACGTTTTGGGCCTTTTTGCCCGTGATTCTTCACTTTACGACTAAACTATTCTCAGCAGTGCCAAAATTTCGGCGTCACTGAATGCGGGTGCCAGCGGCCTACAAGCAAACCAAAAATCAAATCAATGCGACCACTCCAATCACAGCTGGGTCATGTTATACAGAGGTATGTTGAAAGTGACACGTGGGCACAAATGGGCAAAAAGCGACAATTTCTAACCTTTCTGCCTGTTCGAAGCTCAAGAACTGACCAACGCCACCCTCATCTTGTTGTTTAGCTGGACATAGGGAAGTGCACCAAGAAAAATTCCACATTTCAATAAACACTTCGCCCAGGGCTGCTCAAAGCTGAAATAAAACAATCTTGACGTTTTGGGCCTTTTTGCCCGTGATTCTTCACTTTGCGACTAAACTATTCACAGCAGTGCCAAAATTTCGGCGTCACTGAATGTGGGTGCCAGCGGCCTACAAGCAAACCAAAAATCAAATCAATGCGACCACTCACATCACAGCTTGGTCATGTTATACAGAGGTATGTTGAAAGTGACACGTGGCCACAAATGGGCAAAAAGCGACAATTTCTCACCTTTCTGCCCGTTCGAAGCTCAAGAACTGACCATCGCCACCCTCATCTTGTTGTTTAGCTGGACATAGGGAAGTGCACCAAGAAAAATTCCACATTTCAATAAACACTTCGCCCAGGGCTGCTCAAAGCTGAAATAAAACTATCTCGACGTTTTGGGCCTTTTTGCCCGTGATTCTTCACTTTGCGACTAAACTATTCACAGGAGTGCCAAAATTTCGGCGTCACTGAATGCGGGTGCCAGCGGCCTACAAGCAAACCAAAAATAAAATCAATGCGACCACTCACATCACAGCTGGGTCATGTTATACAGAGGTATGTTGAAAGTGACACGTGGCCACAAATGGGCAAAAAGCGACAATTTCTCACCTTTCTGCCCGTTCGAAGCTCAAGAACTGACCATCGCCACCCTCATCTTGTTGTTTAGCTGGACATAGGGAAGTGCACCAAGAAAAATTCCACATTTCAATAAACACTTCGCCCAGGGTTGCTCAAAGCTGAAATAAAACTATCTTGACGTTTTGGGCCTTTTTGCCCGTGATTCTTCACTTTACGACTAAACTATTCTCAGCAGTGCCAAAATTTTGCCGTCACTGAATGCGGGTGCCAGCGGCCTACAAGCAAACCAAAAATCAAATCAATGCGACCACTCACATCACAGCGGGCTCATGTTATAGAGAGGTATGTTGAAAGTGACACGTGGCCACAAATGGGCAAAAAGCGACAATTTCTCACCTTTATGCCCGTTCGAAGCTCAAAAACTGACCATCGCCACCCTCATCTTGTTGTTTAGCTGGACATAGGGAAGTGCACCAAGAAAAATTCCACATTTCAATAAACACTTCGCCCAGGGCTGCTCAAAGCTGAAATAAAACTATCTTGACGTTTTGGGCCTTTTTGCCCGTGATTCTTCACTTTGCGACTAAACTATTCTCAGCAGTGCCAAAATTTTGGCGTCACTGAATGCGGGTGCCAGCGGCCTACAAGCAAACCAAAAATCAAATCAATGCGACCACTCCAATCACAGCTGGGTCATGTTATACAGAGGTATGTTGAAAGTGACACGTGGGCACGAATGGGCAAAAAGCGACAATTTCTAACCTTTATGCCCGTTCGAAGCTCAAGAACTGACCATTGCCACCCTCATCTTGTTGTTTAGCTGGACATAGGGAAGTGCACCAAGAAAAATTCCACATTTCAATAAACACTTCGCCCAGGGCCCGCTCAAAGCTGAAATAAAACTATCTCGACGTTTTGGGCCTTTTTGCCCGTGATTCTTCACTTTGCGACTAAACTATTCCCAGCAGTGCCAAAATTTCAGCGTCACTGAATGCGGGTGCCAGCGGCCTACAAGCAAACCAAAAATCAAATCAATGCGACCACTCACATCACAGCGGGCTCATGTTATAGAGAGGTATGTTGAAAGTGACACGTGGCCACAAATGGGCAAAAAGCGACAATTTCTCACCTTTATGCCCGTTCGAAGCTCAAGAACTGACCATCGCCACCCTCATCTTGTTGTTTAGCTGGACATAGGGAAGTGCACCAAGAAAAATTCCACATTTCAATAAACACTTCGCCCAGGGCTGCTCAAAGCTGAAATAAAACTATCTTGACGTTTTGGGCCTTTTTGCCCGTGATTCTTCACTTTGCGACTAAACTATTCACAGCAGTGCCAAAATTTCGGCGTCACTGAATGCGGGTGCCAGCGGCCTACAAGCAAACCAAAAATCAAATCAATGCGACCACTCACATCACAGCGGGCTCATGTTATAGAGAGGTATGTTGAAAGTGACACGTGGCCACAAATGGGCAAAAAGCGACAATTTCTCACCTTTATGCCCGTTCGAAGCTCAAGAACTGACCATCGCCACCCTCATCTTGTTGTTTAGCTGGACATAGGGAAGTGCACCAAGAAAAATTCCACATTTCAATAAACACTTCGCCCAGGGCTGCTCAAAGCTGAAATAAAACTATCTTGACGTTTTGGGCCTTTTTGCCCGTGATTCTTCACTTTGCGACTAAACTATTCACAGCAGTGCCAAAATTTCGGCGTCACTGACTGTGGGTGCCAGCGGCCTACAAGCAAACCAAAAATAAAATCAATGCGACCACTCACATCACAGCGGGCTCATGTTATAGAGAGGTATGTTGAAAGTGACACGTGGCCACAAATGGGCAAAAAGCGACAATTTCTCACCTTTATGCCCGTTCGAAGCTCAAGAACTGACCATCGCCACCCTCATCTTGTTGTTTAGCTGGACATAGGGAAGTGCACCAAGAAAAATTCCACATTTCAATAAACACTTCGCCCAGGGCTGCTCAAAGCTGAAATAAAACTATCTTGACGTTTTGGGCCTTTTTGCCCGTGATTCTTCACTTTGCGACTAAACTATTCACAGCAGTGCCAAAATTTCGGCGTCACTGAATGCGGGTGCCAGCGGCCTACAAGCAAACCAAAAATCAAATCAATGCGACCACTCACATCACAGCGGGCTCATGTTATAGAGAGGTATGTTGAAAGTGACACGTGGCCACAAATGGGCAAAAAGCGACAATTTCTCACCTTTATGCCCGTTCGAAGCTCAAGAACTGACCATCGCCACCCTCATCTTGTTGTTTAGCTGGACATAGGGAAGTGCACCAAGAAAAATTCCACATTTCAATAAACACTTCGCCCAGGGCTGCTCAAAGCTGAAATAAAACTATCTCGACGTTTTGGGCCTTTTTGCCCGTGATTCTTCACTTTGCGACTAATCTATTCACAGCAGTGCCAAAATTTCGGCGTCACTGAATGTGGGTGCCAGCGGCCTACAAGCAAACCAAAAATAAAATCAATGCGACCACTCACATCACAGCTTGGTCATGTTATAGAGAGGTATGTTGAAAGTGACACTTGGCCACAAATGGGCAAAAAGCGACAATTTCTCACCTTTCTGCCCGTTCGAAGCTCAAGAACTGACCATCGCCACCCTCATCTTGTGGTTTAGCTGGACATAGGGAAGTGCACCAAGAAAAATTCCACATTTCAATAAACACTTCGCCCAGGGCTGCTCAAAGCTGAAATAAAACTATCTTGACGTTTTGGGCCTTTTTGCCCGTGATTCTTCACTTTGCGACTAAACTATTCTCAGCAGTGCCAAAATTTCGGCGTCACTGAATGCGGGTGCCAGCGGCCTACAAGCAAACCAAAAATCAAATCAATGCGACCACTCCAATCACAGCTGGGTCATGTTATACAGAGGTATGTTGAAAGTGACACGTGGGCACAAATGGGCAAAAAGCGACAATTTCTAACCTTTCTGCCTGTTCGAAGCTCAAGAACTGACCATCGCCACCCTCATCTTGTTGTTTAGCTGGACATAGGGAAGTGCACCAAGAAAAATTCCACATTTCAATAAACACTTCGCCCAGGGCTGCTCAAAGCTGAAATAAAACAATCTTGACGTTTTGGGCCTTTTTGCCCGTGATTCTTCACTTTGCGACTAAACTATTCACAGCAGTGCCAAAATTTCGGCATCACTGAATGTGGGTGCCAGCGGCCTACAAGCAAACCAAAAATCAAATCAATGCGACCACTCACATCACAGCTTGGTCATGTTATACAGAGGTATGTTGAAAGTGACACGTGGCCACAAATGGGCAAAAAGCGACAATTTCTCACCTTTCTGCCCGTTCGAAGCTCAAGAACTGACCATCGCCACCCTGATCTTGTTGTTTAGCTGGACATTCAAAGTTTGGCGAATTTCAACATACCCTTCTGGCATCTGATGCAGATATTGCTGTAGTCACAGAAACCAAGCTGACCCTGGATAAGATGACGCAAGCCGAAGTGACTCTTCCTGGGTACTCCCCTCCAGTAAGACGAGACCGAACACCACAGGGTGGAGGCGTGGCTGTGTGGGTGAAATCCCACCTAGCTTTTCAAGAACTGGAAGCTGTTCCAACCCTTGACCAAGAAGTTGTATGGCTTTCTATCCGCATAAGACCTGGCCGCAAAGTTGTCTTGTGTGCTGCCTACCGCCCAGGGTCTCTTCCTGGCAACGATATCAGTATGGTAGATTACTTGGACCAGACCATTGACGTTGCCCGGGTGGATGCACAGCACCTCATCATCGCTGGCGATTTCAATGCGCACAACACTGCCTGGCTGGGCAGCAGTAGAACAACTCCAGCTGGGGAGAAACTGGAGGACCTCTGCGCACTACATCACCTCCAGCAGCATGTGATGGAGCCTACTCGTGGAAATGCCCTCCTCGACCTCATCATGAGTGACCTGGGCAACCCGACGGTCCGGCTCGGCCCCCCAATTGGTAGATCTGACCACGCCACCATCTTGGCAGAATTCAAGACAGAACTATGTCGAGAGCCCAAGACGGCCAGAACAGTCTGGCAATATGGCCGCGCTGACTGGGACAGACTAAACCACCACCTTAGGAGTGTGGACTGGGATGCCCTCATGTCTGAGGATGCAAACAGCAGCTGCACCAATATTACCTCTGCCATCATAGATGGAATGAACCAGTTTATCCCATCCCAA
Source organism: Sycon ciliatum (assembly GCF_964019385.1). Taxonomy (NCBI): domain Eukaryota; kingdom Metazoa; phylum Porifera; class Calcarea; order Leucosolenida; family Sycettidae; genus Sycon; species Sycon ciliatum. The sequence goes on from NC_088653.1 coordinate 19,673,493, forward strand.
CTTCTCTGTACTCGGCCCTCTGATCCCGCTTGGTGGACGCCAGCTTGCAGCAAGGCCGTGAAGGCGAAACAGAGTGCCTGGAAGTCCCTCAAGAGACGACCAGACTCGCCCCAATGTCAAGCTAACTATACTCTCGCTGTCCACCGGTCTTCTGATTGCCTACGTGATGCCCAGAATCACCATCTAGCAATAGTCCGTGCACGACTCCAGACCGGCAGCCTTCGAGATAAACAGTGGTGGTCAACCATCAAGCAGTCCATCGGAACCTCCCGAAATAGCTCCATCCCGATTCTTGTCGACCCTGCTGGCAAAGAGCATGCCACGAACATCGAGAAAGCAAACTGCCTCGGTCACTACTTCGCGGAGAAATGTAGCCTTGGTGCCAATGACCTGCCAGACACACCTCTGCCCCCTATTCGCCAACGCACAGGCAATAGGCTGAAGACCGTACACTTCCGCCCTGCCACAGTCCAGCGAGCTCTCAAGAACCTGGACGCTTCAAAAGCAACTGGCCCTGACGGCATTCCGGCGCAAGTGCTCAGGAAGTCAGCGCAGTCACTCGCCAGCCCTCTGGCAAAGCTATTCACCCAGTGCTTCCGGGACGGGGTGCAACCTGCATCCTGGAAGATCGCGAACGTTGTCCCTATTTTCAAGAAAGGCTCCAAGTCTACCCCGAAGAACTACCGTCCGATTTCCCTCCTCTCTATACTCTCTAAGGTGATGGAGGCCATCATCAATCGCAGCATCACTAACTTCCTGGAAAGCAATCAGGTCCTCTCCGGACGGCAATTCGGGTTCCGACGCGGCCTGGGCACGACTGATCTTCTCCTCTCACTTCAGCATGAGTGGAGTCGGACGTCCAATGCTGGGGGTGTGACCCGAGTCCTTGCTGTCGACGTGGCCGGCGCATTTGACAAAGTGTCGCACCGCGGTGTAGTTCACAAGGCCAGATGCCTTGGGCTGACTGGCCACCTGCTCTCATGGTTGAAAAACTACCTAGAGAGCCGCCAGATCCGGGCCGTAGTTGGTGGACAAACATCAGCCACACACGCCATCCGAGCAGGTGTGCCTCAAGGAAGCATCCTGGGGCCCACTCTCTTCTTGATCTACATTAATGACGCTGAGGACCACCTTCCCCAATCGACCAGCCTTGCCACGTACGCAGACGACACAACGCTTTACAAGTGTATCCGGTATCTCGGCAACCTCGCAGCTGACTGTGATGATCTCCAGACCGCCGTCAATGCCCTTGCTGCCTGGGGTGCGACCTGGCGAGTGACATTCGAGCCCGCCAAGTCATACCTACTCCACGTCAGCCACCACCGTCGGCCCTGGGACTGCCCTCCGGTCACATTCCAAGGTGAAATGGTTCCTGAAACCCAGTGCCTGAAGCTACTTGGGATAGCCTTCGACAGTCAACTGACATTCTGCCAGCAGATTCGACAGTCAGCCCTGCGCGCCACACAGCGACTGGGCTTCCTGAAGAAGGCCTCAGCAGTGCTTGACCCTGGCTGCCGTCTCACGGTCTACAACGGCTTTGTTCGCCCAGTCTTAGAGCATGGCATGCTAGTCTGGATGGGTGCTTCTCAGACGGTGCTGGCCCAACTCGATGCTGTACAGCGGAGAGCCCTGCATCTGATCGGCGAAGGCGCATATCTGCCAAGCCTCGAACTCCGGCGCAAAGTGGCTGCTCTCTGCTATCTCTACAAAATCCACTACCTGACAGGCCCACAGATGCTAACCCGAATGCTGCCCCCCTCCCAAGCAGTACCAGACCACGACCAACATCCTGCCAACACCAGGCAGCAGGCGCGGGTGGCGGCCGGCCACCGCTACCAGCTGCAGTCTGATATCCCAGCCAATTCTCGCAACAATGTCCGCCGGTCGTTCCCTGAAGGAGTGCTGGACACCTGGAACCAGTTGCCTCGCCAACACCTCCTGGATCAGCCCGACCAGAAGAGGTTGCAGTCCTTCAAGTGCAGCGTCCACCGATTCCTGCGCTCGAGCCACTGGGACTGGGCGACCGACCGGCTGTAGGGACTCGGCGTGGTGGTTTTCTGGACGTTACTGTGAGAGAGTGAGTCTGTGCACAAATATTATGTATGATTACGCGTCTGCGTGAATGTGCACGTGTGTGTCTGTGTGTACGTGTGTGTGTGTGTGTGTGTGTGTGTGTGTGTGTGTGTGTGTGTGTGTGTGTGTGGTGTGTGTGTGGTGTGGTGTGTGTATGTGTGTGCGTGTGTGTGTGTGTGTGTGTGTGTGTGTGTGTGTGTGTGTGTGTGGTGTGTATGTGTGTGTGCGTGCGTGCGAGCATGTGTGTGTGTGTGCGCGCGCGTGTGTGTGTGTGGGGGTGGGTGCACATGGTTGGTATGTGGTGTTTATGTGAGCGTATGATAATAATCTCTTCAATAAAATTAATATCTTTATTTCAAGATTACCCAAGGCCGGTGAACGCCCTATCAGGTTGATCTCCTATTTGAACATGCGCATATGTGTGTGTGTATGATGTGCCCTAGCTCACTTTTAATTATTATATTATTATGTTATACACGTAGATCATGTCCATGATGCCTTTCCTCTGCGCAGGTCCACCGCACTATTGTTTTTAAGATTAACATCATTATTACTTCTGCATATGCATTACATACTATGATCATGCTGGCTTCATCCCTTATCTCCTAAGCTACCCCCCCCCCCCCCCCCGTGCGTCTGCCCAGTGTTGACTCCGAGACCCACGGTCGGACGAGCTGCCCAGGCCTCACCACCACTGCCGTTTCCGTGCTGCCTTCTCGATACATACGTATGTACACTGTATATCATGTGCACATTCACATGTCTGAAGGTTTGTGGTTTTTCAATAAAAAAAAAAAAAAAAAAAACATAGGGAAGTGCACCAAGAAAAATTCCACATTTCAATAAACACTTCGCCCAGGGCTGCTCAAAGCTGAAATAAAACTATCTCGACGTTTTGGGCCTTTTTGCCCGTGATTCTTCACTTTGCGACTAAACTATTCCTAGCAGTGCCAACATTTCAGCGTCACTGAATGCGGGTGCCAGCGGCCTACAAGCAAACCAAAAATAAAATCAATGCGACCACTCACATCACAGCTGGGTCATGTTATACAGAGGTATGTTGAAAGTGACACGTGGCCACAAATGGGCAAAAAGCGACAATTTCTCACCTTTCTGCCCGTTCGAAGCTCAAGAACTGACCATCGCCACCCTCATCTTGTTGTTTAGCTGGACATAGGGAAGTGCACCAAGAAAAATTCCACATTTCAATAAACACTTCGCCCAGGGTTGCTCAAAGCTGAAATAAAACTATCTTGACGTTTTGGGCCTTTTTGCCCGTGATTCTTCACTTTGCGACTAAACTATTCTCAGCAGTGCCAAAATTTTACCGTCACTGAATGCGGGTGCCAGCGGCCTACAAGCAAACCAAAAATCAAATCAATGCGACCACTCACATCACAGCGGGCTCATGTTATAGAGAGGTATGTTGAAAGTGACACGTGGCCACAAATGGGCAAAAAGCGACAATTTCTCACCTTTATGCCCGTTCGAAGCTCAAGAACTGACCATCGCCACCCTCATCTTGTTGTTTAGCTGGACATAGGGAAGTGCACCAAGAAAAATTCCACATTTCAATAAACACTTCGCCCAGGGCTGCTCAAAGCTGAAATAAAACTATCTTGACGTTTTGGGCCTTTTTGCCCGTGATTCTTCACTTTGCGACTAAACTATTCTCAGCAGTGCCAAAATTTTGGCGTCACTGAATGCGGGTGCCAGCGGCCTACAAGCAAACCAAAAATCAAATCAATGCGACCACTCCAATCACAGCTGGGTCATGTTATACAGAGGTATGTTGAAAGTGACACGTGGGCACAAATGGGCAAAAAGCGACAATTTCTAACCTTTCTGCCCGTTCGAAGCTCAAGAACTGACCATTGCCACCCTCATCTTGTTGTTTAGCTGGACATAGGGAAGTGCACCAAGAAAAATTCCACATTTCAATAAACACTTCGCCCAGGGCCCGCTCAAAGCTGAAATAAAACTATCTCGACGTTTTGGGCCTTTTTGCCCGTGATTCTTCACTTTGCGACTAAACTATTCCCAGCAGTGCCAAAATTTCAGCGTCACTGAATGCGGGTGCCAGCGGCCTACAAGCAAACCAAAAATCAAATCAATGCGACCACTCACATCACAGCGGGCTCATGTTATAGAGAGGTATGTTGAAAGTGACACGTGGCCACAAATGGGCAAAAAGCGACAATTTCTCACCTTTATGCCCGTTCGAAGCTCAAGAACTGACCATCGCCACCCTCATCTTGTTGTTTAGCTGGACATAGGGAAGTGCACCAAGAAAAATTCCACATTTCAATAAACACTTCGCCCAGGGCTGCTCAAAGCTGAAATAAAACAATCTTGACGTTTTGGGCCTTTTTGCCCGTGATTCTTCACTTTGCGACTAAACTATTCACAGCAGTGCCAAAATTTCGGCGTCACTGCATGCGGGTGCCAGCGGCCTACAAGCAAACCAAAAATCAAATCAATGCGACCACTCACATCACAGCGGGCTCATGTTATAGAGAGGTATGTTGAAAGTGACACGTGGCCACAAATGGGCAAAAAGCGACAATTTCTCACCTTTATGCCCGTTCGAAGCTCAAGAACTGACCATCGCCACCCTCATCTTGTTGTTTAGCTGGACATAGGGAAGTGCACCAAGAAAAATTCCACATTTCAATAAACACTTCGCCCAGGGCTGCTCAAAGCTGAAATAAAACTATCTTGACGTTTTGGGCCTTTTTGCCCGTGATTCTTCACTTTGCGACTAAACTATTCACAGCAGTGCCAAAATTTCGGCGTCACTGAATGTGGGTGCCAGCGGTCTACAAGCAAACCAAAAATAAAATCAATGCGACCACTCACATCACAGCTTGGTCATGTTATAGAGAGGTATGTTGAAAGTGACACTTGGCCACAAATGGGCAAAAAGCGACAATTTCTCACCTTTCTGCCCGTTCGAAGCTCAAGAACTGACCATCGCCACCCTCATCTTGTGGTTTAGCTGGACATAGGGAAGTGCACCAAGAAAAATTCCACATTTCAATAAACACTTCGCCCAGGGCTGCTCAAAGCTGAAATAAAACTATCTTGACGTTTTGGGCCTTTTTGCCCGTGATTCTTCACTTTGCGACTAAACTATTCTCAGCAGTGCCAAAATTTCGGCGTCACTGAATGCGGGTGCCAGCGGCCTACAAGCAAACCAAAAATCAAATCAATGCGACCACTCCAATCACAGCTGGGTCATGTTATACAGAGGTATGTTGAAAGTGACACGTGGGCACAAATGGGCAAAAAGCGACAATTTCTAACCTTTCTGCCTGTTCGAAGCTCAAGAACTGACCATCGCCACCCTCATCTTGTTGTTTAGCTGGACATAGGGAAGTGCACCAAGAAAAATTCCACATTTCAATAAACACTTCGCCCAGGGCTGCTCAAAGCTGAAATAAAACAATCTTGACGTTTTGGGCCTTTTTGCCCGTGATTCTTCACTTTGCGACTAAACTATTCACAGCAGTGCCAAAATTTCGGCGTCACTGAATGTGGGTGCCAGCGGCCTACAAGCAAACCAAAAATCAAATCAATGCGACCACTCACATCACAGCTTGGTCATGTTATACAGAGGTATGTTGAAAGTGACACGTGGCCACAAATGGGCAAAAAGCGACAATTTCTCACCTTTCTGCCCGTTCGAAGCTCAAGAACTGACCATCGCCACCCTCATCTTGTTGTTTAGCTGGACATAGGGAAGTGCACCAAGAAAAATTCCACATTTCAATAAACACTTCGCCCAGGGCTGCTCAAAGCTGAAATAAAACTATCTCGACGTTTTGGGCCTTTTTGCCCGTGATTCTTCACTTTGCGACTAAACTATTCACAGCAGTGCCAAAATTTCAGCGTCACTGAATGCGGGTGCCAGCGGCCTACAAGCAAACCAAAAATAAAATCAATGCGACCACTCACATCACAGCTGGGTCATGTTATACAGAGGTATGTTGAAAGTGACACGTGGGCACAAATGGGCAAAAAGCGACAATCTCTCACCTTTCTGCCCGTTCGAAGCTCAAGAACTGACCATCGCCACCCTCATCTTGTTGTTTAGCTGGACATAGGGAAGTGCACCAAGAAAAATTCCACATTTCAATAAACACTTCGCCCAGGGTTGCTCAAAGCTGAAATAAAACTATCTTGACGTTTTGGGCCTTTTTGCCCGTGATTCTTCACTTTGCGACTAAACTATTCTCAGCAGTGCCAAAATTTTGCCGTCACTGAATGCGGGTGCCAGCGGCCTACAAGCAAACCAAAAATCAAATCAATGCGACCACTCACATCACAGCTGGGTCATGTTATAGAGAGGTATGTTGAAAGTGACACGTGGCCACAAATGGGCAAAAAGCGACAATTTCTCACCTTTATGCCCGTTCGAAGCTCAAGAACTGACCATCGCCACCCTCATCTTGTTGTTTAGCTGGACATAGGGAAGTGCACCAAGAAAAATTCCACATTTCAATAAACACTTCGCCCAGGGCTGCTCAAAGCTGAAATAAAACTATCTTGACGTTTTGGGCCTTTTTGCCCGTGATTCTTCACTTTGCGACTAAACTATTCTCAGCAGTGCCAAAATTTTGACGTCACTGAATGCGGGTGCCAGCGGCCTACAAGCAAACCAAAAATCAAATCAATGCGACCACTCCAATCACAGCTGGGTCATGTTATACAGAGGTATGTTGAAAGTGACACGTGGGCACAAATGGGCAAAAAGCGACAATTTCTAACCTTGATGCCCGTTCGAAGCTCAAGAACTGACCATCGCCACCCTCATCTTGTTGTTTAGCTGGACATAGGGAAGTGCACCAAGAAAAATTCCACATTTCAATAAACACTTCGCCCAGGGCTGCTCAAAGCTGAAATAAAACTATCTTGACGTTTTGGGCCTTTTTGCCCGTGATTCTTCACTTTGCGACTAAACTATTCACAGCAGTGCCAAAATTTCGGCGTCACTGAATGTGGGTGCCAGCGGCCTACAAGCAAACCAAAAATAAAATCAATGCGACCACTCACATCACAGCTTGGTCATGTTATAGAGAGGTATGTTGAAAGTGACACTTGGCCACAAATGGGCAAAAAGCGACAATTTCTCACCTTTCTGCCCGTTCGAAGCTCAAGAACTGACCATCGCCACCGTCATCTTGTTGTTTAGCTGGACATAGGGAAGTGCACCAAGAAAAATTCCACATTTCAATAAACACTTCGCCCAGGGCTGCTCAAAGCTGAAATAAAACTATCTTGACGTTTTGGGCCTTTTTGCCCGTGATTCTTCACTTTGCGACTAAACTATTCTCAGCAGTGCCAAAATTTCAGCGTCACTGAATGCGGGTGCCAGCGGCCTACAAGCAAACCAAAAATCAAATCAAAGCGACCACTCCAATCACAGCTGGGTCATGTTATACAGAGGTATGTTGAAAGTGACACGTGGGCACAAATGGGCAAAAAGCGACAATTTCTAACCTTTCTGCCCGTTCGAAGCTCAAGCACTGACCATCGCCACCCTCATCTTGTTGTTTAGCTGGACATAGGGAAGTGCACCAAGAAAAATTCCACATTTCAATAAACACTTCGCCCAGGGCTGCTCAAAGCTGAAATAAAACTATCTCGACGTTTTGGGCCTTTTTGCCCGTGATTCTTCACTTTGCGACTAAACTATTCACAGCAGTGCCAAAATTTTAGCGTCACTGAATGCGGGTGCCAGCGGCCTACAAGCAAACCAAAAATCAAATCAATGCGACCACTCACATCACAGCTGGGTCATGTTATAGAGAGGTATGTTGAAAGTGACACGTGGCCACAAATGGGCAAAAAGCGACAATTTCTCACCTTTATGCCCGTTCGAAGCTCAAGAACTGACCATCGCCACCCTCATCTTGTTGTTTAGCTGGACATAGGGAAGTGCACCAAGAAAAATTCCACATTTCAATAAACACTTCGCCCAGGGCTGCTCAAAGCTGGTATAAAACTATCTTGACGTTTTGGGCCTTTTTGCCCGTGATTCTTCACTTTGCGACTAAACTATTCACAGCAGTGCCAAAATTTTGGCGTCACTGAATGCGGGTGCCAGCGGCCTACAAGCAAACCAAAAATCAAATCAATGCGACCACTCACATCACAGCTGGGTCATGTTATAGAGAGGTATGTTGAAAGTGACACGTGGGCACAAATGGGCAAAAAGCGACAATTTCTCACCTTTCTGCCCGTTCGAAGCTCAAGAACTGACTATCGCCACCCTCATCTTGTTGTTTAGCTGGACATAGGGAAGTGCACCAAGAAAAATTCCACATTTCAATAAACACTTCGCCCAGGGCTGCTCAAAGCTGGAATAAAACTATCTTGACGTTTTGGGCCTTTTTGCCCGTGATTCTTCACTTTGCGACTAAACTATTCACAGCAGTGCCAAAATTTTGCCGTCACTGAATGCGGGTGCCAGCGGCCTACAAGCAAACCAAAAATCAAATCAATGCGACCACTCACATCACAGCTGGGTCATGTTATAGAGAGGTATGTTGAAAGTGACACGTGGCCACAAATGGGCAAAAAGCGACAATTTCTCACCTTTCTGCCCGTTCGAAGCTCAAGAACTGACCATCGCCACCCTCATCTTGTTGTTTAGCTGGACATAGGGAAGTGCACCAAGAAAAATTCCACATTTCAATAAACACTTCGCCCAGGGCTGCTCAAAGCTGAAATAAAACTATCTCGACGTTTTGGGCCTTTTTGCCCGTGATTCTTCACTTTGCGACTAAACTATTCACAGCAGTGCCAAAATTTCGGCGTCACTGAATGCGGGTGCCCGCGGCCTACAAGCAAACCAAAAATAAAATCAATGCGACCACTCACATCACAGCTTGGTCATGTTATAGAGAGGTATGTTGAAAGTGACACGTGGCCACAAATGGGCAAAAAGCGACAATTTCTCACCTTTATGCCCGTTCGAAGCTCAAGAACTGACCATCGCCACCCTCATCTTGTTGTTTAGCTGGACATAGGGAAGTGCACCAAGAAAAATTCCACATTTCAATAAACACTTCGCCCAGGGCTGCTCAAAGCTGGAATAAAACTATCTTGACGTTTTGGGCCTTTTTGCCCGTGATTCTTCACTTTGCGACTAAACTATTCACAGCATTGCCAAAATTTTGCCGTCACTGAATGCGGGTGCCAGCGGCCTACAAGCAAACCAAAAATCAAATCAATGCGACCACTCACATCACAGCTGGGTCATGTTATAGAGAGGTATGTTGAAAGTGACACGTGGCCACAAATGGGCAAAAAGCGACAATTTCTCACCTTTATGCCCGTTCGAAGCTCAAGAACTGACCATCGCCACCCTCATCTTGTTGTTTAGCTGGACATAGGGAAGTGCACCAAGAAAAATTCCACATTTCAAAAAACACTTCGCCCAGGGCTGCTCAAAGCTGAAATAAAACTATCTCGACGTTTTGGGCCTTTTTGCCCGTGATTCTTCACTTTGCGACTAAACTATTCACAGCAGTGCCAAAATTTCGGCGTCACTGAATGCGGGTGCCAGCGGCCTACAAGCAAACCAAAAATAAAATCAATGCGACCACTCACATCACAGCTTGGTCATGTTATAGAGAGGTATGTTGAAAGTGACACGTGGCCACAAATGGGCAAAAAGCGACAATTTCTCACCTTTATGCCCGTTCGAAGCTCAAGAACTGACCATCGCCACCGTCATCTTGTTGTTTAGCTGGACATAGGGAAGTGCACCAAGAAAAATTCCACATTTCAATAAACACTTCGCCCAGGGCTGCTCAAAGCTGAAATAAAACTATCTTGACGTTTTGGGCCTTTTTGCCCGTGATTCTTCACTTTGCGACTAAACTATTCTCAGCAGTGCCAAAATTTCGGCGTCACTGAATGCGGGTGCCAGCGGCCTACAAGCAAACCAAAAATCAAATCAATGCGACCACTCCAATCACAGCTGGGTCATGTTATACAGAGGTATGTTGAAAGTGACACGTGGCCACAAATGGGCAAAAAGCGACAATTTCTAACCTTTCTGCCCGTTCGAAGCTCAAGCACTGACCATCGCCACCCTCATCTTGTTGTTTAGCTGGACATAGGGAAGTGCACCAAGAAAAATTCCACATTTCAATAAACACTTCGCCCAGGGCTGCTCAAAGCTGAAATAAAACTATCTTGACGTTTTGGGCCTTTTTGCCCGTGATTCTTCACTTTGCGACTAAACTATTCTCAGCAGTGCCAAAATTTCGGCGTCACTGAATGCGGGTGCCAGCGGCCTACAAGCAAACCAAAAATCAAATCAATGCGACCACTCCAATCACAGCTGGGTCATGTTATAGAGAGGTATGTTGAAAGTGACACGTGGCCACAAATGGGCAAAAAGCGACAATTTCTCACCTTTATGCCCGTTCGAAGCTCAAGAACTGACCATCGCCACCCTCATCTTGTTGTTTAGCTGGACATAGGGAAGTGCACCAAGAAAAATTCCACATTTCAATAAACACTTCGCCCAGGGCTGCTCAAAGCTGGAATAAAACTATCTTGACGTTTTGGGCCTTTTTGCCCGTGATTCTTCACTTTGCGACTAAACTATTCACAGCAGTGCCAAAATTTCGGCGTCACTGAATGCGGGTGCCAGCGGCCTACAAGCAAACCAAAAATCAAATCAATGCGACCACTCACATCACAGCTGGGTCATGTTATAGAGAGGTATGTTGAAAGTGACACGTGGGCACAAATGGGCAAAAAGCGACAATTTCTCACCTTTCTGCCCGTTCGAAGCTCAAGAACTGACCATCGCCACCCTCATCTTGTTGTTTAGCTGGACATAGGGAAGTGCACCAAGAAAAATTCCACATTTCAATAAACACTTCGCCCAGGGCTGCTCAAAGCTGAAATTAAACTATCTTGACGTTTTGGGCCTTTTTGCCCGTGATTCTTCACTTTGCGACTAAACTATTCACAGCAGTGCCAAAATTTCGGCGTCACTGAATGCGGGTGCCAGCGGCCTACAAGCAAACCAAAAATCAAATCAATGCAACCACTCACATCACAGCGGGCTCATGTTATAGAGAGGTATGTTGAAAGTGACACGTGGCCACAAATGGGCAAAAAGCGACAATTTCTCACCTTTATGCCCGTTTCAAGCTCACAAACTGACCATCGCCACCCTCATCTTGTTGTTTAGCTGGACATAGGGAAGTGCACCAAGAAAAATTCCACATTTCAATAAACACTTCGCCCAGGGCTGCTCAAAGCTGAAATAAAACTATCTTGACGTTTTGGGCCATTTTGCCCGTGATTCTTCACTTTACGACTAAACTATTCACAGCAGTGCCAAAATTTCGACGTCACTGAATGCGGGTGCCAGCGGCCTACAAGCAAACCAAAAATAAAATCAATGCGACCACTCACATCACAGCGGGCTCATGTTATACAGAGGTATGTTGAAAGTGACACGTGGCCACAAATGGGCAAAAAGCGACAATTTCTAACCTTTCTGCCCGTTCGAAGCTCAAGAACTGACTATCGCCACCCTCATCTTGTTGTTTAGCTGGACATAGGGAAGTGCACCAAGAAAAATTCCACATTTCAATAAACACTTCGCCCAGGGCTGCTCAAAGCTGAAATAAAACTATCTTGACGTTTTGGGCCTTTTTGCCCGTGATTCTTCACTTTGCGACTAAACTATTCACAGCAGTGCCAAAATTTCACCGTCACTGAATGCGGGTGCCAGCGGCCTACAAGCAAACCAAAAATCAAATCAATGCGACCACTCACATCACAGCTGGGTCATGTTATAGAGAGGTATGTTGAAAGTGACACGTGGGCACAAATGGGCAAAAAGCGACAATTTCTCACCTTTCTGCCCGTTCGAAGCTCAAGAACTGACCATCGCCATCCTCATCTTGTTGTTTAGCTGGACATAGGGAAGTGCACCAAGAAAAATTCCACATTTCAATAAACACTTCGCCCAGGGCTGCTCAAAGCTGAAATAAAACTATCTCGACGTTTTGGGCCTTTTTGCCCGTGATTCTTCACTTTGCGACTAAACTATTCACAGCAGTGCCAAAATTTCGGCGTCACTGAATGCGGGTGCCAGCGGCCTACAAGCAAACCAAAAATAAAATCAATGCGACCACTCACATCACAGCTTGGTCATGTTATAGAGAGGTATGTTGAAAGTGACACGTGGGCACAAATGGGCAAAAAGCGACAATTTCTCACCTTTACTCCCGTTCGAAGGTCAAGAACTGACCATCGCCACCCTCATCTTGTTGTTTAGCTGGACATAGGGAAGTGCACCAAGAAAAATTCCACATTTCAATAAACACTTCGCCCAGGGCTGCTCAAAGCTGAAATAAAACTATCTTGACGTTTTGGGCCTTTTTGCCCGTGATTCTTCACTTTGCGACTAAACTATTCACAGCAGTGCCAAAATTTTAGCGTCACTGAATGCGGGTGCCAGCGGCCTACAAGCAAACCAAAAATCAAATCAATGCGACCACTCCCTTAACAGCTGGGTCATGTTATAGAGAGGTATGTTGAAAGTGACACGTGGCCACAAATGGGCAAAAAGCGACAATTTCTCACCTTTATGCCCGTTCGAAGGTCAAGAACTGACCATCGCCACCCTCATCTTGTTGTTTAGCTGGACATAGGGAAGTGCACCAAGAAAAATTCCACATTTCAATAAACACTTCGCCCAGGGCTGCTCAAAGCTGAAATAAAACTATCTTGACGTTTTGGGCCTTTTTGCCCGTGATTCTTCACTTTGCGACTAAACTATTCACAGCAGTGCCAAAATTTTAGCGTCACTGAATGCGGGTGCCAGCGGCCTACAAGCAAACCAAAAATCAAATTAATGCGACCACTCCCTTAACAGCTGGGTCATGTTATAGAGAGGTATGTTGAAAGTGACACGTGGCCACAAATGGGCAAAAAGCGACAATTTCTCACCTTTATGCCCGTTCGAAGCTCAAGAACTGACCATCGCCACCCTCATCTTGTTGTTTAGCTGGACATAGGGAAGTGCACCAAGAAAAATTCCACAATTCAATAAACACTTCGCCCAGGGCTGCTCAAAGCTGAAATAAAACTATCTCGACGTTTTGGGCCTTTTTGCCCGTGATTCTTCACTTTGCGACTAAACTATTCACAGCAGTGCCAAAATTTCGGCGTCACTGAATGCGGGTGCCAGCGGCCTACAAGCAAACCAAAAATCAAATCAATGCGACCACTCACATCACAGCTGGGTCATGTTATAGAGAGGTATGTTGAAAGTGACACGTGGGCACAAATGGGCAAAAAGCGACAATTTCTAACCTTTCTGCCCGTTCGAAGCTCAAGAACTGACCATCGCTACCCTCATCTTGTTGTTTAGCTGGACATAGGGAAGTGCACCAAGAAAAATTCCACATTTCAATAAACACTTCGCCCAGGGCTGCTCAAAGCTGAAATAAAACTATCTTGACGGTTTGGGCCTTTTTGCCCGTGATTATTCACTTTGCGACTAAACTATTCACAGCAGTGCCAAAATTTCGGCATCACTGAATGCGGGTGCCAGCGGCCTACAAGCAAACCAAAAATAAAATCAATGCGACTACTCACATCACAGCGGGCTCATGTTATAGAGAGGTATGTTGAAAGTTACACGTGGGCACAAATGGGCAAAAAGCGACAATTTCTAACCTTTCTGCCCGTTCGAAGCTCAAGAACTGACCATCGCCACCCTCATCTTGCTGTTTAGCTGGACATAGGGAAGTGCACCAAGAAAAATTCCACATTTCAATAAACACTTCGCCCAGGGCTGCTCAAAGCTGAAATAAAACTATCTTGACGTTTTGGGCCTTTTTGCGCGTAATTCTTCACTTTGCGACTAAACTATTCACAGCAGTGCCAAAATTTCGGCGTCACTAAATGCAGGTGCCAGCGGCCTACAAGCAAACCAAAAATCAAATCAATGCGACCACTCACATCACAGCGGGGTCATGTTATAGAGAGGTATGTTGAAAGTGACACGTGGGCACAAATGGGCAAAAAGCGACAATTTCTCACCTTTCTGCCCGTTCAAAGCTCAAGAACTGACCATCGCCACCCTCATCTTGTTGTTTAGCTGGACATAGGGAAGTGCACCAGGAAAAATTCCGCATTTCAATAAACACTTCGCCCAGGGCTGCTCAAAGCTTAAATACAACTATCTCGACGTTTTGGGCCTTTTTGCCCGTGATTCTTCACTTTGCGACTAAACTATTCACAGCAGTGCCAAAATTTCGGCGTCACTGAATGCGGGTGCCAGCGGCCTACAAGCAAACCAAAAATCAAATCAATGCGACCACTCACATCACAGCTGGGTCATGTTATAGAGAGGTATGTTGAAAGTGACACGTGGCCACAAATGGGCAAAAAGCGACAATTTCTCTCCTTTCTGCCCGTTCGAAGCTTAAGAACTGATTATCGCCACCCTCATCTTGTTGTTTAGCTGGACATAGGGAAGTGCACCAAGAAAAATTCCACATTTCAATAAACACTTCGCCCAGGGCGGCTCAAAGCTGGAATAAAACTATCTTGACGTTTTGGGCCTTTTTGCCCGTGATTGAAGCACTTTGCGACTAAACTATTCACAGCAGTGCCAAAATTTTGCCGTCACTGAATGCGGGTTCCAGCGGCCTACAAGCAAACCAAAAATCAAATCAATGCGACCACTCACATCACAGCTGGGTCATGTTATAGAGAGGTATGTTGAAAGTGACACGTGGGCACAAATGGGCAAAAAGCGACAATTTCTCACCTTTCTGCCCGTTCGAAGCTCAAGAACTGACCATCGCCACCCTCATCTTGTTTTTTAGCTGGACATAGGGAAGTGCACCAAGAAAAATTCCACATTTCAATAAACACTTCACCCAGGGCTGCTCAAAGCTGAAATAAAACTATCTTGACGTTTTGGGCCTTTTTGCCCGTGATTCTTCACTTTGCGACTAAACTATTGTGCCAAAATTTCGGCGTCACTGAATGCGGGTGCCAGCGGCCTACAAGCAAACCAAAAATCAAATCAATGCGACCACTCACATCACAGCTGGGTCATGTTATAGAGAGGTATGTTGAAAGTGACACGTGGGCACAAATGGGCAAAAAGCGACAATTTCTAACCTTTCTGCCCGTTCGAAGCTCAAGAACTGACCATCGCCACCCTCATCTTGTTGTTTAGCTGGACATAGGGAAGTGCACCAAGAAAAATTCCACATTTCAATAAACACTTCGCCCAGGGCTGCTCAAAGCTGAAATAAAACTATCTTGACGGTTTGGGCCTTTTTGCCCGTGATTATTCACTTTGCGACTAAACTATTCACAGCAGTGCCAAAATTTCGGCGTCACTGAATGCGGGTGCCAGCGGCCTACAAGCAAACCAAAAATAAAATCAATGCGACCACTCACATCACAGCGGGCTCATGTTATAGAGAGGTATGTTGAAAGTTACACGTGGGCACAAATGGGCAAAAAGCGACAATTTCTAACCTTTCTGCCCGTTCGAAGCTCAAGAACTGACCATCGCCACCCTCATCTTGCTGTTTAGCTGGACATAGGGAAGTGCACCAAGAAAAATTCCACATTTCAATAAACACTTCGCCCAGGGCTGCTCAAAGCTGAAATAAAACTATCTTGACGTTTTGGGCCTTTTTGCGCGTAATTCTTCACTTTGCGACTAAACTATTCACAGCAGTGCCAAAATTTCGGCGTCACTAAATGCAGGTGCCAGCGGCCTACAAGCAAACCAAAAATCAAATCAATGCGACCACTCACATCACAGCGGGGTCATGTTATACAGAGGTATGTTGAAAGTGACACGTGGGCACAAATGGGCAAAAAGCGACAATTTCTCACCTTTCTGCCCGTTCAAAGCTCAAGAACTGACCATCGCCACCCTCATCTTGTTGTTAAGCTGGACATAGGGAAGTGCACCAGGAAAAATTCCACATTTCAATAAACACTTCGCCCAGGGCTGCTCAAAGCTGAAATAAAACTATCTCGACGTTTTGGGCCTTTTTGCCCGTGATTCTTAACTTTCCGACTAAACTATTCACAGCAGTGCCAACATTTTGGCGTTACTGAATGCGGGTGCCAGCGGCCTACAAGCAAACCAAAAATCAAATCAATGCGACCACTCAAATCACAGCTGGTTCATGTTATAGAGAGGTATGTTGAAAGTGACACGTGGCCACAAATGGGCAAAAAGCGACAATTTCTCACCTTTCTGCCCGTTCGAAGCTCAAGAACTGACTATCGCCACCCTCATCTTGTTGTTTAGCTGGACATAGGGAAGTGCACCAAGAAAAATTCCACATTTCAATAAACACTTCGCCCAGGGCTGCTCAAAGCTGAAATAAAACTATCTTGACGTTTTTGGCCTTTTTGCCCGTGATTATTCACTTTGCGACTAAACTATTCACAGCAGTGCCAAAATTTCGGCGTCACTGAATGCGGGTGCCAGCGGCCTACAAGCAAACCAAAAATCAAATCAATGCGACCACTCACATCACAGCGGGCTCATGTTATAGAGAGGTATGTTGAAAGTGACACGTGGCCACAAATGGGCAAAAAGCGACAATTTCTCACCTTTATGCCCGTTCGAAGCTCAAGAACTGACCATCGCCACCCTCATCTTGTTGTTTAGCTGGACATAGGGAAGTGCACCAAGAAAAATTCCACATTTCAATAAACACTTCGCCCAGGGCTGCTCAAAGCTGAAATAAAACTATCTCGACGTTTTGGGCCTTTTTGCCCGTGATTCTTCACTTTGCGACTAAACTATTCACAGCAGTGCCAAAATTTCGGCGTCACTGAATGCGGGTGCCAGCGGCCTACAAGCAAACCAAAAATAAAATCAATGCGACCACTCACATCACAGCTGGGTCATGTTATAGAGAGGTATGTTGAAAGTGACACGTGGCCACAAATGGGCAAAAAGCGACAATTTCTCACCTTTCTGCCCGTTCGAAGCTCAAGAACTGACCATCGCCACCCTCATCTTGTTGTTTAGCTGGACATAGGGAAGTGCACCAAGAAAAATTCCACATTTCAATAAACACTTCGCCCAGGGCTGCTCAAAGCTGAAATAAAACTATCTTGACGTTTTGGGCCTTTTTGCCCGTGATTCTTCACTTTGCGACTAAACTATTCTCAGCAGTGCCAAAATTTCGCCGTCACTGAATGCGGGTGCAAGCGGCCTACAAGCAAACCAAAAATCAAATCAATGCGACCACTCACATCACAGCTGGGTCATGTTATAGAGAGGTATGTTGAAAGTGACACGTGGGCACAAATGGGCAAAAAGCGACAATTTCTCACCTTTATGCCCGTTCGAAGCTCAAGAACTGACCATCGCCACCCTCATCTTGTTGTTTAGCTGGACATAGGGAAGTGCACCAAGAAAAATTCCACATTTCAATAAACACTTCGCCCAGGGCTGCTCAAAGCTGAAATAAAACTATCTTGACGTTTTGGGCCTTTTTGCCCGTGATTCTTCACTTTGCGACTAAACTATTCTCAGCAGTGCCAAAATTTCGGCGTCACTGAATGCAAGTGCCAGCGGCCTACAAGCAAACCAAAAATCAAATCAATGCAACCACTCCAATCACAGCTGGGTCATGTTATACAGAGGTATGTTGAAAGTGACACGCGGGCACAAATGGGCAAAAAGCGACAATTTCTAACCTTTCTGCCCGTTCGAAGCTCAAGAACTGACCATCGCCACCCTCATCTTGTTGTTTAGCTGGACATAGGGAAGTGCACCAAGAAAAATTCCACATTTCAATAAACACTTCGCCCAGGGCTGCTCAAAGCTGAAATAAAACTATCTCGACGTTTTGGGCCTTTTTGCCCGTGATTCTTCACTTTGCGACTAAACTATTCCCAGCAGTGCCAAAATTTCAGCGTCACTGAATGCGGGTGCCAGCGGCCTACAAGCAAACCAAAAATCAAATCAATGCGACCACTCACATCACAGCGGGCTCATGTTATAGAGAGGTATGTTGAAAGTGACACGTGGCCACAAATGGGCAAAAAGCGACAATTTCTCACCTTTATGATCGTTCGAAGCTCAAGAACTGACCATCGCCACCCTGATCTTGTTGTTGAGCTGAACATAGGGAAGTGCACCAAGAAAAATTCCACATTTCAATAAACACTTCGCCCAGGGCTGCTCAAAGCTGAAATAAAACAATCTTGACGTTTTGGGCCTTTTTGCCCGTGATTCTTCACTTTGCGACTAAACTATTCACAGCAGTGCCAAAATTTCGGCGGCACTGAATGCGGGTGCCAGCGGCCTACAAGCAAACCAAAAATCAAATCAATGCGACCACTCACATCACAGCGGGCTCATGTTATAGAGGGGTATGTTGAAAGTGACACGTGGCCACAAATGGGCAAAAAGCGACAATTTCTCACCTTTATGCCCGTTCGAAGCTCAAGAACTGACCATCGCCACCCTCATCTTGTTGTTAAGCTGGACATAGGGAAGTGCACCAAGAAAAATTCCACATTTCAATAAACACCTCGCCCAGGGCTGCTCAAAGCTGAAAAAAATATATCTCGACGTTTTGGGCCTTTTTGCCCGTGATTCTTCACTTTGCGACTAAACTATTCACAGCAGTGCCAAAATTTCGGCGTCACTGAATGCGGGTGCCAGCGGCCTACAAGCAAACCAAAAATAAAATCAATGCGACCACTCACATCACAGCTTGGTCATGTTATAGAGGTATGTTGAAAGTGACATGTGGCCACAAATGGGCAAAAAGCGACAATTTCTCACCTTTATGCCCGTTCGAAGCTCAAGAACTGACCATCGCCACCCTGATCTTGTTGTTTAGCTAGACATAGGGAAGTGCACCAAGAAAAATTCCACATTTCAATAAACACTTCGCCCAGGGCTGCTCAAAGCTGAAATAAAACTATCTTGACATTTTGGGCCTTTTTGCCCGTGATTCTTCACTTTGCGACTAAACTATTCTCAGCAGTGCCAAAATTTCGGCGTCACTGAATGCGGGTGCCAGTGGCCTACAAGCAAACCAAAAATCAAATCAATGCGACTACTCCAATCACAGCTGGGTCATGTTATACAGAGGTATGTTGAAAGTGACACGTGGGCACAAATGGGCAAAAAGCGACAATTTCTAACCTTTCTGCCCGTTCGAAGCTCAAGAACTGACCATCGCCACCCTCATCTTGTTGTTTAGCTGGACATAGGGAAGTGCACCAAGAAAAATTCCACATTTCAATAAACACTTCGCCCAGGGCTGCTCAAAGCTGAAATAAAACAATCTTGACGTTTTGGGCCTTTTTGCCCGTGATTCTTCACTTTGCGACTAAACTATTCACAGCAGTGCCAAAATTTCGGCGGCACTGAATGCGGGTGCCAGCGGCCTACAAGCAAACCAAAAATCAAATCAATGCGACCACTCACATCACAGCGGGCTCATGTTATAGAGAGGTATGTTGAAAGTGACACGTGGCCACAAATGGGCAAAAAGCAACAATTTCTCACCTTTATGCCCGTTCGAAGCTCAAGAACTGACCATCGCCACCCTCATCTTGTTGTTAAGCTGGACATAGGGAAGTGCACCAAGAAAAATTCCACATTTCAATAAACACTTCGCCCAGGGCTGCTCAAAGCTGAAAAAAAAATATCTCGACGTTTTGGGCCTTTTTGCCCGTGATTCTTCACTTTGCGACTAAACTATTCACAGCAGTGCCAAAATTTCGGCGTCACTGAATGCGGGTGCCAGCGGCCTACAAGCAAACCAAAAATAAAATCAATGCGACCACTCACATCACAGCTTGGTCATGTTATAGAGGTATGTTGAAAGTGACATGTGGCCACAAATGGGCAAAAAGCGACAATTTCTCACCTTTATGCCCGTTCGAAGCTCAAGAACTGACCATCGCCACCCTGATCTTGTTGTTTAGCTAGACATAGGGAAGTGCACCAAGAAAAATTCCACATTTCAATAAACACTTCGCCCAGGGCTGCTCAAAGCTGAAATAAAACTATCTTGACATTTTGGGCCTTTTTGCCCGTGATTCTTCACTTTGCGACTAAACTATTCTCAGCAGTGCCAAAATTTCGGCGTCACTGAATGCGGGTGCCAGTGGCCTACAAGCAAACCAAAAATCAAATCAATGCGACCACTCCAATCACAGCTGGGTCATGTTATACAGAGGTATGTTGAAAGTGACACGTGGGCACAAATGGGCAAAAAGCGACAATTTCTAACCTTTCTGCCCGTTCGAAGCTCAAGAACTGACCATCGCCACCCTCATCTTGTTGTTTAGCTGGACATAGGGAAGTGCACCAAGAAAAATTCCACATTTCAATAAACACTTCGCCCAGGGCTGCTCAAAGCTGAAATAAAACTATCTCGACGTTTTGGGCCTTTTTGCCCGTGATTCTTCACTTTGCGACTAAAATATTCACAGCAGTGCCAAAATTTCAGCGTCACTGAATGCGGGTGCCAGCGGCCTACAAGCAAACCAAAAATAAAATCAATGCGACCACTCACATCACAGCTGGGTCATGTTATAGAGAGGTATGTTGAAAGTGACACGTGGCCACAAATGGGCAAAAAGCGACAATTTCTCACCTTTCTGCCCGTTCGAAGCTCAAGAACTGACCATCGCCACCCTCATCTTGTTGTTTAGCTGGACATAGGGAAGTGCACCAAGAAAAATTCCACATTTCAATAAACTATTCGCCCAGGGCTGCTCAAAGCTGGAATAAAACTATCTTGACGTTTTGGGCCTTTTTGCCCGTGATTCTTCACTTTGCGACTAAACTATTCTCAGCAGTGCCAAAATTTCGGCGTCACTGAATGCGGGTGCCAGCGGCCTACAAGCAAACCAAAAATCAAATCAATGCGACCACTCACATCACAGCTGGGTCATGTTATAGAGAGGTATGTTGAAAGTGACACGTGGGCAGAAATGGGCAAAAAGCGACAATTTCTCACCTTTCTGCCCGTTCGAAGCTCAAGAACTGACCATCGCCACCCTCATCTTGTTGTTTAGCTGGACATAGGGAAGTGCACCAAGAAAAATTCCACATTTCAATAAACACTTCGCCCAGGGGTGCTGAAAGCTGAAATAAAACTATCTCGAAGTTTCGGGCCTTTTTGCCCGTGATTCTTCACTTTGCGACTAAACTATTCCCAGCAGTGCCAAAATTTCGGCGTTACTGAATGCGGGTGCCAGCGGCCTACAAGCAAACCAAAAATAAAATAAATGCGACCACTCAAATCACAGCTGGTTCATGTTATAGAGAGGTATGTTGAAAGTGACACGTGGCCACAAATGGGCAAAAAGCGACAATTTCTAACCTTTCTGCCCGTTCGAAGCTCAAGAACTGACCATCGCCACCCTCATCTTGTTGTTTAGCTGGACATAGGGAAGTGCACCAAGAAAAATTCCACATTTCAATAAACACTTCGCCCAGGGCTGCTCAAAGCTGAAATAAAACTATCTCGAAGTTTCGGGCCTTTTTGCCCGTGATTCTTCACTTTGCGACTAAACTTTCCCCAGCAGTGCCAAAATTTTGGCGTTACTGAATGCGGGTGCCAGCGGCCTACAAGCAAACCAAAAATCAAATCAATGCGACCACTCACATCACAGCGGGCTCATGTTATAGAGAGGTATGTTGAAAGTGACACGTGGCCACAAATGGGCAAAAAGCGACAATTTCTCACCTTTATGCGCGTTCGAAGCTCAAGAACTGACCATCGCCACCCTCATCTTGTTGTTTAGCTGGATATAGGGAAGTGCACCAAGAAAAATTCCACATTTCAATAAACACTTCGCCCAGGGCTGCTCAAAGCTGAAATAAAACAATCTTGACGTTTTGGGCCTTTTTGCCCGTGATTCTTCACTTTGCGACTAAACTATTCACAGCAGTGCCAAAATTTTGCCGTCACTGAATGCGGGTGCCAGCGGCCTACAAGCAAACCAAAAATCAAATCAATGCGACCACTCACATCACAGCGGGCTCATGTTATAGAGAGGTATGTTGAAAGTGACACGTGGCCACAAATGGGCAAAAAGCGACAATTTCTCACCTTTATGCCCGTTCGAAGCTCAAGAACTGACCATCGCCACCCTGATCTTGTTGTTCAGCTGGACATAGGGTAGTGCACCAAGAAAAATTCCACATTTCAATAAACACTTCGCCCAGGGCTGCTCAAAGCTGAAATAAAACTATCTTGACGTTTTGGGCCTTTTTGCCCGTGATTCTTCACTTTGCGACTAAACTATTCTCAGCAGTGCCAAAATTTCGGCGTCACTGAATGCGGGTGCCAGCGGCCTACAAGCAAACCAAAAATCAAATCAATGCGACCACTCCAATCACAGCTGGGTCATGTTATACAGAGGTATGTTGAAAGTGACACGTGGGCACAAATGGGCAAAAAGCGACAATTTCTAACCTTTCTGCCCGTTCGAAGCTCAAGAACTGACCATTGCCACCCTCATCTTGTTGTTTAGCTGGACATAGGGAAGTGCACCAAGAAAAATTCCACATTTCAATAAACACTTCGCCCAGGGCTGCTCAAAGCTGAAATAAAACTATCTCGACGTTTTGGGCCTTTTTGCCCGTGATTCTTCACTTTGCGACTAAACTATTCCCAGCAGTGCCAAAATTTCAGCGTCACTGAATGCGGGTGCCAGCGGCCTACAAGCAAACCAAAAATCAAATCAATGCGACCACTCACATCACAGCGGGCTCATGTTATAGAGAGGTATGTTGAAAGTGACACGTGGCCACAAATGGGCAAAAAGCGACAATTTCTCACCTTTATGCCCGTTCGAAGCTCAAGAACTGACCATCGCCACCCTCATCTTGTTGTTTAGCTGGACATAGGGAAGTGCACCAAGAAAAATTCCACATTTCAATAAACACTTCGCCCAGGGCTGCTCAAAGCTGAAATAAAACAATCTTGACGTTTTGGGCCTTTTTGCCCGTGATTCTTCACTTTGCGACTAAACTATTCACAGCAGTGCCAAAATTTCGGCGTCACTGAATGCGGGTGCCAGCGGCCTACAAGCAAACCAAAAATCAAATCAATGCGACCACTCACATCACAGCGGGCTCATGTTATAGAGAGGTATGTTGAAAGTGACACGTGGCCACAAATGGGCAAAAAGCGACAATTTCTCACCTTTATGCCCGTTCGAAGCTCAAGAACTGACCATCGCCACCCTCACCTTGTTGTTTAGCTGGACATAGGGAAGTGCACCAAGAAAAATTCCACATTTCAATAAACACTTCGCCCAGGGCTGCTCAAAGCTGAAATAAAACTATCTTGACGTTTTGGGCCTTTTTGCCCGTGATTCTTCAATTTGCGACTAAACTATTCACAGCAGTGCCAAAATTTCGGCGTCACTGAATGCGGGTGCCAGCGGCCTACAAGCAAACCAAAAATCAAATCAATGCGACCACTCACATCACAGCGGGCTCATGTTATAGAGAGGTATGTTGAAAGTGACACGTGGCCACAAATGGGCAAAAAGCGACAATTTCTCACCTTTATGCCCGTTCGAAGCTCAAGAACTGACCATCGCCACCCTCATCTTGTTGTTTAGCTGGACATAGGGAAGTGCACCAAGAAAAATTCCACATTTCAATAAACACTTCGCCCAGGGCTGCTCAAAGCTGAAATAAAACTATCTCGACGTTTTGGGCCTTTTTGCCCGTGATTCTTCACTTTGCGACTAAACTATTCACAGAAGTGCCAAAATTTCGGCGTTACTGAATGTGGGTGCCAGCGGCCTACAAGCAAACCAAAAATAAAATCAATGCGACCACTCACATCACAGCGGGCTCATGTTATAGAGAGGTATGTTGAAAGTGACACTTGGCCACAAATGGGCAAAAAGCGACAATTTCTCACCTTTCTGCCCGTTCGAAGCTCAAGAACTGACCATCGCCACCCTCATCTTGTGGTTTAGCTGGACATAGGGAAGTGCACCAAGAAAAATTCCACATTTCAATAAACACTTCGCCCAGGGCTGCTCAAAGCTGAAATAAAACTATCTTGACGTTTTGGGCCTTTTTGCCCGTGATTCTTCACTTTGCGACTAAACTATTCTCAGCAGTGCCAAAATTTCGGCGTCACTGAATGCGGGTGCCAGCGGCCTACAAGCAAACCAAAAATCAAATCAATGCGACCACTCCAATCACAGCTGGGTCATGTTATACAGAGGTATGTTGAAAGTGACACGTGGCCACAAATGGGCAAAAAGCGACAATTTCTAACCTTTCTGCCCGTTCGAAGCTCAAGAACTGACCATCGCCACCCTCATCTTGTTGTTTAGCTGGACATAGGGAAGTGCACCAAGAAAAATTCCACATTTCAATAAACACTTCGCCCAGGGCTGCTCAAAGCTGAAATAAAACTATCTCGACGTTTTGGGCCTTTTTGCCCGTGATTCTTCACTTTGCGGCTAAACTATTCACAGCAGTGCCAAAATTTCGGCGTCACTGAATGCTGGTGCCAGCGGCCTACAAGCAAACCAAAATAAAATCAATGCGACCACTCACATCACAGCTTGGTCATGTTATAGAGAGGTATGTTGAAAGTGACACGTGGCCACAAATGGGCAAAAAGCGACAATTTCTCACCTTTATGCCCGTTCGAAGCTCAAGAACTGACCATCGCCACCCTCATCTTGTTGTTTAGCTGGACATAGGGAAGTGCACCAAGAAAAATTCCACATTTCAATAAACACTTCGCCCAGGGCTGCTCAAAGCTGAAATAAAACTATCTTGACGTTTTGGGCCTTTTTGCCCGTGATTCTTCACTTTGCGACTAAACTATTCTCAGCAGTGCCAAAATTTCGGCGTCACTGAATGCGGGTGCCAGCGGCCTACAAGCAAACCAAAAATCAAATCAATGCGACCACTCACATCACAGCGGGCTCATGTTATAGAGAGGTATGTTGAAAGTGACACGTGGCCACAAATGGGCAAAAAGCGACAATGTCTCACCTTTATGCCCGTTCGAAGCTCAAGAACTGACCATCGCCACCCTCATCTTGTTGTTTAGCTGGACATAGGGAAGTGCACCAAGAAAAATTCCACATTTCAATAAACACTTCGCCCAGGGCTGCTCAAAGCTGAAATAAAACTATCTTGACGTTTTGGGCCTTTTTGCCCGTGATTCTTCACTTTGCGACTAAACTATTCTCAGCAGTGCCAAAATTTCGGCGTCACTGAATGCGGGTGCCAGCGGCCTACAAGCAAACCAAAAATCAAATCAATGCGACCACTCCAATCACAGCTGGGTCATGTTATACAGAGGTATGTTGAAAGTGACACGTGGCCACAAATGGGCAAAAAGCGACAATTTCTAACCTTTCTGCCCGTTCGAAGCTCAAGAACTGACCATCGCCACCCTCATCTTGTTGTTTAGCTGGACATAGGGAAGTGCACCAAGAAAAATTCCACATTTCAATAAACACTTCGCCCAGGGCTGCTCAAAGCTGGAATAAAACTATCTTGACGTTTTGGGCCTTTTTGCCCGTGATTCTTCACTTTGCGACTAAACTATTCACAGCAGTGCCAAAATTTTGCCGTCACTGAATGCGGGTGCCAGCGGCCTACAAGCAAACCAAAAATCAAATCAATGCGACCACTCACATCACAGCTGGGTCATGTTATAGAGAGGTATGTTGAAAGTGACACGTGGGCACAAATAGGCAAAAAGCGACAATTTCTCACCTTTCTGCCCGTTCGAAGCTCAAGAACTGACCATCGCCACCCTCATCTTGTTTTTTAAGTGGACATAGGGAAGTGCACCAAGAAAAATTCCACATTTCAATAAACACTTCGCCCAGGGCTGCTCAAAGCTGAAATAAAACTATCTTGACGTTTTGGGCCTTTTTGCCCGTGATTCTTCACTTTGCGACTAAATTATTCACAGCAGTGCCAAAATTTTGGCGTCACTGAATGCGGGTGCCAGCGGCCTACAAGCAAACCAAAAATCAAATCAATGCGACCACTCACATCACAGCGGGCTCATGTTATAGAGAGGTATGTTGAAAGTGACACGTGGCCACAAATGGGCAAAAAGCGACAATTTCTCACCTTTATGCCCGTTCGAAGCTCAAGAACTGACCATCGCCACCCTCATCTTGTTGTTTCGCTGGACATAGGGAAGTGCACCAAGAAAAATTCCACATTTCAATAAACACTTCGCCCAGGGCTGCTCAAAGCTGAAATAAAACTATCTTGACGTTTTGGGCCTTTTTGCCCGTGATTCTTCACTTTGCGACTAAACTATTCTCAGCAGTGCCAAAATTTCGGCGTCACTGAATGCGGGTGCCAGCGGCCTACAAGCAAACCAAAAATCAAATCAATGCGACCACTCCAATCACAGCTGGGTCATGTTATAGAGAGGTATGTTGAAAGTGACACGTGGGCACAAATGGGCAAAAAGCGACAATTTCTAACCTTTCTGCCCGTTCGAAGCTCAAGAACTGACCATCGCCACCCTCATCTTGTTGTTTAGCTGGACATAGGGAAGTGCACCAAGAAAAATTCCACATTTCAATAAACACTTCGCCCAGGGCTGCTCAAAGCTGAAATTAAACTATCTTGACGTTTTGGGCCTTTTTGCCCGTGATTCTTCACTTTGCGGCTAAACTATTCACAGCAGTGCCAAAATTTCGGCGTCACTGAATGCTGGTGCCAGCGGCCTACAAGCAAACCAAAATAAAATCAATGCGACCACTCACATCACAGCTTGGTCATGTTATAGAGAGGTATGTTGAAAGTGACACGTGGCCACAAATGGGCAAAAAGCGACAATTTCTCACCTTTATGCCCGTTCGAAGCTCAAGAACTGACCATCGCCACCCTCATCTTGTTGTTTAGCTGGACATAGGGAAGTGCACCAAGAAAAATTCCACATTTCAATAAACACTTCGCCCAGGGCTGCTCAAAGCTGAAATAAAACTATCTTGACGTTTTGGGCCTTTTTGCCCGTGATTCTTCACTTTGCGACTAAACTATTCTCAGCAGTGCCAAAATTTCGGCGTCACTGAATGCGGGTGCCAGCGGCCTACAAGCAAACCAAAAATCAAATCAATGCGACCACTCACATCCCAGCTGTGTCATGTTATACAGAGGTATGTTGAAAGTGACACGTGGCCACAAATGGGCAAAAAGCGACAATGTCTCACCTTTATGCCCGTTCGAAGCTCAAGAACTGACCATCGCCACCCTCATCTTGTTGTTTAGCTGGACATAGGGAAGTGCACCAAGAAAAATTCCACATTTCAATAAACACTTCGCCCAGGGCTGCTCAAAGCTGAAATAAAACTATCTTGACGTTTTGGGCCTTTTTGCCCGTGATTCTTCACTTTGCGACTAAACTATTCTCAGCAGTGCCAAAATTTCGGCGTCACTGAATGCGGGTGCCAGCGGCCTACAAGCAAACCAAAAATCAAATCAATGCGACCACTCCAATCACAGCTGGGTCATGTTATACAGAGGTATGTTGAAAGTGACACGTGGCCACAAATGGGCAAAAAGCGACAATTTCTAACCTTTCTGCCCGTTCGAAGCTCAAGAACTGACCATCGCCACCCTCATCTTGTTGTTTAGCTGGACATAGGGAAGTGCACCAAGAAAAATTCCACATTTCAATAAACACTTCGCCCAGGGCTGCTCAAAGCTGGAATAAAACTATCTTGACGTTTTGGGCCTTTTTGCCCGTGATTCTTCACTTTGCGACTAAACTATTCACAGCAGTGCCAAAATTTTGCCGTCACTGAATGCGGGTGCCAGCGGCCTACAAGCAAACCAAAAATCAAATCAATGCGACCACTCACATCACAGCTGGGTCATGTTATAGAGAGGTATGTTGAAAGTGACACGTGGGCACAAATAGGCAAAAAGCGACAATTTCTCACCTTTCTGCCCGTTCGAAGCTCAAGAACTGACCATCGCCACCCTCATCTTGTTTTTTAAGTGGACATAGGGAAGTGCACCAAGAAAAATTCCACATTTCAATAAACACTTCGCCCAGGGCTGCTCAAAGCTGAAATAAAACTATCTTGACGTTTTGGGCCTTTTTGCCCGTGATTCTTCACTTTGCGACTAAATTATTCACAGCAGTGCCAAAATTTTGGCGTCACTGAATGCGGGTGCCAGCGGCCTACAAGCAAACCAAAAATCAAATCAATGCGACCACTCACATCACAGCGGGCTCATGTTATAGAGAGGTATGTTGAAAGTGACACGTGGCCACAAATGGGCAAAAAGCGACAATTTCTCACCTTTATGCCCGTTCGAAGCTCAAGAACTGACCATCGCCACCCTCATCTTGTTGTTTCGCTGGACATAGGGAAGTGCACCAAGAAAAATTCCACATTTCAATAAACACTTCGCCCAGGGCTGCTCAAAGCTGAAATAAAACTATCTTGACGTTTTGGGCCTTTTTGCCCGTGATTCTTCACTTTGCGACTAAACTATTCTCAGCAGTGCCAAAATTTCGGCGTCACTGAATGCGGGTGCCAGCGGCCTACAAGCAAACCAAAAATCAAATCAATGCGACCACTCCAATCACAGCTGGGTCATGTTATAGAGAGGTATGTTGAAAGTGACACGTGGGCACAAATGGGCAAAAAGCGACAATTTCTAACCTTTCTGCCCGTTCGAAGCTCAAGAACTGACCATCGCCACCCTCATCTTGTTGTTTAGCTGGACATAGGGAAGTGCACCAAGAAAATTTCCACATTTCAATAAACACTTCGCCCAGGGCTGCTCAAAGCTGAAATAGAACTATCTCGACGTTTTGGGCCTTTTGCCCGTGATTCTTCACTTTGCGGCTAAACTATTCACAGCAGTGCCAAAATTTCGGCGTCACTGAATGCTGGTGCCAGCGGCCTACAAGCAAACCAAAATAAAATCAATGCGACCACTCACATCACAGCTTGGTCATGTTATAGAGAGGTATGTTGAAAGTGACACGTGGCCACAAATGGGCAAAAAGCGACAATTTCTCACCTTTATGCCCGTTCGAAGCTCAAGAACTGACCATCGCCACCCTCATCTTGTTGTTTAGCTGGACATAGGGAAGTGCACCAAGAAAAATTCCACATTTCAATAAACACTTCGCCCAGGGCTGCTCAAAGCTGAAATAAAACTATCTTGACGTTTTGGGCCTTTTTGCCCGTGATTCTTCACTTTGCGACTAAACTATTCTCAGCAGTGCCAAAATTTCGGCGTCACTGAATGCGGGTGCCAGCGGCCTACAAGCAAACCAAAAATCAAATCAATGCGACCACTCACATCACAGCGGGCTCATGTTATAGAGAGGTATGTTGAAAGTGACACGTGGCCACAAATGGGCAAAAAGCGACAATGTCTCACCTTTATGCCCGTTCGAAGCTCAAGAACTGACCATCGCCACCCTCATCTTGTTGTTTAGCTGGACATAGGGAAGTGCACCAAGAAAAATTCCACATTTCAATAAACACTTCGCCCAGGGCTGCTCAAATCTGAAATAAAACTATCTCGACGTTTTGGGCCTTTTTGCCCGTGATTCTTCACTTTGCGACTAAACTATTCACAGCAGTGCCAAAATTTCGGCGTCACTCAATGCGGGTGCCAGCGGCCTACAAGCAAACCAAAAATAAAATCAATGCGACCACTGACGTCACAGCTTGGTCATGTTATAGAGAGGTATGTTGAAAGTGACACGTGGCCACAAATGGGCAAAAAGCGACAATTTCTCACCTTTCTGCCGGTTCGAAGCTCAAGAACTGACCATCGCCACCCTCATCTTGTTGTTTAGCTGTACATAGGGAAGTGCACCAAGAAAAATTCCACATTTCAATAAACACTTCGCCCAGGGCTGCTCAAAGCTGAAATAAAACTATCTTGACGTTTTGGGCCTTTTTGCCCGTGATTCTTCACTTTGCGACTAAACTATTCCCAGCAGTGCCAAAATTTCGGCGTCACTGAATGCGGGTGCCAGCGGCCTACAAGCAAACCAAAAATCAAATCAATGCGACCACTCACATCACAGCGGGCTCATGTTATAGAGAGGTATGTTGAAAGTGACACGTGGCCACAAATGGGCAAAAAGCGACAATTTCTCACCTTTATGCCCGTTCCAAGCTCAAAAACTGACCATCGCCACCATCATGTTGTTGTTTAGCTGAACATAGGGAAGTGCACCAAGAAAAATTCCACATTTCAATAAACACTTCGCCCAGGGCTGCTCAAAGCTGAAATAAAACTATCTTGACGTTTTGGGCCTTTTTGCCCGTGATTCTTCACTTTGCGACTAAACTATTCTCAGCAGTGCCAAAATTTCGGCGTGACTGAATGCGGGTGCCAGCGGCCTACAAGCAAACCAAAAATAAAATCAATGCGACCACTCACATCACAGCTGGGTCATGTTATAGAGAGGTATGTTGAAAGTGACACGTGGCCAAAATGGGCAAAAAGCGACAATTTCTCACCTTTCTGCCCGTTCGAAGCTCAAGAACTGACTATCGCCACCCTGATCTTGTTGTTTAGCTGGACATAGGGAAGTGCACCAAGAAAAATTCCACATTTCAATAAACACTTCGCCCAGGGCTGCTCAAAGCTGGAATAAAACTATCTTGACGTTTTGGGCCTTTTTGCCCGTGATTCTTCACTTTGCGACTAAACTATTCACAGCAGTGCCAAAATTTTGCCGTCACTGAATGCGGGTGCCAGCGGCCTACAAGCAAACCAAAAATCAAATCAATGCGACCACTCACATCACAGCTGGGTCATGTTATAGAGAGGTATGTTGAAAGTGACACGTGGGCACAAATGGGCAAAAAGCGACAATTTCTCACCTTTCTGCCCATCGAAGCTCAAGAACTGACCATCGCCACCCTCATCTTGTTTTTTAGGTGGACATAGGGAAGTGCACCAAGAAAAATTCCACATTTCAATAAACACTTCGCCCAGGGCTGCTCAAAGCTGAAATAAAACTATCTTGACGTTTTGGGCCTTTTTGCCCGTGATTCTTCACTTTGCGACTAAACTATTCACAGCAGTGCCAAAATTTTGGCGTCACTGAATGCGGGTGCCAGCAGCCTACAAGCAAACCAAAAATCAAATCAATGCGACCACTCACATCACAGCGGGCTCATGTTATAGAGAGGTATGTTGAAAGTGACACGTGGCCACAAATGGGCAAAAAGCGACAATTTCTCACCTTTATGCCCGTTCGAAGCTCAAGAACTGACCATCGCCACCCTCATCTTGTTGTTTCGCTGGACATAGGGAAGTGCACCAAGAAAAATTCCACATTTCAATAAACACTTCGCCCAGGGCTGCTCAAAGCTGAAATAAAACTATCTTGACGTTTTGGGCCTTTTTGCCCGTGATTCTTCACTTTGCGACTAAACTATTCTCAGCAGTGCCAAAATTTCGGCGTCACTGAATGCGGGTGCCAGCGGCCTACAAGCAAACCAAAAATCAAATCAATGGGACCACTCCAATCACAGCTGGGTCATGTTATACAGAGGTATGTTGAAAGTGACACGTGGGCACAAATGGGCAAAAAGCGACAATTTCTAACCTTTCTGCCCGTTCGAAGCTCAAGAACTGACCATCGCCACCCTCATCTTGTTGTTTAGCTGGACATAGGGAAGTGCACCAAGAAAAATTCCACATTTCAATAAACACTTCGCCCAGGGCTGCTCAAAGCTGAAATAAAACTATCTTGACGTTTTGGGCCTTTTTGCCCGTGATTCTTCACTTTGCGACTAAACTATTCACAGCAGTGCCAAAATTTCAGCGTCACTGAATGCGGGTGCCAGCGGCCTACAAGCAAACCAAAAATCAAATCAATGCGACCACTCACATCACAGCGGGCTCATGTTATAGAGAGGTATGTTGAAAGTGACACGTGGCCACAAATGGGCAAAAAGCGACAATTTCTCACCTTTATGCCCGTTCCAAGCTCAAAAACTGACCATCGCCACCCTCATCTTGTTGTTTAGCTGGACATAGGGAAGTGCACCAAGAAAAATTCCACATTTCAATAAACACTTCGCCCAGGGCTGCTCAAAGCTGAAATAAAACTATCTCGACGTTTTGGGCCTTTTTGCTAGTGATTCTTCACTTTGCGACTAAACTATTCACAGCAGTGCCAAAATTTCGGCGTCACTGAATGCGGGTGCCAGTGGCCTACAAGCAAACCAAAAATCAAATCAATGCGACCACTCACATCACAGCTTGGTCATGTTATAGAGAGGTATGTTGAAAGTGACACGTGGGCACAAATGGGCAAAAAGCGACAATTTCTCACCTTTCTGCCCATCGAAGCTCAAGAACTGACCATCGCCACCCTCATCTTGTTTTTTAGGTGGACATAGGGAAGTGCACCAAGAAAAATTCCACATTTCAATAAACACTTCGCCCAGGGCTGCTCAAAGCTGAAATAAAACTATCTTGACGTTTTGGGCCTTTTTGCCCGTGATTCTTCACTTTGCGACTAAACTATTCACAGCAGTGCCAAAATTTTGGCGTCACTGAATGCGGGTGCCAGCAGCCTACAAGCAAACCAAAAATCAAATCAATGCGACCACTCACATCACAGCGGGCTCATGTTATAGAGAGGTATGTTGAAAGTGACACGTGGCCACAAATGGGCAAAAAGCGACAATTTCTCACCTTTATGCCCGTTCGAAGCTCAAGAACTGACCATCGCCACCCTCATCTTGTTGTTTCGCTGGACATAGGGAAGTGCACCAAGAAAAATTCCACATTTCAATAAACACTTCGCCCAGGGCTGCTCAAAGCTGAAATAAAACTATCTTGACGTTTTGGGCCTTTTTGCCCGTGATTCTTCACTTTGCGACTAAACTATTCTCAGCAGTGCCAAAATTTCGGCGTCACTGAATGCGGGTGCCAGCGGCCTACAAGCAAACCAAAAATCAAATCAATGGGACCACTCCAATCACAGCTGGGTCATGTTATACAGAGGTATGTTGAAAGTGACACGTGGGCACAAATGGGCAAAAAGCGACAATTTCTAACCTTTCTGCCCGTTCGAAGCTCAAGAACTGACCATCGCCACCCTCATCTTGTTGTTTAGCTGGACATAGGGAAGTGCACCAAGAAAAATTCCACATTTCAATAAACACTTCGCCCAGGGCTGCTCAAAGCTGAAATAAAACTATCTTGACGTTTTGGGCCTTTTTGCCCGTGATTCTTCACTTTGCGACTAAACTATTCACAGCAGTGCCAAAATTTCAGCGTCACTGAATGCGGGTGCCAGCGGCCTACAAGCAAACCAAAAATCAAATCAATGCGACCACTCACATCACAGCGGGCTCATGTTATAGAGAGGTATGTTGAAAGTGACACGTGGCCACAAATGGGCAAAAAGCGACAATTTCTCACCTTTATGCCCGTTCCAAGCTCAAAAACTGACCATCGCCACCCTCATCTTGTTGTTTAGCTGGACATAGGGAAGTGCACCAAGAAAAATTCCACATTTCAATAAACACTTCGCCCAGGGCTGCTCAAAGCTGAAATAAAACTATCTCGACGTTTTGGGCCTTTTTGCTAGTGATTCTTCACTTTGCGACTAAACTATTCACAGCAGTGCCAAAATTTCGGCGTCACTGAATGCGGGTGCCAGTGGCCTACAAGCAAACCAAAAATCAAATCAATGCGACCACTCACATCACAGCTTGGTCATGTTATAGAGAGGTATGTTGAAAGTGACACGTGGCCACAAATGGGCAAAAAGCGACAATTTCTCACCTTTCTGCCCGTTCGAAGCTCAAGAACTGACCATCGCCACCCTCATCTTGTTGTTTAGCTGGACATAGGGAAGTGCACCAAGAAAAATTCCACATTTCAATAAACACTTCGCCCAGGGCTGCTCAAAGCTGAAATAAAACTATCTTGACGTTTTGGGCCTTTTTGCCCGTGATTCTTCACTTTGCGACTAAACTATTCTCAGCAGTGCCAAAATTTCGGCGTCACTGAATGCGGGTGCCAGCGGCCTACAAGCAAACCAAAAATCAAATCAATGCGACCACTCCAATCACAGCTGGGTCATGTTATACAGAGGTATGTTGAAAGTGACACGTGGGCACAAATGGGCAAAAAGCGACAATTTCTAACCTTTCTGCCCGTTCGAAGCTCAAGAACTGACCATCGCCACCCTCATCTTGTTGTTTAGCTGGACATAGGGAAGTGCACCAAGAAAAATTCCACATTTCAATAAACACTTCGCCCAGGGCTGCTCAAAGCTGGAATAAAACTATCTTCACGTTTTGGGCCTTTTTGCCCGTGATTCTTCACTTTGCGACTAAACTATTCACAGCAGTGCCAAAATTTTGCCGTCACTGAATGCGGGTGCCAGCGGCCTACAAGCAAACCAAAAATCAAATCAATGCGACCACTCACATCACAGCTGGGTCATGTTATAGAGAGGTATGTTGAAAGTGACACGTGGGCACAAATGGGCAAAAAGCGACAATTTCTCACCTTTCTGCCCGTTCGAAGCTCAAGAACTGACCATCGCCACCCTCATCTTGTTTTTTAGGTGGACATAGGGAAGTGCACCAAGAAAAATTCCACATTTCAATAAACACTTCGCCTAGGGCTGCTCAAAGCTGAAATAAAACTATCTTGACGTTTTGGGCCTTTTTGCCCGTGATTCTTCACTTTGCGACTAAACTATTCACAGCAGTGCCAAAATTTTGGCGTCACTGAATGCGGGTGCCAGCGGCCTACAAGCAAACCAAAAATCAAATCAATGCGACCACTCACATCACAGCGGGCTCATGTTATAGAGAGGTATGTTGAAAGTGACACGTGGCCACAAATGGACAAAAAGCGACCATTTCTCACCTTTATGCCCGTTCGAAGCTCAAGAACTGACCATCGCCACCCTCATCTTGTTGTTTAGCTGGACATAGGGAAGTGCACCAAGAAAAATTCCACATTTCAATAAACACTTCGCCCAGGGCTGCTCAAAGCTGAAATAAAACTATCTTGACGTTTTGGGCCTTTTTGCCCGTGATTCTTCACTTTGCGACTAAACTATTCTCAGCAGTGCCAAAATTTCGGCGTCACTGAATGCGGGTGCCAGCGGCCTACAAGCAAACCAAAAATCAAATCAATGCGACCACTCCAATCACAGCTGGGTCATGTTATACAGAGGTATGTTGAAAGTGACACGTGGGCACAAATGGGCAAAAAGCGACAATTTCTAACCTTTCTGCCCGTTCGAAGCTCAAGAACTGACCATCGCCACCCTCATCTTGTTGTTTAGCTGGACATAGGGAAGTGCACCAAGAAAAATTCCACATTTCAATAAACACTTCGCCCAGGGCTGCTCAAAGCTGAAATAAAACTATCTTGACGTGTTGGGCCTTTTTGCCCGTGATTCTTCACTTTGCGACTAAACTATTCACAGCAGTGCCAAAATTTCAGCGTCACTGAATGCGGGTGCCAGCGGCCTACAAGCAAACCAAAAATCAAATCAATGCGACCACTCACATCACAGCGGGCTCATGTTATAGAGAGGTATGTTGAAAGTGACACGTGGCCACAAATGGGCAAAAAGCGACAATTTCTAACCTTTCTGCCCGTTCGAAGCTCAAGAACTGACCATCGCCACCCTCATCTTGTTGTTTAGCTGGACATAGGGAAGTGCACCAAGAAAAATTCCACATTTCAATAAACACTTCGCCCAGGGCTGCTCAAAGCTGGAATATAACTATCTTGACGTTTTGGGCCTTTTTGCCCGTGATTCTTCACTTTGCGACTAAAGTATTCACAGCAGTGCCAAAATTTTGCCGTCACTGAATGCGGGTGCCAGCGGCCTACAAGCAAACCAAAAATCAAATCAATGCGACCACTCACATCACAGCTGGGTCATGTTATAGAGAGGTATGTTGAAAGTGACACGTGGCCACAAATGGGCAAAAAGCGACAATCTCTCACCTTTCTGCCCGTTCGAAGCTCAAGAACTGGCCATCGCCACCCTCATCTTGTTTTTTAGGTGGACATAGGGAAGTGCACCAAGAAAAATTCCACATTTCAATAAACACTCCGCCCAGGGCTGCTCAAAGCTGAAATAAAACTATCTTGACGTTTTGGGCCTTTTTGCCCGTGATTCTTCACTTTGCGACTAAACTATTCACAGCAGTGCCAAAATTTCGGCGTCACTGAATGCGGGTGCCAGCGGCCTACAAGCAAACCAAAAATCAAATCAATGCGACCACTCCAATCACAGCTGGGTCATGTTATACAGAGGTATGTTGAAAGTGACACGTGGGCACAAATGGGCAAAAAGCGACAATTTCTAACCTTTCTGCCCGTTCGAAGCTCAAGAACTGACCATCGCCACCCTCATCTTGTTGTTTAGCTGGACATAGGGAAGTGCACCAAGTAAAATTCCACATTTCAATAAACACTTCGCCCAGGGCTGCTCAAAGCTGAAATAAAACTATCTCGACGTTTTGGGCCTTTTTGCCCGTGATTCTTCCCTTTGCGACTAAACTATTCATAGCAGTTCCAAAATTTCAGCGTCACTGAATGCGGGTGCCAGCGGCCTACAAGCAAACCAAAAATAAAATCAATGCGACCACTCACATCACAGCTGTGTCATGTTATACAGAGGTATGTTGAAAGTGACACGTGGCCACAAATGGGCAAAAAGCGACAATTTCTCCCCTTTCTGCCCGTTCGAAGCTCAAGAACTGACCATCGCCACCCTGATCTTGTTGTTTAGCTGGACATAGGGAAGTGCACCAAGAAAAATTCCACATTTCAATAAACACTTCGCCCAGGGCTGCTCAAAGCTGAAATTAAACTATCTTGACGTTTTGGGCCTTTTTGCCCGTGATTCTTCACTTTGCGACTAAACTATTCACAGCAGTGCCAAAATTTCGGCGTCACTGAATGCGGGTGCCAGCGGCCTACAAGCAAACCAAAAATCAAATCAATGCGACCACTCCAATCACAGCTGGGTCATGTTATAGAGAGGTATGTTGAAAGTGACACGTGGCCACAAATGGGCAAAAAGCGACAATTTCTAACCTTTCTGCCCGTTCGAAGCTCAAGAACTGACCATCGCCACCCTCATCTTGTTGTTTAGCTGGACATAGGGAAGTGCACCAAGAAAAATTCCACATTTCAATAAACACTTCGCCCAGGGCTGCTCAAAGCTGAAATAAAACTATCTCGACGTTTTTGGCCTTTTTGCCCGTGATTCTTCACTTTACGACTAAACTATTCACAGCAGTGCCAAAATTTTCGCGTCACTGAATGCGGGTGCCAGCGGCCTACAAGCAAACCAAAAATAAAATCAATGCGACCACTCACATCACAGCTTGGTCATGTTATACAGAGGTATGTTGAAAGTGACACGTGGCCACAAATGGGCAAAAAGCGACAATTTCTCACCTTTACTCCCGTTCGAAGCTCCAGAACTGACCATCGCCACCCTCATCTTGTTGTTTAGCTGGACATAGGGAAGTGCACCAAGAAAAATTCCACATTTCAATAAACACTTCGCCCAGGGCTGCTCAAAGCTGAAATAAAACTATCTTGACGTTTTGGGCCTTTTTGCCCGTGATTCTTCACTTTGCGACTAAACTATTCTCAGCAGTGCCAAAATTTCGGCGTCACTGAATGCGGGTGCCAGCGGCCTACAAGCAAACCAAAAATCAAATCAATGCGACCACTCACATCACAGCTGGGTCATGTTATAGAGAGGTATGTTGAAAGTGACACGTGGGCACAAATGGGCAAAAAGCGACAATTTCTCACCTTTCTGCCCGTTCGAAGCTCAAGAACTGACTATCGCCACCCTCATCTTGTTGTTTAGCTGGACATAGGGAAGTGCACCAAGAAAAATTCCACATTTCAATAAACACTTCGCCCAGGGCTGCTCAAAGCTGAAATAAAACTATCTCGACGTTTTGGGCCTTTTTGCCCGTGATTCTTCACTTTGCGACTAAACTATTCACAGCAGTGCCAGAATTTCGGCGTCACTGAATGCGGGTGCCAGCGGCCTACAAGCAAACCAAAAATAAAATCAATGCGACCACTCACATCACAGCTTGGTCATGTTATAGAGAGGTATGTTGAAAGTGACAAGTGGCCACAAATGGGCAAAAAGCGACAATTTCTCATCTTTACTCCCGTTCGAAGCTCAAGAACTGACCATCGCCACCCTCATCTTGTTGTTTAGCTGGACATAGGGAAGTGCACCAAGAAAAATTCCACATTTCAATAAACACTTCGCCCAGGGCTGCTCAAAGCTGAAATTAAACTATCTTGACGTTTTGGGCCTTTTTGCCCTTGATTCTTCACTTTGCGACTAAACTATTCTCAGCAGTGCCAAAATTTCGGCGTCACTGAATGCGGGTGCCAGCGGCCTACAAGCAAACCAAAAATCAAATCAATGCGACCGCTCACATCACAGCTGGGTCATGTTATAGAGAGGTATGTTGAAAGTGACACGTGGGCACAAATGGGCAAAAAGCGACAATTTCTCACCTTTCTGCCCGTTCGAAGCTCAAGAACTGACTATCGCCACCCTCATCTTGTTGTTTAGCTGGACATAGGGAAGTGCACCAAGAAAAATTCCACATTTCAATAAACACTTCGCCCAGGGCTGCTCAAAGCTGGAATAAAACTATCTTGACGTTTTGGGCCTTTTTGCGCGTGATTCTTCACTTTGCGACTAAACTATTCACAGCAGTGCCAAAATTTTGCCGTCACTGAATGCGGGTGCCAGCGGCCTACAAGCAAACTAAAAATCAAATCAATGCGACCACTCACATCACAGCTGGGTCATGTTATAGAGAGGTATGTTGAAAGTGACACGTGGGCACAAATGGGCAAAAAGCGACAATTTCTCACCTTTCTGCCCGTTCGAAGCTCAAGAACTGACCATCGCCACCCTCATCTTGTTGTTTAGCTGGACATAGGGAAGTGCACCAAGAAAAATTCCACATTTCAATAAACACTTCACCCAGGGCTGCTCAAAGCTGAAATAAAACTATCTCGACGTTTTGGGCCTTTTTGCCCGTGATTCTTCACTTTGCGACTAAACTATTCACAGCAGTGCCAAAATTTCGGCGTCACTGAATGCGGGTGCCAGCGGCCTACAAGCAAACCAAAAATAAAATCAATGCGACCACTCACATCACAGCTTGGTCATATTATAGAGAGGTATGTTGAAAGTGACACGTGGCCACAAATGGGCAAAACGCGACAATTTCTCACCTTTATGCCCGTTCGAAGCTCAAGAACTGACCATCGCCACCCTCATCTTGTTGTTTAGCTGGACATAGGGAAGTGCACCAAGAAAAATTCCACATTTCAATAAACACTTCGCCCAGGGCTGCTCAAAGCTGAAATAAAACTATCTTGACGTTTTGGGCCTTTTTGCCCGTGATTCTTCACTTTGCGACTAAACTATTCACAGCAGTGCCAAAATTTTAGCGTCACTGAATGCGGGTGCCAGCGGCCTACAAGCAAACCAAAAATCAAATCAATGCGACCACTCCAATCACAGCTGGGTCATGTTATAGAGAGGTATGTTGAAAGTGACACGTGGCCACAAATGGGCAAAAAGCGACAATTTCTCACCTTTATGCCCGTTCGAAGCTCAAGAACTGACCATCGCCACCCTCATCTTGTTGTTTAGCTGGACATAGGGAAGTGCAACAAGAAAAATTCCACATTTCAATAAACACTTCGCCCAGGGCTGCTCAAAGCTGAAATAAAACTATCTCGAAGTTTCGGGCCTTTTTGCCCGTGATTCTTCACTTTGCGACTAAACCATTCCCAGCAGTGCCAAAATGTCGGCGTTACTGAATGCGGGTGCCAGCGGCCTACAAGCAAACCAAAAATAAAATAAATGCGACCACTCAAATCACAGCTGGTTCATGTTATAGAGAGGTATGTTGAAAGTGACACGTGGCCACAAATGGGCAAAAAGCGACAATTTCTCACCTTTATGCCCGTTCGAAGCTCAAGAACTGACCATCGCCACCCTCATCTTGTTGTTTAGCTGGACATAGGGAAGTGCACCAAGAAAAATTCCACATTTCAATAAACACTTCGCCCAGGGCTGCTCAAAGCTGGAATAAAACTATCTTGACGTTTTGGGCCTTTTTGCCCGTGATTCTTCACTTTGCGACTAAAATATTCACAGCAGTGCCAAAATTTCGCCGTCACTGAATGCGGGTGCCAGCGGCCTACAAGCAAACCAAAAATCAAATCAATGCGACCACTCACATCACAGCTGGGTCATGTTATAGAGAGGTATGTTGAAAGTGACACGTGGGCACAAATGGGCAAAAAGCGACAATTTCTCACCTTTCTGCCCGTTCGAAGCTCAAGAACTGACCATCGCCACCCTGATCTTGTTGTTTAGCTGGACATAGGGAAGTGCACCAAGAAAAATTCCACATTTCAATAAACACTTCGCCCAGGGCTGCTCAAAGCTGAAATAAAACTATCTTGACGTTTTGGGCCTTTTTGCCCGTGATTCTTCACTTTGCGACTAAACTATTCACAGCAGTGCCAAAATTTCGGCGTCACTGAATGCGGGTGCCAGCGGCCTACAAGCAAACCAAAAATAAAATCAATGCGACAACTCACATCACAGCGGGCTCATGTTATAGAGAGGTATGTTGAAAGTGACACGTGGCCACAAATGGGCAAAAAGCGACAATTTCTCACCTTTCTGCCCGTTCGAAGCTCAAGAACTGACCATCGCCACCCTCATCTTGTTGTTTAGCTGGACATAGGGAAGTGCACCAAGAAAAATTCCACATTTCAATAAACACTTCGCCCAGGGCTGCTCAAAGCTGAAATAAAACTATCTCGACGTTTTGGGCCTTTTTGCCCGTGATTCTTCACTTTGCGACTAAACTATTCTCAGCAGTGCCAAAATTTCGGCGTCACTGAATGCGGGTGCCAGCGGCCTACAAGCAAACCAAAAATCAAATCAATGCGACCACTCACATCACAGCTGGGTCATGTTATAGAGAGGTATGTTGAAAGTGACACGTGGGCACAAATGGGCAAAAAGCGACAATTTCTCACCTTTCTGCCCGTTCGAAGCTCAAGAACTGACTATCGCCACCCTCATCTTGTTGTTTAGCTGGACATAGGGAAGTGCACCAAGAAAAATTCCACATTTCAATAAACACTTCGCCCAGGGCTGCTCAATGCTGGAATAAAACTATCTTGACGTTTTGGGCCTTTTTGCCCGTGATTCTTCACTTTGCGACTAAACTATTCACAGCAGTGCCAAAATTTTGCCGTCACTGAATGCGGGTGCCAGCGGCCTACAAGCAAACCAAAAATCAAATCAATGCGACCACTCACATCACAGCTGGGTCATGTTATAGAGAGGTATGTTGAAAGTGACACGTGGGCACAAATGGGCAAAAAGCGACAATTTCTCACCTTTCTGCCCGTTCGAAGCTCAAGAACTGACCATCGCCACCCTCATCTTGTTGTTTAGCTGGACATAGGGAAGTGCACCAAGAAAAATTCCACATTTCAATAAACACTTCGCCCAGGGCTGCTCAAAGCTGGAATAAAACTATCTTGACGTTTTGGGCCTTTTTGCCCGTGATTCTTCACTTTGCGACTAAACTATTCACAGCAGTGCCAAAATTTTGCCGTCACTGAATGCGGGTGCCAGCGGCCTACAAGCAAACCAAAAATCAAATCAATGCGACCATTCACATCACAGCTGGGTCATGTTATAGAGAGGTATGTTGAAAGTGACACGTGGCCACAAATGGGCAAAAGCGACAATTTCTCACCTTTATGCCCGTTCGAAGCTCAAGAACTGACCATCGCCACCCTCATCTTGTTGTTTAGCTGGACATAGGGAAGTGCACCAAGAAAAATTCCACATTTCAATAAACACTTCGCCCAGGGCTGCTCAAAGCTGGAATAAAACTATCTTGACGTTTTGGGCCTTTTTGCCCGTGATTCTTCACTTTGCGACTAAAATATTCACAGCAGTGCCAAAATTTCGCCGTCACTGAATGCGGGTGCCAGCGGCCTACAAGCAAACCAAAAATCAAATCAATGCGACCACTCACATCACAGCTGGGTCATGTTATAGAAAGGTATGTTGAAAGTGACACGTGGGCACAAATGGGCAAAAAGCGACAATTTCTCACCTTTCTGCCCGTTCGAAGCTCAAGAACTGACCATCGCCACCCTGATCTTGTTGTTTAGCTGGACATAGGGAAGTGCACCAAGAAAAATTCCACATTTCAATAAACACTTCGCCCAGGGCTGCTCAAAGCTGAAATAAAACTATCTTGACGTTTTGGGCCTTTTTGCCCGTGATTCTTCACTTTGCGACTAAACTATTCACAGCAGTGCCAAAATTTCGGCGTCACTGAATGCGGGTGCCAGCGGCCTACAAGCAAACCAAAAATAAAATCAATGCGACAACTCACATCACAGCGGGCTCATGTTATAGAGAGGTATGTTGAAAGTGACACGTGGCCACAAATGGGCAAAAAGCGACAATTTCTCACCTTTCTGCCCGTTCGAAGCTCAAGAACTGACCATCGCCACCCTCATCTTGTTGTTTAGCTGGACATAGGGAAGTGCACCAAGAAAAATTCCACATTTCAATAAACACTTCGCCCAGGGCTGCTCAAAGCTGAAATAAAACTATCTCGACGTTTTGGGCCTTTTTGCCCGTGATTCTTCACTTTGCGACTAAACTATTCTCAGCAGTGCCAAAATTTCGGCGTCACTGAATGCGGGTGCCAGCGGCCTACAAGCAAACCAAAAATCAAATCAATGCGACCACTCACATCACAGCTGGGTCATGTTATAGAGAGGTATGTTGAAAGTGACACGTGGGCACAAATGGGCAAAAAGCGACAATTTCTCACCTTTCTGCCCGTTCGAAGCTCAAGAACTGACTATCGCCACCCTCATCTTGTTGTTTAGCTGGACATAGGGAAGTGCACCAAGAAAAATTCCACATTTCAATAAACACTTCGCCCAGGGCTGCTCAAAGCTGAAATAAAACTATCTCGACGTTTTGGGCCTTTTTGCCCGTGATTCTTCACTTTGCGACTAAACTATTCTCAGCAGTGCCAAAATTTCGGCGTCACTGAATGCGGGTGCCAGCGGCCTACAAGCAAACCAAAAATCAAATCAATGCGACCACTCACATCACAGCTGGGTCATGTTATAGAGAGGTATGTTGAAAGTGACACGTGGGCACAAATGGGCAAAAAGCGACAATTTCTCACCTTTCTGCCCGTTCGAAGCTCAAGAACTGACCATCGCCACCCTCATCTTGTTGTTTAGCTGGACATAGGGAAGTGCACCAAGAAAAATTCCACATTTCAATAAACACTTCGCCCAGGGCTGCTCAAAGCTGGAATAAAACTATCTTGACGTTTTGGGCCTTTTTGCCCGTGATTCTTCACTTTGCGACTAAACTATTCACAGCAGTGCCAAAATTTTGCCGTCACTGAATGCGGGTGCCAGCGGCCTACAAGCAAACCAAAAATCAAATCAATGCGACCATTCACATCACAGCTGGGTCATGTTATAGAGAGGTATGTTGAAAGTGACACGTGGCCACAAATGGGCAAAAAGCGACAATTTCTCACCTTTATGCCCGTTCGAAGCTCAAGAACTGACCATCGCCACCCTCATCTTGTTGTTTAGCTGGACATAGGGAAGTGCACCAAGAAAAATTCCACATTTCAATAAACACTTCGCCCAGGGCTGCTCAAAGCTGGAATAAAACTATCTTGACGTTTTGGGCCTTTTTGCCCGTGATTCTTCACTTTGCGACTAAAATATTCACAGCAGTGCCAAAATTTCGCCGTCACTGAATGCGGGTGCCAGCGGCCTACAAGCAAACCAAAAATCAAATCAATGCGACCACTCACATCACAGCTGGGTCATGTTATAGAGAGGTATGTTGAAAGTGACACGTGGGCACAAATGGGCAAAAAGCGACAATTTCTCACCTTTCTGCCCGTTCGAAGCTCAAGAACTGACCATCGCCACCCTGATCTTGTTGTTTAGCTGGACATAGGGAAGTGCACCAAGAAAAATTCCACATTTCAATAAACACTTCGCCCAGGGCTGCTCAAAGCTGAAATAAAACTATCTTGACGTTTTGGGCCTTTTTGCCCGTGATTCTTCACTTTGCGACTAAACTATTCACAGCAGTGCCAAAATTTCGGCGTC
Organism: Sycon ciliatum; assembly: GCF_964019385.1. Lineage (NCBI taxonomy): Eukaryota > Metazoa > Porifera > Calcarea > Leucosolenida > Sycettidae > Sycon > Sycon ciliatum. The sequence goes on from NC_088653.1 coordinate 19,717,873, forward strand.
ACTGAATGCGGGTGCCAGCGGCCTACAAGCAAACCAAAAATAAAATCAATGCGACAACTCACATCACAGCGGGCTCATGTTATAGAGAGGTATGTTGAAAGTGACACGTGGCCACAAATGGGCAAAAAGCGACAATTTCTCACCTTTCTGCCCGTTCGAAGCTCAAGAACTGACCATCGCCACCCTCATCTTGTTGTTTAGCTGGACATAGGGAAGTGCACCAAGAAAAATTCCACATTTCAATAAACACTTCGCCCAGGGCTGCTCAAAGCTGAAATAAAACTATCTCGACGTTTTGGGCCTTTTTGCCCGTGATTCTTCACTTTGCGACTAAACTATTCTCAGCAGTGCCAAAATTTCGGCGTCACTGAATGCGGGTGCCAGCGGCCTACAAGCAAACCAAAAATCAAATCAATGCGACCACTCACATCACAGCTGGGTCATGTTATAGAGAGGTATGTTGAAAGTGACACGTGGGCACAAATGGGCAAAAAGCGACAATTTCTCACCTTTCTGCCCGTTCGAAGCTCAAGAACTGACTATCGCCACCCTCATCTTGTTGTTTAGCTGGACATAGGGAAGTGCACCAAGAAAAATTCCACATTTCAATAAACACTTCGCCCAGGGCTGCTCAATGCTGGAATAAAACTATCTTGACGTTTTGGGCCTTTTTGCCCGTGATTCTTCACTTTGCGACTAAACTATTCACAGCAGTGCCAAAATTTTGCCGTCACTGAATGCGGGTGCCAGCGGCCTACAAGCAAACCAAAAATCAAATCAATGCGACCACTCACATCACAGCTGGGTCATGTTATAGAGAGGTATGTTGAAAGTGACACGTGGGCACAAATGGGCAAAAAGCGACAATTTCTCACCTTTCTGCCCGTTCGAAGCTCAAGAACTGACCATCGCCACCCTCATCTTGTTGTTTAGCTGGACATAGGGAAGTGCACCAAGAAAAATTCCACATTTCAATAAACACTTCGCCCAGGGCTGCTCAAAGCTGGAATAAAACTATCTTGACGTTTTGGGCCTTTTTGCCCGTGATTCTTCACTTTGCGACTAAACTATTCACAGCAGTGCCAAAATTTTGCCGTCACTGAATGCGGGTGCCAGCGGCCTACAAGCAAACCAAAAATCAAATCAATGCGACCATTCACATCACAGCTGGGTCATGTTATAGAGAGGTATGTTGAAAGTGACACGTGGGCACAAATGGGCAAAAAGCGACAATTTCTCACCTTTCTGCCCGTTCGAAGCTCAAGAACTGACCATCGCCACCCTCATCTTGTTGTTTAGCTGGACATAGGGAAGTGCACCAAGAAAAATTCCACATTTCAATAAACACTTCGCCCAGGGCTGCTCAAAGCTGAAATAAAACTATCTCGACGTTTTGGGCCTTTTTGCCCGTGATTCTTCACTTTGCGACTAAACTATTCACAGCAGTGCCAAAATTTTGGCGTCACTGAATGCGGGTGCCAGCGGCCTACAAGCAAACCAAAAATAAAATCAATGCGACCACTCACATCACAGCTTGGTCATATTATAGAGAGGTATGTTGAAAGTGACACGTGGCCACAAATGGGCAAAACGCGACAATTTCTCACCTTTATGCCCGTTCGAAGCTCAAGAACTGACCATCGCCACCCTCATCTTGTTGTTTAGCTGGACATAGGGAAGTGCACCAAGAAAAATTCCACATTTCAATAAACACTTCGCCCAGGGCTGCTCAAAGCTGAAATAAAACTATCTTGACGTTTTGGGCCTTTTTGCCCGTGATTCTTCACTTTGCGACTAAACTATTCACAGCAGTGCCAAAATTTCGGCGTCACTGAATGCGGGTGCCAGCGGCCTACAAGCAAACCAAAAATAAAATCAATGCGACAACTCACATCACAGCGGGCTCATGTTATAGAGAGGTATGTTGAAAGTGACACGTGGCCACAAATGGGCAAAAAGCGACAATTTCTCACCTTTATGCCCGTTCGAAGCTCAAGAACTGACCATCGCCACCCTCATCTTGTTGTTTAGCTGGACATAGGGAAGTGCACCAAGAAAAATTCCACATTTCAATAAACACTTCGCCCAGGGCTGCTCAAAGCTGAAATAAAACTAGCTCGACGTTTTGGGCCTTTTTGCCCGTGATTCTTCACTTTGCGACTAAACTATTCTCAGCAGTGCCAAAATTTCGGCGTCACTGAATGCGGGTGCCAGCGGCCTACAAGCAAACCAAAAATCAAATCAATGCGACCACTCACATCACAGCTGGGTCATGTTATAGAGAGGTATGTTGAAAGTGACACGTGGGCACAAATGGGCAAAAAGCGACAATTTCTCACCTTTCTGCCCGTTCGAAGCTCAAGAACTGACTATCGCCACCCTCATCTTGTTGTTTAGCTGGACATAGGGAAGTGCACCAAGAAAAATTCCACATTTCAATAAACACTTCGCCCAGGGCTGCTCAATGCTGGAATAAAACTATCTTGACGTTTTGGGCCTTTTTGCCCGTGATTCTTCACTTTGCGACTAAACTATTCACAGCAGTGCCAAAATTTCGGCGTCACTGAATGCGGGTGCCAGCGGCCTACAAGCAAACCAAAAATCAAATCAATGCGACCACTCAAATCACAGCTGGTTCATGTTATAGAGAGGTATGTTGAAAGTGACACGTGGGCACAAATGGGCAAAAAGCGACAATTTCTAACCTTTCTGCCCGTAGGCTCAAGAACTGACCATCACCACCCTGATCTTGTTGTTTAGCTGGACATAGGGAAGTGCACGAAGAAAAAATTCCACATTTCAATAAACACTTCGCCCAGGGCTGCTCAAAGCTGAAATAAAACTATCTCGAAGTTTTGGGCCGTTTTGCCCGTGATTCCTCACTTTACGACTAAACTATTCACAGCAGTGCCAAAATTTCGGCGTCACTGAATGCGATTGCCAGCGGCCTACAAGCAAACCAAAAATCAAATCAATGCGACCACTCACATCACAGCTGGGTCATGTTATAGAGAGATATGTTGAAAGTGACACGTGGCCACAAATGGGCAAAAAGCGACAATTTCTCACCTTTATGCCCGTTCGAAGCTCAAGAACTGACCATCGCCACCCTCATCTTGTTGTTTAGCTGGACATAGGGAAGTGCACCAAGAAAAAATTCCACATTTCAATAAACACTTCGCCCAGGGCTGCTCAAAGCGGAAGTAAAACTATCTCGAAGTTTTGGGCCTTTTTGCCCGTGATTCTTCACTTTGCGACTAAACTATTCCCAGCAGTACCAAAATTTCGGCGTTAATGAATCTGGGTGCCAGCGGCCTACAAGCAAACCAAAATAAAAATCAATGCGTCCACTCAAATCACAGCTGGTTCATGTTATAGAGAGGTATGTTGAAAGTGACACGTGGTCACAAATGGGCAAAAAGCGACAATTTCTCACCTTTCTGCCCGTTCGAAGCTCAAGAACTGACCATCGCCACCCTGATCTTGTTGTTTAGCTGGACATAGGGAAGTGCACCAAGAAAAATTCCACATCTCAATAAACACTTCGCCCAGGGCTGCTCAAAGCTGAAATAAAACTATCTCGACGTTTTGGGCCTTTTTGCCCGTGATTCTTCACTTTGCGACTAAACTATTCCCAGCAGTGCCAAAATTTCGGCGTTACTGAATGCGGATGCCAGCAGCCTACAAGCAAACCAAAAATCAAATCAATGCGACCACTCACATCACAGCTGGGTCATGTTATAGAGAGGTATATCCACATTTCAATAAACACTTCGCCCAGGGCTGCTCAAAGCTGAAATAAAACTATCTTGACGTTTTGGGCCTTTTTGCCCGTGATTCTTCACTTTGGGACTAAACTATTCAAAGCAGTGCCAAAATTTCGGCGTCACTGCATGCGGGTGCCAGCGGCCTACAAGCAAACCAAAAATCAAATCAATGCGACCACTCAAATCACAGCTGGTTCATGTTATAGAGTGGTATGTTGAAAGTGACACGTGGGCACAAATGGGCAAAAAGCGACAATTTCTAACCTTTCTGCCCGTAGGCTCAAGAACTGACCATCACCACCCTGATCTTGTTGTTTAGCTGGACATAGGGAAGTGCACGAAGAAAAAATTCCACATTTCAATAAACACTTCGCCCAGGGCTGCTCAAAGCTGAAATAAAACTATCTCGAAGTTTTGGGCCGTTTTGCCCGTGATTCCTCACTTTGCGACTAAACTATTCACAGCAGTGCCGAAATTTCGGCGTCACTGAATGCGGGTGCCAGCGGCCTACAAGCAAACCAAAAATCAAATCAATGCGACCACTCACATCACAGCTGGGTCATGTTATAGAGAGGTATGTTGAAAGTGACACGTGGCCACAAATGGGCAAAAAGCGACAATTTCTCACCTTTATGCCCGTTCGAAGCTCAAGAACTGACCATCGCCACCCTCATCTTGTTGTTTAGCTGGACATAGGGAAGTGCACCAAGAAAAAATTCCACATTTCAATAAACACTTCGCCCAGGGCTGCTCAAAGCGGAAGTAAAACTATCTCGAAGTTTTGGGCCTTTTTGCCCGTGATTCTTCACTTTGCGACTAAACTATTCCCAGCAGTACCAAAATTTCGGCGTTAATGAATACGGGTGCCAGCGGCCTACAAGCAAACCAAAATAAAAATCAATGCGTCCACTCAAATCACAGCTGGTTCATGTTATAGAGAGGTATGTTGAAAGTGACACGTGGGCACAAATGGGCAAAAAGCGACAATTTCTCACCTTTCTGCCCGTTCGAAGCTCAAGAACTGACCATCGCCACCCTGATCTTGTTGTTTAGCTGGACATAGGGAAGTGCACCAAGAAAAATTCCACATCTCAATAAACACTTCGCCCAGGGCTGCTCAAAGCTGAAATAAAACTATCTCGACGTTTTGGGCCTTTTTGCCCGTGATTCTTCACTTTGCGACTTAACTATTCCCAGCAGTGCCAAAATTTCGGCGTTACTGAATGCGGGTGCCAGCGGCCTACAAGCAAACCAAAAATCAAATCAATGCGACCACTCACATCACAGCTGGGTCATGTTATAGAGAGGTATGTTGAAAGTGACACGTGGGCACAAATGGGCAAAAAGCGACAATTTCTCACCTTTCTGCTCGTTTGATGCTCAAGAACTGACCATCGCCACCCTCATCTTGTTGTTTAGCTGGACATAGGGAAGTGCACCAAGAAAAATTCCACATTTCAATAAACACTTCGCCCAGGGCTGCTCAAAGCTGAAATAAAACTATCTCGAAGTTTCGGGCCTTTTTGCCCATGATTCTTCACTTTGCGACTAAACTATTCCCAGCGGTACCAAAATTTTGGCGTTAATGAATGCGGGTGCCAGCGGCCTACAAGCAAACCAAAAATTAAAATCAATGCGACCACTCAAATCACAGCTGGTTCATGTTATAGAGAGGTATGTTGAAAGTGACACGTGGGCACAAATGGGAAAAAAGCGACAATTTCTCACCTTTCTGCCCGTTCGAAGCTCAAGAACTGACCATCGCCACCCTCATCTTGTTGTTTAGCTGGACATAGGGAAGTGCACCAAGAAAAATTCCACATCTCAATAAACACTTCGCCCAGGGCTGCTCAAAGCTGAAATAAAACTATCTCGACGTTTTGGGCCTTTTTGCCCGTGATTCTTCACTTTGCGACTAAACTATTCCCAGCAGTGCCAAAATTTTGGCGTTACTGAATGCGGGTGCCAGCGGCCTACAAGCAAACCAAAAATCAAATCAATGCGACCACTCAACTCACAGCTGGGTCATGTTATAGAGAGGTATGTTGAAAGTGACACATGGGCACAAATGGGTAAAAAGCGACAATTTCTCACCTTTCTGCCCGTTCGAAGCTCAAGAACTGACCATCGCCACCCTCATCTTGTTGTTTAGCTGGACATAGGGAAGTGCACCAAGAAAAATTCCACATTTCAATAAACACTTCGCCCAGGGCTGCTCAAAGCTGAAATAAAACTATCTCCAAGTTTTGGGCCTTTTTGCCCGTGATTCTTCACTTTGCGACTAAACTATTCCCAGCATTGCCAAAATTTCGGCGTTACTGAATGCGGGTGCCAGCGGCCTACAAGCAAACCAAAAATCAAATCAATGCGACCACTCAAATCACAGCTGGTTCATGTTATAGAGAGGTATGTTGAAAGTGACACGTGGGCACAAATGGGCAAAAAGCGACAATTTTTTAGCTTTCTGCCCGTTCGAAGCTCAAGAACTGACCATCGCCACCCTCATCTTGTTGTTTAGCTGGACATAGGGAAGTGCACCAAGAAAAATTCCACATTTCAATAAACACTTCGCCCAGGGCTGCTCAAAGCTGAAATAAAACTATCTCGAAGTTTTGGGCCTTTTTGCCCGTGATTCTTCACTTTGCGACTAAACTATTCCCAGCAGTGCCAAAATTTCGGCGTAACTGAATGCGGGTGCCAGCGGCCTACAAGCAAACCAAAAATCAAATCAATGCGACCACTCACATCACAGCTGGTTCATGTTATAGAGAGGTATGTTGAAAGTGACACGTGGGCACAAATGGGCAAAAAGCGACAATTTTTTACCTTTCTGCCCGTTCGAAGCTCAAGAACTGACCATCGCCACCCTCATCTTGTTGTTTAGCTGGACATAGGGAAGTGCACCAAGAAAAATTCCACATTTCAATAAACACTTCGCCCAGGGCTGCTCAAAGCTGAAATAAAACTATCTTGACGTTTTGGGCCTTTTTGCCCGTGATTCTTCACTTTGCGACCAAACTATTCACAGCAGTGCCAAAATTTCGGCGTCACTGCATGCGGGTGCCAGCGGCCTACAAGCAAACCAAAAATCAAATCAATGCGACCACTCACATCACAGCTGGCTCATGTTATAGAGAGGTATGTTGAAAGTGACACGTGGGCACAAATGGGCAAAAAGCGACAATTTCTCACCTTTCTGCTCGTTTGAAGCTCAAGAACTGACCATCGCCACCCTCATCTTGTTGTTTAGCTGGACATAGGGAAGTGCACCAAGAAAAATTCCACATTTCAATAAACACTTCGCCCAGGGCTGCTCAAAGCTGAAATAAAACTATCTCGAAGTTTCGGGCCTTTTTGCCCGTGATTCTTCACTTTGCGACTAAACTATTCCCAGCAGTGCCAAAATTTCGGCGTTACTGAATGCGGGTGCCAGCGGCCTACAAGCAAACCAAAAATCAAATCAATGCGACCACTCAACTCACAGCTGGGTCATGTTATAGAGAGGTATGTTGAAGGTGACACGTGGCGACAAATGGGCAAAAAGCGACAATTTCTCACCTTTATGCCCGTTCGAAGCTCAAGAACTGACCATCGCCACCCTCATCTTGTTGTTTAGCTGGACATAGGGAAGTGCACCAAGAAAAATTCCACATTTCAACAAACACTTCGCCCAGGGCTGCTCAAAGCTGAAATAAAACTATCTCGAAGTTTCCGGCCTTTTTGCCCGTGATTCTTCACTTTGCGACTAAACTATTCCCAGCAGTGCCAAAATTTCGGCGTCACTGAATGCGGGTGCCAGCGGCCTACAAGCAAACCAAAAATCAAATCAATGCGACCACTCACATCACAGCTGGCTCATGTTATAGAGAGGTATGTTGAAAGTGACACGTGGGCACAAATGGGCAAAAAGCGACAATTTTTTACCTTTCTGCCCGTTCGAAGCTCAAGAACTGACCATGGCCACCCTGATCTTGTTGTTTAGCTGGACATAGGGAAGCGCAATAAGAAAAAATTCCACACTTCAATAAACAACTCGCCGAGGGGTGCTCAAAGCTGATATCAAACTACCTCGAAGTTTTGGGCCTTTTTGGTCGTGATTCTTCACTTTGCGACTAAACTATTCACAGCAGTGCCAAATTTTTGCCGTCACTGAATGCGGGTGCCAGCGGCCTACAAGCAAACCAAAAATCAAATCAATGCGATCACTCACATCACAGCTTGGTCATGTTACAGAGAGGTATGTTGAAAGTGACACGTGGGCACAAATGGGAAAAAAGCGACAATTTCTCACCTTTCTGCCCGTTCGAAGCTCAAGAACTGACCATCGCCACCCTCATCTTGTTGTTTAGCTGGACATAGGGAAGTTCACCAAGAAAAAATTCCACATTTCAATAAACACTTCGCCCAGAGCTGCTGAAAGCTGAAATAAAACTACCTCGAAGTTTTGGGCCTTTTTGCCCGTGATTCTTCACTTTGCGACTAAACTATTCCCAGCAGTGCCAAAATTTCGGCGTCACTGAATGCGGGTGCCAGCGGCCTACAAGCAAACCAAAAATCAAATCAATGCGACCACTCAAATCACAGCTGGTTCATGTTATAGAGAGGTATGTTGAAAGTGACACATGGGCACAAATGGGCAAAAAGCGACAATTTTTTACCTTTCTGCCCGTTCGAAGCTCAAGAACTGACCATCGCCACCCTCATCTTGTTGTTTAGCTGGACATAGGGAAGTGCACCAAGAAAAATTCCACATTTCAATAAACACTTCGCCCAGGGCTGCTCAAAGCTGAAATAAAACTATCTCGATGTTTTGGGCCTTTTTGCCCGTGATTCTTCACTTTGCGACTAAACTATTCACAGCAGTGCCAAAATTTCGGCGTCACTGCATGCGGGTGCCAGCGGCCTACAAGCAAACCAAAAATCAAATCAATGCGACCACTCAAATCACAGCTGGGTCATGTTATAGAGAGGTATGTTGAAAGTGACACGTGGCCACAAATGGGCAAAAAGCGACAATTTCTCACCTTTATGCCCGTTCGAAGCTCAAGAACTGACCATCGCCACCCTCATCTTGTTGTTTAGCTGGACATAGGGAAGTGCACCAAGAAAAAATTCCACATTTCAATAAACACTTCGCCCAGGGCTGCTCAAAGCGGAAGTAAAACTATCTCGAAGTTTTGGGCCTTTTTGCCCGTGATTCTTCACTTTGCGACTAAACTATTCACAGCAGTGCCAAAATTTCGGCGTTACTGAATGCGGGTGCCAGCGGCCTACAAGCAAACCAAAAATCAAATCAATGCGATCACTCACATCACAGCTGGGTCATGTTATAGAGAGGTATGTTGAAAGTGACACGTGGGCACAAATGGGCAAAAAGCGACAATATCTCACCTTTCTGCTCGTTTGAAGCTCAAGAACTGACCATCGCCACCCTCATCTTGTTCTTTAGCTGGACATAGGGAAGTGCACCAAGAAAAATTCCACATTTCAATAAACACTTCGCCCAGGGCTGCTCAAAGCGGAAATAAAACTATCTCGAAGTTTCGGGCTTTTTGCCCGTGATTCTTCACTACCTTGCGACTAAACTATTCCCAGCAGTGCCAAAATTTCGGCGTTACTGAATGCGGGTGCCAGCTGCCTACAAGCAAACCAAAATCCAAATCAATGCGACAACTCAAATCACAGCTGGTTCATGTTATAGAGAGGTATGTTGAAAGTGACACGTGGGCACAAATGGGCAAAAAGCGACAATTTCTCACCTTTCTGCCCGTTCGAAGCTCAAGAACTGACCATCGCCACCCTCATCTTGTTGTTTAGCTGGACATAGGGAAGTGCACCAAGAAAAATTCCACATTTCAATAAACACTTCGCCCAGGGCTGCTCAAAGCTGAAATAAAACTATCTTGACGTTTTGGGCCTTTTTGCCCGTGATTCTTCACTTTGCGACTAAACTATTCACAGCAGTGCCAAAATTTTGGCGTCACTGAATGCGGGTGCCAGCGGCCTACAAGAAAACCAAAAATCAAATCAATGCGACCACTCAATTCCGGCTGGGTCATGTTATAGATAGGTATGTTGAAAGTGACACGTGGGCACAAATGGGCAAAAAGCGATAATTTCTCACCTTTCTGCCCGTTCCAAGCTCAAGAACTGACCATCGCCACCCTCATCTTGTTCTTTAGCTGGACATAGGGAAGTGCACCAAGAAAAATTCCACATTTCAATAAACACTTCGCCCAGGGCTGCTCAAAGCTGAAATAAAACTATCTCGAAGTTTTGGGCCTTTTTGCCCGTGATTCTTCACTATGCGACTAAACTATTCCCAGCAGTGCCAAAATTTCGGCGTCACTGAATTCGGGTGCCAGCGGCCTACAAGCAAACCAAATATCAAATCAATGCGACCACTCACATCACAGCTGGGTCATGTTATAGAGAGGTATGTTGAAAGTGACACGTGGCCACAAATGGGCAAAAAGCGACAATTTCTAACCTTTCTGCCCGTTCGAAGCTCAAGAACTGACCATCGCCACCCTGATCTTGTTGTTTAGCTGGAAATAGGGAAGTGCACCAAGAAAAATTCCACATTTCAATAAACACTTCGCCCAGGGCTGCTCAAAGCTGAAATAAAACTATCTCGACGTTTTGGGCCTTTTTGCCCGTGATTCTTCACTTTGCGACTAAACCATTCCCAGCAGTGCCAAAATTTCGGCGTTACTGAATGCGGGTGCCAGCGGCCTACAAGCAAACCGAAAATCAAATCAATCCGACCACTCACATCACAGCTGGGTCATGTTATAGAGAGGTATGTTGAAAGTGACACGTGGGCACAAATGGGCAAAAAGCGACAATTTCTCACATTTCTGCCCGTTCGAAGCTCAAGAACTGACCATGGCCACCCTGATCTTGTTGTTTAGCTGGACATAGGGAAGCGCAATAAGAAAAAATTCCACACTTCAATAAACAACTCGCCGAGGGGTGCTCAAAGCTGATATCAAACTACCTCGAAGTGTTGGGCCTTTTTGGTCGTGATTCTTCACTTTGCGACTAAACTATTCACAGCAGTGCCAAATTTTTGCCGTCACTGAATGCGGGTGCCAGCGGCCTACAAGCAAACCAAAAATCAAATCAATGCGATCACTCACATCACAGCTTGGTCATGTTATAGAGAGGTATGTTGAAAGTGACACGTGGGCACAAATGGGAAAAAAAGCGACAATTTCTCACCTTTCTGCCTGTTCGAAGCTCAAGAACTGACCATCGCCACCCTCATCTTGTTGTTAAGCTGGACATAGGGAAGTTCACCAAGAAAAAATTCCACATTTCAATAAACACTTCGCCCAGAGCTGCTGAAAGCTGAAATAAAACTACCTCGAAGTTTTGGGCCTTTTTGCCCGTGATTCTTCACTTTGCGACTAAACTATTCCCAGCAGTGCCAAAATTTCGGCGTCACTGATTGCAGGTGCCAGCGGCCTACAACCAAACCAAAAATCAAACCAATGCGACCACTCACATCACAGCTGGGTCATTTTATAGAGAGGTACGTTGAAAGTGACACGTGGGCACAAATGGGCAAAAAGCGACAATTTCTCACCTTTCTTCACGTTCGAAGGTCAAAAACTGACCATCGCCACCCTGATCTTGTTGTCTAGGTGGACATAGGGTAGTGCACCAAGAAACAATTCCACATCTCAATGAACACTTCGCCCAGGGCTGCTCAAAGCTGAAATCAAACTATCTCGAAGTTTTGGGCCTTTTTGCCCGTGATTCTTCACTTTGCGACTAAACTATTCACAGCAGTGCCAAATTTTTGCCGTCACTGAATGCGGGTGCCAGCGGCCTACAAGCAAACCAAAAATTAGATCAATGCGACCACTCACATCATAACTGGGTCATGTTATAGAGAGGTACGTTGAAAGTGACACGTTGGCACAAATGGGCAAAAAGCGACAATTTCTCACCTTTCTGCCCGTTCGAAGCTCAAGAACTGACCACCGCCAACCTGATCTTGTTCTTTAGTTGGACATAGGGAAGTGCACCAAGAAAAAATTCCACATTTCAATAAACACTTCGCCCAGGGCTACTCAAAGCTGAAATTGAAATAGGGAAGTGCACGAAGAACGAAATGGCGCTTTTAGTGACATTTTCCATACAAATTCCCATGTAGTAGGGCGCAGTCATCCAGTTTCGGTGGAAGTACGCTAGGTCTATTGGGAATATAGGAGGAAGGGAGCATCTCAGCTTCCTCTAACCAAGACCATTCGACTCAGCACCCCGAAGACTACAACTTGTGAAAATTTGATTTCAGGCTCAACTTCCCCTTTAACGATCTTCCAGAGAGCAAGCTAAGATCAATGCCGAGTTAGATGTTGATAGTTTTATCTGGCAGTTAGAACTCCTAGTGGTGTATGCATCGGCCGCACAAATCCTTCTAAGGTTTCATAACAATGATATTTTGGCAGTCTCTTTTCCAAATCTTGCCTAATGTACTACCGTATTTCCGCAAATAAAAGGCCGTCCTCCTATACAACGCCTTCCTCGTCTACAAGGCCGGGCAGGTGGCGATTGAAAAAATAAAAGACCGTCTTCGATTAGAAGACCGGGCCCACTAAATGAGTCTCAAACTTGTGTTAAAAATAGAAGACCGTGCTCAAACTGTGGGTAAAGTTAGAAGACCGTGCTCAAACTGTGTACTTGGTCCGGCTCATCGCAAATGTCGCTTATCTATCGCCACTAAGAACAGGATTATTTTTACCGCTCTGTGAAATTTCCAACAGGCATTGTGAGGAAGCATGATACATGAATACTCTCCGCCACAAGAAAAAAATTTCAGCAATAGAATCAGGTGAAGCGAGTCGAAGAATGGAAGCAAGGTAAGCAAAATGCACGAAATAAATCAGCGAAGGAGCGCGTTCGTGCACTCTCACTAGTAATACAGCTCCAGAGTTCATTCAACTCTGCATCTCTCGCAGCGCCGTTACATGAGCTGACATTTGCTGGTGTCTAGCTGCTAGCTGGCATAGACTGGTAGAGTATCTCTTGCTTTCTCGCCTATCGTATGGCAGCAATGGGAAAGAAACAGTTGTGGCTATCATGAAGGAACCGTGGGCAGTGTGACCTGTGTATCACCACAGTTTGTTTCAACAAAGCCTTCGAATGTGGCGTACAGGCCTCTCCAGACAGCTGTCATACGCTCCGCTGGATACGCTGACCACGACTCTTGTAATGCGGCTGCTAGGTCCACCAAGAGAAGGAACAACCAACACGTCGGCCGAGCGCATCGCATCAAAAACACCTTTCTTCTTCAGCATGACCATTGATGACGCTCATACTCCTCTTCCGTGCACGCGTGCTTGTCACGCTCTCCAGGCCAGGATGTCAGTTGCCCCTGCTACAGTTCCGGTCTTCGGGTCGCTGCGTTTTGGTTTTGGCAACACAGCCCATGAATGGCCAGATTCCCACTTCCCAAAAAAAGTCGAATACATCGCGATTCAAAGCGCTACAATCGCGATCATTTTTTCTTTGGTGCCTCCTTTGATCTTGCCATCACGATCTCCCAAGCAAAAGTAAGTTAGATTATCGTGATTGGACTGGGTTTTACCTGTCAAAAAGTGCGTGGGGGATAAGCGACAATTGCGATGAGCCGGACCAAGTAGAAGAAAATGGAAGAATGGGGTTAAAACTGTGTGGCGAAAAATAGAAGACCGGGGTCAAACTGGGTTGAAAGAATAAAAGACCGTCCTCGAATACAAGACCGTCCTCGATTATAAGGCCGGGTTAGGACGAGGTTGAAAAAATAGTAGACCGGCCTACTATTTGTGGAAATACGGTATATGCAGCTTTGCCACCAGGCTTTGTGCTTGTAGGCCGCTGGCACCCACATTCAGTGACCCCAATAATTTGGCACTGCTGTGAAAAATTTAAAGAACTGATTCTGGTCCGAAAAGGCTGCGATGCAGAGTTCCTCCTTTATTCCCAATCGAACATGGTTGAACAAGCGGTCAAGTGCTCCTGCGTACCGTGCCTGCAGGGTACAACTTACCACTTGTTTGACCTTTTTTGGATGCAGTCCTGTCACTCGAGTTGAACCTTGGTGTCAAAGTTGTTGCCTGCTGGCGCGGTGACCAGATGACTTGGCACGCAGGAGCACGTGATCGCTTGTTCAACCATGTTCGATTGGGAATAAAGGAGGAACGCTGCATCGCAGCTTTCTTGGACCAAAACCAGTCGACTCAGCGTCCAAAAGACTACAACATATGGGCCAATCGTGGTCATCCGTGCTTTTATAAGAACGAAATGGCGCTTTCAGTGACATTTTGCATTCAAATCCCCATCTAGTAGGGCGCAGTCACCCAGTCTCGGTGGAAGTGCACAAGTTCGATTGGGAATAAAGGAGGAAGGGAGCGTCTCAGCTTCCTCGGACCAAGACCATTCGACTAAGCACCCTGAAGACTACAACTGGTGAAAAATTGATTTTTAGGCAGGCAGGCATAGTGAGATGGTCTAAGACAAATGTTGTGAACCCTCTGGTTCTCTAAAGTGTCAGGAACGAACGACCCCACACGGCACGAGGACAACTATATATTCTCAACAGTATATTTCACTTCCATCGACTAATAATAATGAACAATGAATGAATAACTAACACTAAAACCACCAGGTAGTTATAGCGTGAAAATGACAGCGTATATGAGAAAAGCATACACATACAACATACAACTACAGCGCACACAGCAAACCGCACATAGCGCATGTAGCGTATACTACGTCGTAATCATCAGCGGTAAGGCGGAGTCGGGATACAACTGCATTGAAACGAACACAATGTCACAAGCGAGAAGGCCTTTCACTCTCGAGAACTTGTGGTTTCACAACAAAGACCATGATTGAGAAACAGAGGGTACCAGGTTCAAGTCCTGCTTGGAAGCGGAAGGAATTTTTCCAGCCGTGCTGCGACCCACAGGTAATTGGGAACTCGTGGCCTGGCACGAGGGTAACATGGATGCAGCTAATGGGATTTCGGTCTTTGACCACTTGGTGGTGGGTCTGATCTACTCACCTCCCACCGTTTAGGCGCTGCATCTGCGCCTTTGATCCTAGAGGATGGTGGCGTTCCCACGGCGGATGCGGAAAACTCGGCTTCCAGCCGAGTCTCACACGAACCGTGAATTTATATTTTTTTAGCTTTCCCTTTAACTTTTCCTTTTGAAGAATACGACAACCAGGTTTATTCTTCAAACTTTCGTTGCAATCATGCTGCTACAATTCTCACAGCATTTGTTCCAAACTGTAGCATAAAATCCAGGATTTTTGCTATGTTTCCTGCAAAATTTGCAGGACAATTACAAAGAAATTGTCATTGTATCTACCTGAATATGAATGCAATTCACCTGAAACTTCACCAGAAGTTCAAGAAAGGGTCATGGTTCAATACTCCAGCAAAATATCAATTTCGCCAAAATAGCACCTACGGTTGGTTTTTGCAGAGCACTGGTCACATGTACTAAAGTACTGTGTGAGTTACAACTCACTAACGTCGAGCATAGTCACAATACAACGTCTGACATCATGCCCTTCAGAATACGGTTCGTCACTCTTCATTGCCGTTATCGGTATGGGTGTGGTAAGTGCAAACTACCAGATTGAATCTGATTCACTTACAGTTCATAGAACCATAATTTCCTCTTGCAAGTATATCCATCGTCCTAGCTGCTCGATGAGCCTGCATGTCCCTGCGTCGCGCGCTAGGGGCTAGCTAGCGTCACATTTCAACACCCGTCTTGGACTTGGCGATGTCGGCAGCATTGTGGTTCACAGCCGAGGCTGTCACAAAACTCTAAACTGCTTTCAATGTTTTTACTCGGCTTCTAAAGCTAGGGAACGTTTTATTCCAAAAATGTTTTAGTGAATGCAGCAAATGGGATTCGCTCTCCATGAAGATTACCGGTACCATCCCCGATTCAGACATCATGACTGCATCAGATCAACAGCTCGTGGACGATCTTTTTGTCGATAACCATGACAACTGGTTACTGTACAAGTACTACTACAGTGCTGGCAACTGAAATCCGACCCCCCCCCCTAGCGGTGCGCTAGCCGCCTTAGCGATTCGTACGAGACGCTAGGGGGTCGGATTTCAGTTGCCAGCACTGCAGTACAATGATGACTGTATGTATGTATGTATGTATGTATGTATGTATGTTACGATACATACATACAGAGCCTATGCAAACGCCAACAAGCAACATCGACGCTTGTGCGTTGCATAGCTTCCCGCCTTTCTCGGATCGGGGTGCATGCATGCATGATGCGGCACATGCAAATCAATGCGAACATCAACGCATGTGCGTTGCACAGCTTCCCGCCAGTCTCGGATCGGGCCGTGGTGCATGCACTCATGATGCAGTACGGACTCAGTACGGACTCATAATCATTGACCTTGTAGTTGTAGGTCTACAACAGTGCTGGCAACTGAAATCCGATCCCCCTGAGCGGTGCGCTCACGTCGCAGAGACCCATAGATCTACATTGTATGGGATGGTAAAACTACGAAACAGAGACCGCTAGAATGTGAACCCACAGCTCAGGGGTCGGATTTCAGTTGCCAGCACTGGACTACATGTACTAGTAGTACTGCAACTATACTTGTTCTCTCAAATAATTAAATTTCGCATGCAAAAGTCAAAGGATATCACCGAATTGTTGTCATAAATTCAAAATTTCACCCAAAATGCAAGGAAAAGTCGCTTTGCTCCCATGGTAACCAATATGGTGCCAGAATTTGCCATAAATTTTATGTTTACACGAATCAGGGAGTCGTAAAAAAATACCGGTTTTTAACGACTCCCTGGCATGAATGTACCGTACTGCATAGCATGCGCGTAAGCCTGTAGATTTACCAAGAGCATCCATGACATGATAACCCCAGCCCAGGGGTTATGTACTCTTGCCTGTACACGTAGACAGGTGCATGCACAATAATAGGGCTTGAAAGTGCTACGTCACAGCATAGCAACAATTTCAAAAATTCAAAAACTGGATCCACTTGGATCCAGTTTTTGTATGGATCCAAGCACATTTCAAGCGGTCTTACCCACAGCATGGTGGTGTAGCCAGTGAAACTGACTGATTTGACTACTGGGGGCGGGGTTACAACTGGTGGCGAAATAAAAGTCACACCTGCATGCGACATGAGTGAGTTGCTATGCACCCACATACATTTAGAAAAGCGATCCTGTCAGCTTTTCTATTATTGTGTTCACATGGCGCTACCTAACGACACCGCTATTCAGACACGTTGTCTACGTAGCTACGTAAGTTTCTACGTAAGATGCTCGGTACCTGGTCCTGGACCAGGGAGCTACTCCATGGCTCCTACCATCGCGCGGCCGGCTGGCCGCATGCGTGTGCATTGCAGACTTTTTGTTGTTGCCTTTTCGGATGTGCATGCACGACGAACTTCCTTCTTTGGAACTGCTTCTTGCATGAGCTGTTTCGGATATTTCGTCTCCTGGCCTGGCTTATTTCGTTTCGGCGCTGCTGAGACCTCCTTTCGCGGAATATTACTCAATGACAGGTGAGTTGACCAGTTCACTTTGATTCATTTGCTTGTGTTGACTCTTTCATTTACGAAAAGTGTGCTGATTTTGGGCGGAATGAAATAAATAATGGAAAAGCTGACAGGATCTCCTTTCTAAATTTAGCTTTTCCGCTGCCGAGGCCTCCTTTTACGGAATACTCAATGACAGGTGATCTCTGAGTTGACCAGTTTCCTTCGATTCATTTGCTTATGCTCACCCTTTCATTTACGGAAACGTGTGCTGATTTTATTCGGATTTAGATCCATTTTTATCTCTTTGCCCTTGCCTACAGTGTGCGAAGAACGCGAGTTCACCTTCTTGACGGTAAGGCTTATGTTAGATGTGTTGTCGAAATACTCATATCCATTGCACATTATTACGTTACAAGTAAGGCTGGTCAGTGGCATACTATCGTTGGCAGTTCCCAATCTGGAGGGAAAGGTTCAAGGACTCATTGACCGAGTTTGCCAAATAAATTCGCATATCAAGGAAAATCTCCATTGTGGAGAGGTTCAGTAACTTGTTTGCTTCATACGAAACGAGCTAATGGGTGCAGTCTCGTGAAAATCTCGTACTTGTATGATTGCATTTGTTTACTCGAGTCTGGGCTGTTTGATTTGTGAGTACCGCCGAGATTGCACTGCCCCGAATCAAGTTTCGTGCCGCTAATGCAAGAATTACGATCTGCAATCTGTTTGTAGTACCTGTAGTACCTGCAAGAATGTGCAGTCCGTGTATCGTATTTTCTCTGTTGCTGTTTCAGTTGCTGTCATGTTGCTAAAGAAAGGTTCAGTAGAGACTAGAGAGGTTCTGCAAAACGAAAATTCGAACGAAGTTTCGCGACAGTCCTTGCGAAAGTGTGTACGAATTTTTGCACGAACTTTGCGTTCTGCACATTTCGTAGTTTGCGCGGGCCAAGTGCACGTACGCCATGACCCGATCTCACGAAATTTCCTACCACAGTTCCTTTCGTGTTCCCTGCAAGTTTCGCTTCCAAAGTTGCGAAAGTTCGTGCGAAGTTTCGCACCTCCTGATGTAGAGGGAAAGTTTGTACGCATTTTCGTTTTGCAGAACCTCTCTAGTGACTCTTTTGTTTGATAGGAGACGGGTCAATGAGTCGGTGTGGCTTAGAATCTTTCGCTGTAGAATAAATCTATTCGTATGTCTATTTGAGAAATAATTGTATTCACTGGTTATAAAATAGGTTAAGACAAACTCACAGAATAAATACCATCGGTCCCTTGGTGTTCGTCCTAAAGAGGTTCGACTGGATATCATTCATACTCACCAAAAGATGTGTATGATTTTATTATCATGGAGTGCCTTGTTTATCTCTCAGTATCAGTACCTCCAACCATAGCCTTGACCCTTTTATCCTCAGGATCAGTGTAGTTGTTGGAACGAGGTGTCGGACTCAGCAATGTATTTGTTTACATTTTAATACATGTTTATTGTTCCTCCTTTGCTGTGTTGTTTTAGAAAATCGTGGACTAACAGTTTGAAGTCATTGAACTACTTCCAAAAGTTGTATCGACATCAACAGGATTACGATTTCAGTGCAATATGATGGTGGATGACCTTATCACGATAACCCATGATTATAAACCAATATAAACACAGAATCAACAAAAACATCTGCGACACGCACCTGGCGCATGGCTACATTTCTCAAACAAATCTGATCGAGGGTGGGGAAATCTGAAATATCTGAAAGGCACGACTCATGCATAACCTTCCTAGGGGCTCCCGTAAGAAGACCATAGATCTGTGGGAAGCACCCTAGTAAAAAAAATTCACAGTTCGCGTGAGACTCTGCTGGAAGCCGGGCTTTCCGCATCCGTAGGAACGCCACCACACTTCAAGGATCAAGGCGCAGCCTAGTAAAATAAAAGTAAATAATAATAATAATAATAATAAGACAAATTTATGACAGAGTCATGAAATTCTGCAACAGCAACATGCACAGAGTGAACTCCGTATAAAAAGGTATAACCACCACTACTCACATGTTCACCTGCAGGAGAACATGCATTATCATGCTAGTGCCATTTTCTGCCAGAAAAGGCTTGCACATCAATGCGTATAATACGGTATTGATATGATCAAGAGTGCATAAACCTCTTGATATGATGTGAAGGCCATCATTTACATAATTATTGATACAGGCAAGAGTACATAACCCCGGGGTTATGTACTCTTGATATAGGGCATTCCATTGATTGGTGACAGAAAAAACAAAAGAAATTATAGCAATAAAAACTGCTTTATGGCAGTTTTCTAAAAAAAGTTATTGTGTTCTAGTCCATGGACCCCGTCCAAAAAGTAAGAAATTACCGAAATGTGATAGCTGGAAATTAAAATTTCACACAAAACCTCACAATAATCACACACAGAATTAAAAGCTACATGTAGAAGACCTTTTCCCCTCGTGATCCTCTTTCCTATGCATGCATGTTGCCAATTGTTGGTGCAGTACAAGTTAAAGTTGAAAGCAGCATTTCAAGTGTTGTGATTATTGTGAGGTTTTGGGTGAAATTTTAATTTCCAGCTATCACATTTCGGTAATTTCTTACTTTTTGGACGGGGTCCATGGACTAGAACACAATAACTTTTTTTAGAAAACTGCCATAAAGCAGTTTTTATTGCTATAATAGGCAATAGCAAAGTCACACCTTAGTGGATCCAAAAATAGAAATCTGATGTCAACTTACTACTCCCTGGCCGTTTTGACGTCATCACTTTCAAGCCCTATAGCCCAGTTATTAGCATTAAAAAATGTAAAAAATACGCTTGGTATCTGTTCTTGCTACTGTGCTCTATGGCTGCCAGACCTGGACCATCTCTAGGGGTAAGCGGTATACATGTATGCTCTGGAAATGAGCAGATTATGCTCTAACGGATGTTAGCAGAATGCTCGAGAAAACAGCCAATTATGCTTTTATACGCTTCACTAAAAAGACCAAAAGAACATAATTATAATCGTCATGAATAAAGGACTCAGACCATTCTCATGATGTGGACTGGGAGCTTTGTGGAAGTACAGGACAATAATAATTATGCAAGAGGAATACTAAATTTACAACCAAACACTGAACTTTTTTATCATTCCTAATCGACAAGAAGCGCTATATGTATGGTCCTTGATTAGCAGTTGTGTATTATAACAGCCTCATTGAGCATCTGCCCTTGTTTTTCGGATGCCATTTTATGCTCCTTCTCAAAAAGGACCTGATTATGCCAAAAGGTATGCCTTCAATAGCAGGTGTGTATAACAGCCTCATTGGGCATTTGCCCTTGTTTTTCGGGTGCCATTTTATGCTCATTCTCAAAAAGGACCTGATTTTGCCAAAAGTTATGCTGGAATAATCCGCTTACCCCTAACCATCTCACAAGCTATCATAAATCGAATTAGAGCTTTTGAGCTCAGGTATCTGCGTAAGTTGCTTGGCATCAAATACTATCATCATCGCACAAATCAGTCAGTACTGCAGAAAGTCAAAAAAATTATATTGGCCCGTTCACACGCGGCTTGATTCAACTTTAAAAGCATATCAAGTTGAAGTGGTTTGGACATGCGACAAGGCATCATGATAGCTATTTCTTGGATGGAATGGTGCCGGGATCAAGAAAGACAATCGATTGGTTCACCAGCATCAAAGACTGATCAATGAATCGTACAATTCTGCCTCTCTCTCTCTCTCTCGTTGCTGCTGATCGTGATAGGTATAGGCAACTTGTTTACGAGTGAATTTATATTCTCTTTTTTTCTTCTTTTTCTTCTTTTGATGCTGTTGCCTTATGGCACACGTGGCACCCGTACGGCCAGAATGGTCATGGGTTCTACATACACACAATGTACCCAATGCTGTAGACATACATTAGGCTATGACAGTAGCCAACATTTTTTATTTTATTTATTTATTTATTTCTGCACCTCGTGGCATGTCAAGACAGCCAATTGAATTGAGGAGAGGGTGAGACCAACCACGGAAGAAGAGAAAAAAAAGAAAATTAAGAGCACGTACACAAAGTGGGAAGGGATTAGCAACTTACAAAGCAATGGGATGCTCAGCGAGCTATGCAGCGGAAGTGGTGACTGTGACTTTGTTTACTGGGAGATACTGAAGTGCTGTCTGACGAGGGTACGGAATTTGGGCATATCTGGAGCTTGTCTAACACTGGGAGGCAGTTGGAGCCACGTGGAGTAGGAGGAAAAGAAAGGGGAATTTACGAATAGGGTAGACCTAGCTAGGGGGAGACGAACGCAGCTTCGGGTGGTGCCACCTGAATTTAATTAGGACTGTAAATGAGCAGGGTGCTGGTCAAGGAAAATTGAATGCGCCAGGGTACACTTGGAAGCATCAAGGTAATGTTGCAGAGTGGTAGTGGATGCAGCAGCATACAAGTCTAGATTTGAGGTATAACGATCAGTACGGAATATGATTCGCAGTATACGGCGATGGAGAACTTCTAATTTACCTATGTGGGTTTTGTTAATGGTGGACCAGACAGGGAAGCCGTACGTGAAGAGGGGAAGAATGTATGATTTATAAAAATTAATCCGGCAATTTTTGGGCAAATGGGACAAGTGACTTGACATTATGCCGACAGATCGGCATACTTTGGACGACACATGATCAGCATGGTGAGACCAGGAGAGGGCGGAATCTATGACAATGCCAAGGTGTTTATGGTGGGGCGCTACAGAGATAGGGTGACCGGGATCATCGGGAAAGTGGAAGATGGGCACTGGATCTGTGGGAGGGGAAACAGGAGGAGCTCGGTTTTGGTCACATTTGGCTTAAGGTACCAAGTGCTCATCCAGTGAACAATGTCGTTGATACAGGTCTGAACTTTGGGGTACAGGGTGGCGTGAGATGGGGAGGAAGCAAGGACAGTGGTATCATCTGCAAACAAAGAAATATTGGGAATTGAATAGGGGAGGTCATTAGTAGTAAGTGCGGGGCGGGTTCTGGCCCACTTTTTGACCTTTGACCTTTGGGCCAAATAAGGCACACTGTGTCGGTCGTGCTTGCGCTTGGTCTGGCCCCGGGACCCCCCAGAGTTTGACCTTTGACCCCTGGCATGCCATAAATGTGCCATAAAGGTTCTTTTCCGTGGCGAACGTGCACGTTCGGTGCATTCGCACCGGGGAGTAGTAAAATACGTACTATTCCCTGATTTGCACATCGTAGATGTGCATTGCATGCAGTGACATATTGCGCATGCGTGCATACGCACGCGGAGCTTGTGACCTTCAGTGGTCCTATGCGTGTGGAAAAGACGCAGTGCAACACAAGGTGTACTAGTACACGTGTCATTATACTACTCCCTGATTCGCACTTCGTAGATGTGCAGCAAACAAGTTAGTTCACGTGCCATGCACTCGTTTTATTCACACATCGTAGATGTGCACTGACAAGTTGCCCATACAGAGCATGCCCTTAAGAGAATGTTCAAATTCGGCCATATTATGAGCTCCAAGATCAGAATTCGGCTCAACATAGTACTTGAAGTCACCGTTCCCATTACGTCATGTACATTTTTTACATACACCCTGTTGAAGCACTGAAGCATCGGTTTTCGGCGAATTCAACATGCGAATTTTTGAAAATTCGGCGAAAAGATGGGTAATTTCTTCAAAACCACTGTTTTCGGCGAATTTTTCGCCCGGCCGATTAGGGAAATGCCTACTGTCCATGCAGGTCCATTAGATGCAAATTTCTATTTTGATCAGGATACAGTTAGAATCAACCGGCTCCGCCCGCGGTATCATGCATCAAAACAATTATTGAAGGGTGTCACAGTGAAGCAGTGTTGCTACGCACCGCAAATCCCCTCTGCACTGCACCGAATCTTTACTGGAGAATCCAGAGTGACCAGCAAAGAGTCACAACCCGCAGGTATCCAGTCACACTAAGGCATATCCACCATTCCCCACATATTCACTGTAACAAAACACAATACTGTTTACTATAATGCACTTTTATTTAAATGGACTTGGATGAGTCTGTAGAAGAGAACACAATGCACGCACACGCACGCATGCGCGGGCACACACACACACACACACATCTAGGTTATAGTGCTATACACATATCTAGGGTTTAGGAAGCACGAGAATGTGTCGAAGCACCCACACATACCCCTTCATGCAGTGTACTGCAGTAGCCCAACACATTACGACTGCACAGGACCATCACAAAACACATTACGACTGCTATAGCACAGGACCATCACAAAACACTACACACTGTTACTACACTACACACACAGTTACTACACTACGCCTGTTACAAGTACTTACAAATAATTTTGCAACAAATGGCACATCCCGAAGACGGCAGCTCCAGACCTTCATACATCATCATCTGTAAAACCAAACATGAGCGCACACAAACACTATTAGTGTCACGAATACGAAAGCAGGGTAAGACAAGAGGATACGAAACAAGTAAGTATCGCTATAACGAGGGGGGGGGGGTAAATATACATGTAGACAGAGCAGTGCTTACTTACAGGGTCCTAATACGCTCCAAGGCGTCCCGGTAGTCGGACTGCAACAGCAGCCCGACCTGGCGACCCTCCCAGTAACGGGTTAGATGGGCCGCACCCGCCAGGTGGGCGACCACGGCTGGGCCTCCCACCAGCCTTTCTCCACTGTAAAAAAACGAAAGAAACCACAGAAAGCACAGTGTCATAGAGCTCTTTTGTTGGGGGAGAGAGCTAGGAGCACTGCACACTTACCATTTGTCACAATATATGATGAGAAAGAGGCGGCGCTTGACGCACCGCCTCAGGTGCTGAAACAGGGGTATTACCCCTGACATTCGAACGCTACAGTGACAAGTGAAAGCCATTTGGACTGTAATGATACTGAAGTGAAGGTGTGAACCGCAAAGCAAGACCTTTTACCTTCTTCCTGTCGAATTCGCTCCCCAGCTGCATACCGACATCATCCGCTAAAACCCAATCATACCAAGTAACGCAAAGGTCATCAGTTGACCTTTTGGACTTTTCAACTCTTATCCAAAACCACCAAGAGGAAAAAACCAGGATAAAGAAGACGTCAGTTGTAGAAGCGTTTGTGGAGGAGTTGTTACATTATTCTCAGTAAATAGATATGGCTGATACATTCGGTGTAGACTTGGACGACCGGTCGTGGTCTCTCACCACGGGTCCTTTACTAATAGAAAGGCGGACGCCAATAAGAACTGTTGTGGAGGTGGCAGATCAAAACGCGCAGCAAGAAATTTAGCACGTCGATGGTAGACTCCATCGGGAGGACGGACCAGCTCTTGTTGATAGTAGGGGAGTGTCCGCCTGGTGCTATGAAGGTCGCCTTCATCGCGTTAATGAACGGGCTTGGATAGGACGGGGTAGCATCGAGTACTACCTCAACGGTGCCCGTCATAGAGCCGGCGGTCCTGCAGTCAGTTATTGTGACGCCACATGCTGTATTCTACGGTGGTATCACCAAGGAAGGCTCCACAGGGAGAATGCGCCAGCGGTTATACACAGGGAAGGTAACAATCGTGTACGGGAGTGGTACCGATACAACCTTTGGCATAGGGAAGATGGACCTGCTTTCATCTCTCAGGAGGAGGAGGGTGTCTATCAGTGGTACCTCAACGGGGTGTATTACGGTGACCACCATCAAGACCAGGCAATACACCCCATGGAGCTGCAGTATATTAATGTAGTGCCTACTAAGGCAGACTCGTCAGCAATAAGTCATGAGTCCAGTTGTGTGATTTGTCAGGATGCCCTGGATCGTCCTCTATCCAAATTGAAGTGTGGTCATGAATTTCACTTCCACTGTATCAAGGAGTGGATCAGTTCTGCCCCCAGCCCAACTTGCCCAACCTGCCGCTACTCCATGACTGCTGAGGACTTGGTTGAGTTCTTGTAGTAATACATGACACAGCTGCATGTAGGCGACTAAGAATGACCAGTCATGTGCTACAGACGGATACGGACACGCCACCCTAAGTAGCCATGAGCGGCTCTTTGGACAAGGGCAACAAAGCACCCCGTGGGCGGCCAAGGTTGTCACTAGCCACAAGTCGGCTCGCTCAGTTGAATAAGCTGGGTGTGCCCATGAAGACCATGGAAGACCTTTCCAGGTGCCGGCAACAAGCAGAGGACAAGACAGACTGGAAGAAACTGTGCAGCTCGACACTCGAGGACAAATCAGTATCAGCAGCTACTACACCTTTCTGATGATGCTCACAAGACAGAAGTGGGAAAAACACTGAATTTCTTTATTTAGTGCTCAACTACGCGAAATGTGTTATTATTATTACACATGTTCAACTGTACTCAGTCTGGCTGACTGCCATTCTCTACCACACATTACCGGACACTGTTGTGGTTGTCGTCGTTATCGTCGTCGTCATTGTCGATGTTGTTGTCGGTTGTTGTCGTCGTTATTGTCGTCGTTGTTGATTTTGTTGGTGGCTGTTGCTGTCGGTTGTTGTCGGTTGTTGTCGTTTGCTGTTGGTTGTTTTTGGTTGTTGTTGATGTTGTTGTCGGTTGTTGTCGTCGTTATCGTCGTCGTTGTTGATGTTGTTGTCGGTTGTTGTCGTCGTTATCGTCGTCGTTGTTGATGTTGTTAATAGTTGTTGCTGTCGGTTGTTGGTTGTTATTGTTGATTGTTGTCGGTTGTTGTTGGCTGTTGGATGTTGTTGTCGGTTGTTGTCGGTTGTTGTTGGTTATTGTTGGTTGTTGTTGGTTGTTGTTGGTTGTTGTTGGGCGTTGTTGGTTGTTGTCGGTTGTTGTCAGGTGTTGTTGGTTGTTGTAGGTTGTTGTTGTCGGTTGTTGTCGGTTGTTGGGTGTTGTTGTCGGTTGTTGGGTGTTGTTGTCGGTTGTTGGGTGTTGTTGTCGGTTGTTGGGTGTTGTTGTCGGTTGTTGGGTGTTGTTGTTGGTTGGTGTTGGTTGGTGTTGGTTGTTGTTGGTTGTTGTCGGTTGTTGTCCGTTGTTGTTGGTTGTTGTTGGCTGTTGTTGGTTGTTGTTGTTTGTTGTTGTCGGTTGTTGGTTGTTGTTGTGTGTTGTTGTTGGTTGTAGTTGGTTGTTGTCAGTTGTTGTTGGTTGTTGGATGTTGTTGTCGGTTGTTGTTGGCTGTTGTTGGTTGTTGTTGGCTGTTGTTGGCTGTTGTTGGTTGTTGTTGGTTGTTGTTGGTTGTTGTTGTTTGTTGTTGTCGGTTGTTGGTTGTTGTTGTTTGTTGTTGTTGTTGGTTGTAGTTGGTTGTTGTCAGTTGTTGCTGGTTGTTGGATGTTGTTGTCGGTTGTTGCTGGTTGTTGTCGGTTGTTGTCGGTTGTTGTTGGTTGTTGTTGGCTGTTGTTGGCTGTTTTTGGTTGTTGTTGGTTGTTGTCGGTTGTTGTCGGTTGTTGTGTTTTAATCGGTATTTTGTTCATTATCCAGGAGGATGTTGCTATGATCCAGTACCATTTTTTCGCATATATGAGACAAGTTTGTGTAACGTTAGTGTGACGTGGGGTATGCTGATTGGATGTGAGGTGGTGAGAGTATGCTGATTGGCCGATAACAATTAGTGGAAGGGATAAAGTAATGCGCTGCTTGTGCAGCGTAACCAAACACATGGTCTGTGGGAAACACCCTAGTAAAATAAATAAAATAATAATAACATGAATTGCCACCGGCATTTGAGAGACTCGAGCCCCGCCACCTTGTTCAAATCGGACTTGGTAGCTTCATACTGGAACTTAATCTTCTTCTTTTTGAGGTAGGACCGTACAAAACGCGCTTGGATTTTTTCATTTTATTTTATTTTTTTATTTTTTTCATTGCAACTTTTTTAGCAGATAGCAACTTTTTTAGCAGACTCGTGAAACAACGGTGAATCTGGAACGAATAAATGGTCCATGTCAAAGGCATGACGAGTCTCGAAGTCTTCACATTCATGATGGAACCTTGTCATGATTGACGCATTCCTTGATGGTGCGCACATGAAATCACCCTGGCTTATCTTTTCCAACTCCATTCTTTCACATCCTGCAACCCATACCCTACTAGTATCAGTGGGGATGCTAAAATCAGAAGAGGCAAGGCAGCACTCTTCCGTGGATGTATTACTCGACACAACACCACCCATACTTGTTTTCTAGAAGTTTTGACTATAATGATATATTGCAGCAGGAAGTAGTATACAGTCAAATAGGATAGGATAAGAATGAATGATCAACTGTCTGATAAAGAATGCAGTTCATTAAAGACTTATTGGAAGGTCTCTACCAGCTGATCGTCATGTTGGACGGCGACACTGCATAATGATATGAAGCTCTCAGTTAGCTGTTTCAGTTCCGTGGTAGAAAGTGTCATGTGTGCGTCCAGAGAACGATGAAAACATCTGGGGTCCACGTTGATGCAGACGATTGGAGCAACAGCAAGACGTACCTTCAACGCTTGCTCGTCAATGTCGAGGGAGACTGCCCCGGGGTAGATGAAAACATCTTGTTCCACATCCAGTTCGAACGAGCTGGTCGGGACTAGCTTGCTTTCACCGTTGATGTACACCCGACATTGACCGTAGGACGAACGTGATGGGTAGAAGTTGGTCTTGATCTTCTCCACACGTCCTCTTCGGAGAGTGTCACGGAGCGATGGACAAGTCTTGATCAAGTTCGTAATGATGAACTCAGTGGACTCATTCAGTTCGATGTAAACCTGTCCTTGAGCATCTTTGCGAGCTGTTGCCGTACTACCACAGGCTGGTAGAGCTCCTGAAGGGAAGTACATCTTATAACCAGGCTTGTAGAAGGATCTACCCGATGACTTGTAGGACAGTTGCATATCCTCCTGAAACCCATCTACCACAATCTCTTTGTGGAGCTTGGTAGGAGCAGGTGACACATAGCGACGCTTAGCCGGTACTGCCTTCGAAGAGAGCACAACTTGAGGAGGGTCAGCTGGAAGACCGGAATTCTTCCTCACCCGCCGCTCGTATAGGTTATCCATCTTCCAGGAAGCGAAGGGAGAACAACTCATCAGCACTGTATTTGATGAACGAATGACTCGACTACAGGACAACCACCCGTATTTATACAAGGCAGAGACGAAGGCGGGTTAATGTGATAAAATATGTGTCAGCTAGGTCAACCAATCACCATCAAGCCCCCCAAAAACATTTGACCACTCAGCATTGAGCCCACCAAAAACATTTGACCAACCAGCATCAAACCCGCCAAAAGCATTTCGTCCAATCAGCGGCATGCCCACCAAAATCATATCTCATCTTAAAGATTCCTTACATGATACCGCCACTTTAGTGAACTGATACAGTATGGAAATAAGATCAGAGTCAAACGTGTGCAAGTTCTGAATCACGTGATCAAGTGAATAGGTTTCCCAACAATAGGCATCAATCAATGATGCCATAAGAGATGTATCAGATGGAGATAAAATCAGCAAATTCGTACGCAACGTGGACAGTTGAGAAGAAGACACCATCCTGGTCGACTCCATGAGATGCAGTACATAATATTATAGGAGTGGAAAATGCTGAGGAAGAGGTTTCATGATTCGACTGAACCTCAATCATGATACATTGCTACGAGGTAAGTAGGAACGCAGTTTACGTAGTACATCCACATTCGTATCGTATACTATGCAGGATAATGCTATAGCATAGTTTATACTCTTGTACAAACAGGATTTTTTCATCGCAAGTATCTGCTCCCGAAGAGTGTGTACGCAAAGCTGATCGGATAAGAGATCAGTTTTCGAAAGAAAATGCAAAAGATGACGATCCACACCGCTTAACCGCTCATGTACCGCGTAAGGCTTCTTCATCAAACTACATCTCCTATGCACATCATCTTCAGGGAAGTAAATCACCGCCATGACAAGTCCACACGAAGAACACACGTATCTTCCTTCATGTAAAACATGATCAAGATGTTGACACTGTTTTTCCTCCCCGTATTGCTCTTTTTCTTCTTCTTCTTCATCCTTCTCACGAAGTCTCCTTTCACGTACATAAGCAGGTAAGATCTTAAATTCAGAATCCATCTTCACTCCTCACCAACATCCTCATTATGACACTATATCCAGCATGATATCTACTTTATATAACCAATCCTATCCAGGGCAATTATCAGATACAACCATTGGGGTAGAGGACCTCATACCCTCTCCGACGTGTTGGAGAGGGTATGAGGTCCTCTACCCCAATGGTTGTATCTGATAATTGCCCTGGATAGGATTGGTTATATAAAGTAGATATCATGCTGGATATAGTGTCATAATGAGGATGTTGGTGAGGAGTGAAGATGGATTCTGAATTTAAGATCTTACCTGCTTATGTACGTGAAAGGAGACTTCGTGAGAAGGATGAAGAAGAAGAAGAAAAAGAGCAATACGGGGAGGAAAAACAGTGTCAACATCTTGATCATGTTTTACATGAAGGAAGATACGTGTGTTCTTCGTGTGGACTTGTCATGGCGGTGATTTACTTCCCTGAAGATGATGTGCATAGGAGATGTAGTTTGATGAAGAAGCCTTACGCGGTACATGAGCGGTTAAGCGGTGTGGATCGTCATCTTTTGCATTTTCTTTCGAAAACTGATCTCTTATCCGATCAGCTTTGCGTACACACTCTTCGGGAGCAGATACTTGCGATGAAAAAATCCTGTTTGTACAAGAGTATAAACTATGCTATAGCATTATCCTGCATAGTATACGATACGAATGTGGATGTACTACGTAAACTGCGTTCCTACTTACCTCGTAGCAATGTATCATGATTGAGGTTCAGTCGAATCATGAAACCTCTTCCTCAGCATTTTCCACTCCTATAATATTATGTACTGCATCTCATGGAGTCGACCAGGATGGTGTCTTCTTCTCAACTGTCCACGTTGCGTACGAATTTGCTGATTTTATCTCCATCTGATACATCTCTTATGGCATCATTGATTGATGCCTATTGTTGGGAAACCTATTCACTTGATCACGTGATTCAGAACTTGCACACGTTTGACTCTGATCTTATTTCCATACTGTATCAGTTCACTAAAGTGGCGGTATCATGTAAGGAATCTTTAAGATGAGATATGATTTTGGTGGGCATGCCGCTGATTGGACGAAATGCTTTTGGCGGGTTTGATGCTGGTTGGTCAAATGTTTTTGGTGGGCTCAATGCTGAGTGGTCAAATGTTTTTGGGGGGCTTGATGGTGATTGGTTGACCTAGCTGACACATATTTTATCACATTAACCCGCCTTCGTCTCTGCCTTGTATAAATACGGGTGGTTGTCCTGTAGTCGAGTCATTCGTTCATCAAATACAGTGCTGATGAGTTGTTCTCCCTTCGCTTCCTGGAAGATGGATAACCTATACGAGCGGCGGGTGAGGAAGAATTCCGGTCTTCCAGCTGACCCTCCTCAAGTTGTGCTCTCTTCGAAGGCAGTACCGGCTAAGCGTCGCTATGTGTCACCTGCTCCTACCAAGCTCCACAAAGAGATTGTGGTAGATGGGTTTCAGGAGGATATGCAACTGTCCTACAAGTCATCGGGTAGATCCTTCTACAAGCCTGGTTATAAGATGTACTTCCCTTCAGGAGCTCTACCAGCCTGTGGTAGTACGGCAACAGCTCGCAAAGATGCTCAAGGACAGGTTTACATCGAACTGAATGAGTCCACTGAGTTCATCATTACGAACTTGATCAAGACTTGTCCATCGCTCCGTGACACTCTCCGAAGAGGACGTGTGGAGAAGATCAAGACCAACTTCTACCCATCACGTTCGTCCTACGGTCAATGTCGGGTGTACATCAACGGTGAAAGCAAGCTAGTCCCGACCAGCTCGTTCGAACTGGATGTGGAACAAGATGTTTTCATCTACCCCGGGGCAGTCTCCCTCGACATTGACGAGCAAGCGTTGAAGGTACGTCTTGCTGTTGCTCCAATCGTCTGCATCAACGTGGACCCCAGATGTTTTCATCGTTCTCTGGACGCACACATGACACTTTCTACCACGGAACTGAAACAGCTAACTGAGAGCTTCATATCATTATGCAGTGTCGCCGTCCAACATGACGATCAGCTGGTAGAGACCTTCCAATAAGTCTTTAATGAACTGCATTCTTTATCAGACAGTTGATCATTCATTCTTATCCTATCCTATTTGACTGTATACTACTTCCTGCTGCAATATATCATTATAGTCAAAACTTCTAGAAAACAAGTATGGGTGGTGTTGTGTCGAGTAATACATCCACGGAAGAGTGCTGCCTTGCCTCTTCTGATTTTAGCATCCCCACTGATACTAGTAGGGTATGGGTTGCAGGATGTGAAAGAATGGAGTTGGAAAAGATAAGCCAGGGTGATTTCATGTGCGCACCATCAAGGAATGCGTCAATCATGACAAGGTTCCATCATGAATGTGAAGACTTCGAGACTCGTCATGCCTTTGACATGGACCATTTATTCGTTCCAGATTCACCGTTGTTTCACGAGTCTGCTAAAAAAGTTGCTATCTGCTAAAAAAGTTGCAATGAAAAAAATAAAAAAATAAAATAAAATGAAAAAATCCAAGCGCGTTTTGTACGGTCCTACCTCAAAAAGAAGAAGATTAAGTTCCAGTATGAAGCTACCAAGTCCGATTTGAACAAGGTGGCGGGGCTCGAGTCTCTCAAATGCCGGTGGCAATTCATGTTATTATTATTTTATTTATTTTACTAGGGTGTTTCCCACAGACCATGTGTTTGGTTACGCTGCACAAGCAGCGCATTACTTTATCCCTTCCACTAATTGTTATCGGCCAATCAGCATACTCTCACCACCTCACATCCAATCAGCATACCCCACGTCACACTAACGTTACACAAACTTGTCTCATATATGCGAAAAAATGGTACTGGATCATAGCAACATCCTCCTGGATAATGAACAAAATACCGATTAAAACACAACAACCGACAACAACCGACAACAACCAACAACAACCAAAAACAGCCAACAACAGCCAACAACAACCAACAACAACCGACAACAACCGACAACAACCAGCAACAACCGACAACAACATCCAACAACCAGCAACAACTGACAACAACCAACTACAACCAACAACAACAACAAACAACAACAACCAACAACCGACAACAACAAACAACAACAACCAACAACAACCAACAACAACCAACAACAGCCAACAACAGCCAACAACAACCAACAACAGCCAACAACAACCGACAACAACATCCAACAACCAACAACAACTGACAACAACCAACTACAACCAACAACAACACACAACAACAACCAACAACCGACAACAACAAACAACAACAACCAACAACAGCCAACAACAACCAACAACAACGGACAACAACCGACAACAACCAACAACAACCAACACCAACCAACACCAACCAACAACAACACCCAACAACCGACAACAACACCCAACAACCGACAACAACACCCAACAACCGACAACAACACCCAACAACCGACAACAACACCCAACAACCGACAACAACCGACAACAACAACCTACAACAACCAACAACACCTGACAACAACCGACAACAACCAACAACGCCCAACAACAACCAACAACAACCAACAACAACCAACAATAACCAACAACAACCGACAACAACCGACAACAACATCCAACAGCCAACAACAACCGACAACAATCAACAATAACAACCAACAACCGACAGCAACAACTATTAACAACATCAACAACGACGACGATAACGACGACAACAACCGACAACAACATCAACAACGACGACGATAACGACGACAACAACCGACAACAACATCAACAACAACCAAAAACAACCAACAGCAAACGACAACAACCGACAACAACCGACAGCAACAGCCACCAACAAAATCAACAACGACGACAATAACGACGACAACAACCGACAACAACATCGACAATGACGACGACGATAACGACGACAACCACAACAGTGTCCGGTAATGTGTGGTAGAGAATGGCAGTCAGCCAGACTGAGTACAGTTGAACATGTGTAATAATAATAACACATTTCGCGTAGTTGAGCACTAAATAAAGAAATTCAGTGTTTTTCCCACTTCTGTCTTGTGAGCATCATCAGAAAGGTGTAGTAGCTGCTGATACTGATTTGTCCTCGAGTGTCGAGCTGCACAGTTTCTTCCAGTCTGTCTTGTCCTCTGCTTGTTGCCGGCACCTGGAAAGGTCTTCCATGGTCTTCATGGGCACACCCAGCTTATTCAACTGAGCGAGCCGACTTGTGGCTAGTGACAACCTTGGCCGCCCACGGGGTGCTTTGTTGCCCTTGTCCAAAGAGCCGCTCATGGCTACTTAGGGTGGCGTGTCCGTATCCGTCTGTAGCACATGACTGGTCATTCTTAGTCGCCTACATGCAGCTGTGTCATGTATTACTACAAGAACTCAACCAAGTCCTCAGCAGTCATGGAGTAGCGGCAGGTTGGGCAAGTTGGGCTGGGGGCAGAACTGATCCACTCCTTGATACAGTGGAAGTGAAATTCATGACCACACTTCAATTTGGATAGAGGACGATCCAGGGCATCCTGACAAATCACACAACTGGACTCATGACTTATTGCTGACGAGTCTGCCTTAGTAGGCACTACATTAATATACTGCAGCTCCATGGGGTGTATTGCCTGGTCTTGATGGTGGTCACCGTAATACACCCCGTTGAGGTACCACTGATAGACACCCTCCTCCTCCTGAGAGATGAAAGCAGGTCCATCTTCCCTATGCCAAAGGTTGTATCGGTACCACTCCCGTACACGATTGTTACCTTCCCTGTGTATAACCGCTGGCGCATTCTCCCTGTGGAGCCTTCCTTGGTGATACCACCGTAGAATACAGCATGTGGCGTCACAATAACTGACTGCAGGACCGCCGGCTCTATGACGGGCACCGTTGAGGTAGTACTCGATGCTACCCCGTCCTATCCAAGCCCGTTCATTAACGCGATGAAGGCGACCTTCATAGCACCAGGCGGACACTCCCCTACTATCAACAAGAGCTGGTCCGTCCTCCCGATGGAGTCTACCATCGACGTGCTAAATTTCTTGCTGCGCGTTTTGATCTGCCACCTCCACAACAGTTCTTATTGGCGTCCGCCTTTCTATTAGTAAAGGACCCGTGGTGAGAGACCACGACCGGTCGTCCAAGTCTACACCGAATGTATCAGCCATATCTATTTACTGAGAATAATGTAACAACTCCTCCACAAACGCTTCTACAACTGACGTCTTCTTTATCCTGGTTTTTTCCTCTTGGTGGTTTTGGATAAGAGTTGAAAAGTCCAAAAGGTCAACTGATGACCTTTGCGTTACTTGGTATGATTGGGTTTTAGCGGATGATGTCGGTATGCAGCTGGGGAGCGAATTCGACAGGAAGAAGGTAAAAGGTCTTGCTTTGCGGTTCACACCTTCACTTCAGTATCATTACAGTCCAAATGGCTTTCACTTGTCACTGTAGCGTTCGAATGTCAGGGGTAATACCCCTGTTTCAGCACCTGAGGCGGTGCGTCAAGCGCCGCCTCTTTCTCATCATATATTGTGACAAATGGTAAGTGTGCAGTGCTCCTAGCTCTCTCCCCCAACAAAAGAGCTCTATGACACTGTGCTTTCTGTGGTTTCTTTCGTTTTTTTACAGTGGAGAAAGGCTGGTGGGAGGCCCAGCCGTGGTCGCCCACCTGGCGGGTGCGGCCCATCTAACCCGTTACTGGGAGGGTCGCCAGGTCGGGCTGCTGTTGCAGTCCGACTACCGGGACGCCTTGGAGCGTATTAGGACCCTGTAAGTAAGCACTGCTCTGTCTACATGTATATTTACCCCCCCCCCCCTCGTTATAGCGATACTTACTTGTTTCGTATCCTCTTGTCTTACCCTGCTTTCGTATTCGTGACACTAATAGTGTTTGTGTGCGCTCATGTTTGGTTTTACAGATGATGATGTATGAAGGTCTGGAGCTGCCGTCTTCGGGATGTGCCATTTGTTGCAAAATTATTTGTAAGTACTTGTAACAGGCGTAGTGTAGTAACTGTGTGTGTAGTGTAGTAACAGTGTGTAGTGTTTTGTGATGGTCCTGTGCTATAGCAGTCGTAATGTGTTTTGTGATGGTCCTGTGCAGTCGTAATGTGTTGGGCTACTGCAGTACACTGCATGAAGGGGTATGTGTGGGTGCTTCGACACATTCTCGTGCTTCCTAAACCCTAGATATGTGTATAGCACTATAACCTAGATGTGTGTGTGTGTGTGTGTGCCCGCGCATGCGTGCGTGTGCGTGCATTGTGTTCTCTTCTACAGACTCATCCAAGTCCATTTAAATAAAAGTGCATTATAGTAAACAGTATTGTGTTTTGTTACAGTGAATATGTGGGGAATGGTGGATATGCCTTAGTGTGACTGGATACCTGCGGGTTGTGACTCTTTGCTGGTCACTCTGGATTCTCCAGTAAAGATTCGGTGCAGTGCAGAGGGGATTTGCGGTGCGTAGCAACACTGCTTCACTGTGACACCCTTCAATAATTGTTTTGATGCATGATACCGCGGGCGGAGCCGGTTGATTCTAACTGTATCCTGATCAAAATAGAAATTTGCATCTAATGGACCTGCATGGACAGTAGGCATTTCCCTAATCGGCCGGGCGAAAAATTCGCCGAAAACAGTGGTTTTGAAGAAATTACCCATCTTTTCGCCGAATTTTCAAAAATTCGCATGTTGAATTCGCCGAAAACCGATGCTTCAGTGCTTCAACAGGGTGTATGTAAAAAATGTACATGACGTAATGGGAACGGTGACTTCAAGTACTATGTTGAGCCGAATTCTGATCTTGGAGCTCATAATATGG
Source organism: Sycon ciliatum (assembly GCF_964019385.1). Lineage (NCBI taxonomy): Eukaryota > Metazoa > Porifera > Calcarea > Leucosolenida > Sycettidae > Sycon > Sycon ciliatum. Next base: position 19,754,072 of record NC_088653.1, read on the forward strand.
CCGAATTTGAACATTCTCTTAAGGGCATGCTCTGTATGGGCAACTTGTCAGTGCACATCTACGATGTGTGAATAAAACGAGTGCATGGCACGTGAACTAACTTGTTTGCTGCACATCTACGAAGTGCGAATCAGGGAGTAGTATAATGACACGTGTACTAGTACACCTTGTGTTGCACTGCGTCTTTTCCACACGCATAGGACCACTGAAGGTCACAAGCTCCGCGTGCGTATGCACGCATGCGCAATATGTCACTGCATGCAATGCACATCTACGATGTGCAAATCAGGGAATAGTACGTATTTTACTACTCCCCGGTGCGAATGCACCGAACGTGCACGTTCGCCACGGAAAAGAACCTTTATGGCACATTTATGGCATGCCAGGGGTCAAAGGTCAAACTCTGGGGGGTCCCGGGGCCAGACCAAGCGCAAGCACGACCGACACAGTGTGCCTTATTTGGCCCAAAGGTCAAAGGTCAAAAAGTGGGCCAGAACCCGCCCCGCACTTACTACTGTCATTAACGTATGTGAGGAAGAGCAGGGGACCTAAAATGGAGCCCTGGGGCACTCCGGATGTCACAGACTCGGGGTCAGATAAGGTTCCATTTACTGTGACGCACTGATTTCGGTCCAAGAGGTAGCTAGTTATCCAGGTGAGTAGGGAGCCGGAGACACCATGGGCACGAAGTTTGGCGATCAGGCCCTTGTGCCACACGGTGTCGAAGGCCTTGGAGAGGTCGAAGAAACAGATGCAGGAGACCTGCCGCTGGTCTTTTAGGGAGCAGAGGTCTTGGATTATGCGGGATAATTGCAGGGATGTGTTGTCCTTACGACGGAAGCCAGATTGTGCGGGGTGAAGAAGAGGGGAGATATTCTGGTTGTATTTTGGACCGAGGTTTAGGCATTGGCGGATAATGCTCGAAAAGGTGGCAGATTCTGCTCGAAAAGCAGTGAGATTGGCAGAACCATACAAACCTTATGGCGGGCAATTCCTCGAATTCTGATCCATTTCTTTATCCACATACCAAACATGCATGAAACTTACCAGAAAAAGTACCGAATTCTGCCAATTTTTCTGCCGGCATTATCCGCTAAGGCCTACCCAGGTTTATAATTCTCGAATGAACAGAATAAACCGGGCTTGCGGCCATGTAACCAAATCGCTACACTTAAAAATCGTAAAACGGGATCACGTGGGATCCCGTACACCTCGCGCGTACTTGGACCTAGCATGGTGTGCATGTCGATTCCATCGATTCTGGGTGGAGAATTAGCAATTCCACCCTCTCTTCAGAATTGAGGGGTGTGATGGAATTGGATTCCGTCAATTCTGACGACTGAATTTGGGTAATCGAACAGTGCATCCACCATAACTAATTCTAGAGTTGACCGAAATGTGTGTAATCAAATGCGCCCATAGTCTGCATGGCAGAAACCAAAAAAGAAAAAAAGAAAAACGCCCACCGACTCTGGCACCGGTGAGTGAAGTGACCCAAAACAACGAATTAATTCTGGGTGGCCTTATTATAGTAATTATAGTTTCCGTGGAGATACTGCTTTATTATCATATGCCGGGGTATTGTAGAAATGAGTGTAGAATTGTAGTACTGAAGTACATGCTAGATCTACTAGTACATGTAAAATAAAGATTATAATTATCATTATGTATACACACCATGTAGTCTACCATGTACCATGTATACGCACGTCTGAAGAGAAGCACGCAAATCTGCAAATGCACCGGATGTGCACCCACAGGTTTTCTCTTATAGCAACGATAGCGGACAAGATCTGAATGAGACAGATCAAGACTAGCGCCAGATCTAGCGCCAGATAACTGACCAATCCACACAACCTGCAAAGCCATGTGAATCGACCACCAATGCACACCTGGTCTACACCACTAGGAGTACATTGGCATACAACAGCCAAGACAGCTACCTGTGCACACCCTACACTTGCTGGGGTAACCAATAGACATCAAGCTGCTTTGATAGAAGCAGACACTAGATGCACTGGTACCTTGAAATGAAATTGGAGTTACTTTACCAACCAGCCACGGCTACTGAGTACTGGGAACCAAGAGCCAACGGACATACCAACAACCAACAACCTCAGCCACACGCAGACAGACAGTACAATGAATTATGTAGTTTGACGTGACTGGCCATCTTGAGCAGAGCTGTACCCTGGTTTTGCACTACTGCCTGTACCAGTAATGTTTACCCGGGTTTTGTGCAAACCAGTGCTCACACAAGGGACTGGCTGCAGTGACTGCCTGCAGCGCATCACATGGCGGCTGCTTTCCTAAAGCACGACATAATTATTACAAACGCAATTCTCCGAACTTCCAGGCTCCATACATACAATTACTGAAGTACAACACACTGAATAAATATCCCCGCATCCCAAAGCTTTCAAAGGATCAGTTACAAAGCAAAATACATAACGCTCGCAAAATCTGTTATATTATAAAGTGTTTGCGAGCATAGTGCGAGCATCCATGGAAGCATGATTCCACAATTTCGCGATCATCATTCGCCGTAGTCTACAGGTTGAACGAAGTGTCAAAATTCTGTGAAGGAAAAACCACACAAACGTGTATGAAATTCATGATTACGAGCTAGCTGCAACGTAGCACTCTTGAGTCCAATAATATGGAAATAATTGATAGTAAAGAAAAGGACCAAGGAACTACGAGTTACGTTATAGTGTGCACTACCATCAGTTACCTGACAATCAGCTCATGCGATAACATTGCATGACGGTACTGACGTTCTACAAATAACTGGCTATCAGCTATAGCCTGTCTTGGATGCGCACTCCAACAGACGGAATCTGGGTCTGAGAGTCGAAACTAAAACTAAGCTTTCGCCAAAGTATGACAGAAAGGCAGAGATGTCCAAACGTTTTCAGCGATTTGATGGATACCATGGGCTCACATACTTCGACCAGTCAATTGGCATGTGCAAACAGAGTGCACCACTTCCACTGCTGCTCGGTGTGTGGAAAAAAGAAGAAGAAAAACAACATGTTTCTTGCTAAGGTGCTCACTTTGTGAATTGTACTGCATGCTGTTTACTGCTGCTGAAGACTGAGCCCCTCTGACTGATCTTTGGCATTGCTGCTGTGAGCAGTCTGCCCACTAGTTTTCAAACGAATACAGACACTGTCTGGTGCAGCAGATGTGGTGTTTGTTGCTACCATGGCCACTGTTGTTGCTGCTGTGTCTGTTTCAGTGGTTGCTGCCATGGCAACTGCTCTTGTCACTGTCTCTGCTGCAGTGTTAGCTGCAACGGCAACTGCTCTTCCTGCTGAGTCTGTTGCAGTGGTAGCTATGGCTAGCTCAGCTGCTGTATCTGCTCGGTCTGATACATCTGCTGGGCTAGCTACTAGGCGGCCATCATCATGATCACGGGCAATATTGCAGGAGCAGAATCCATATCCATGATACCCTCAAAGGTCTATAGTCACAATGCAGGACAGCTGCTGCATCCATCAACACAGGTCTGGCGGCTGCACGGACTGGATCACGTGACATACGGCAGGTCAGGAAAGCTGTTCTCTGCAATGGACAATTCCAACAGCAACCGTTGCTCACATACACCAGCAGAATGCTGGCTGCTCTCTGGCTTGAGCTGCAACTGGATGTGTGCAACCGTAGCATTCTGTCACACCACAGTAAGTGTAATTGTGACTTGCAAAGACGATACAAAACACGCTATGAAGCCATGTTCATCGCTTGGAATGGTAGACGAGACGATTTTCACAGGCAAGCTGTACAGGAACGAGCAGAATTAAGAATGCACACACATATACAAGAAACACACACACACATATACAAGAAACACAGCATACATACATACACACACACATGTACACACACACACATACACACACACACATACACACGTACACACGCACACACACATACATGTACACAGGCACACACACGCACACGCACACACGCACACAAACACACACCATTGGACCATTGGACGCCCATCGCCGGAGGCGATGATAGCGATGCTACAGCAGAAGCCATAGCAGCTTGTGCTGGGATTGCACCATTCAACAGCCTCCAAGGCTGAAGAATTGATCGCCACTATTCAGCCTGGTCTACACCACACAGCTATGAAGTGGCTTTTTCTGTCCAGTGAATCCCTTCGGTCTTTTTCATTTTTTTCATTCTTTTTCACACACACACACACACACATCACACAACATACTCCGGCCTGCACTGGCTGTTGGTAACCACCCAGGAGAATGAAAGAAAAGTCAGGAGGAGTCTGAGAAAGAGAAGAAAGACGTGTGTGATCATAATCGTCGGGAATCGAACCCGCAATCTATCGATTGGGAATCGCTGCACATACCACTGCACCATATGGGACACACACACACACACGCACACACACACACACACACACACACACACACACACACACGCACACGTGCACACCCACAGAGCGCCAAATGCGCACTCTGGGTAGGATTTAACCGAGCTCAACTGTGTACATGCATGCATGCACATGAACGCACGCACGTCCACACACGCACGCACTCACGCATACACACACACACACACACACACACATGCACCTGCCGACACACGCCAGCTTCCCAGTTCTTATTTTGACTTTCAGATTTACCTACGTGAATTTCAACAGCGAATAAATAACAGCACAAGTTGGAATGTGGTGGGTGTCTTCTGCCTATACTTAATTATCTATTCAAGTGAAGCTGCAGGAAGCGGCCAAATATATCTCAGAACTACCATCACGCACATACGCACGCATGCACGCATGCATGTACGCATGCACGCACGTACCCATGCACGCACGCATGCACGCATGCACACACACATTAACTACAACACACAGCAACTTGCGGTACGGGGGAGTGCTGGCCAGCGGAGTGTGAGCCTTGTCGACTGCCAGAGCAGGATCTTGGCGGAGCCAAGAGAGTCTCGAAAGGTCTGAGGGACAACGACTGAGGGCCGTGACTAGCCGGAAATGAGCGTAGCCAACACCACTTTTCTTCACTTTATCAAAGTAAACGAGTGATGAGAAATGGGAGGTGGGAGGGTGAAACACGAGCAGACAAAAATAATCCACACACAGTATGGATCAAAATTTATAGCGACGCGAGCTCTAGCAAGTCACACCGAGCACACGTTGAGCGAACGTCGCATGACGCCTTTGTTGAGCGCAACATATAAATGCCACGGTGAATGCCACGTCGCACGTCGCCAACACATTGAACGTCACGTTCAATGACACGTAGAGTGTCACGTCACCTAGAGTACCACGCGTGCATGCACAATGATGTTTGGCCGGTTTCGTCACCGTGATGAGCAGTGCACGCGACTGTAGACAGTAGCAAAGCATGAGTATACAGCAACAGCACTATCAAACATAGCAGCATAGTTTCAGTGGCAGCACGAAGCTGCGTGCACGTGTTTATCTGCATTATCACCATAATGCTACACACACACACACACACACACACACACACACACACACACACACACACATCCGCGCGCGCCCACGCATCTGCAGACCCAAATTTGCATTGTGGCTTACCTCTGGTCTAGAAGGACTCTCTCTGCGAGAGGAGATGTTCCCTGCGAAGGCACTGATTGAAGTTTGTCAGCTAGACTATAAGATGAGCCAACCGTACACCAAGTCTAAAGAGCAGTAGCAGATGTATAACACAGAAACACACACACATACACACACACATACACACACATACACACACAAACACATACATACACACAAATCATTGACCATTTGACGCCCATCACCGGAGGCGATAATAGCGAAGGTACGGCAGAAGCAATAGCAACTTGTGCTGGGATTGCACCATTCAACAGCTTGCAAGCCTGAAGAATTGACCACCACTATCCAGCCTGGTCTACACCACACCGCTATGAAGTGGCTTTTTCTGGCCAGTGAATCCCTACTATTTGGTATTTCATTTTTTTCCGTACACACACCACACAACATACTCCGGCATGCACTGGCTGTTGGTAACCACCCAGGAGAATGAAAGAAAAGTCAGGAGGAGTCTGAGAAAGAGAAGAAAGATGTCTGTGACCATAGTCGTCGGGAACCGAACCCGCAGCCTATCGATTGGAAATCGCTGCACATACCACTGCACCATATGGCACACACACACAAACACACACACACACACACACACACACACACATAACACCCACACTGAGTGCCACATATAAATGCCATGGTGAATGCCACGTCGCACGTCGCCAACACATTGAATGTCACGTTCAATGACACGTAGAGTGTCACGTCACCTAGAGTACCACGCGTGCATGCACAATGATGTTTGGCCGACTTCGTCACCGTGATGTGCAGTGCATGCGACCGTAGTCCGTGGCAAAGCATGAGCATACAGCAACAGCACTATCAAACATAGCAGCATAGCTTGAGCGGTAGCACGAAGCTGCATGCCCCATTCATCTCCATTATCACCATAATGCTACACACACCCCATGTACACACCTTGAACCTTGAACGTGCCCATTGCCGATGGCAAGATAGCGAAGGGACTAACTGTTAGCTTTACAGTACGGAGCGTGGCGCTTGAGATCCCCGGGACGACGGCAGACCTTCCCACATGCGCAGTGGAAGCCAGAGTCAGGATCAGGGGGAGCACGGGCGGGAGGACGACGATGAGCAACCTGCCTCCAGGCAGAACGATCCTGGGCAGCATCAAACCAGCAGTCAGAAGGCACAGGAGGGCTGATGGAGCGGAGATCATCCATGATGACGTCACACCACCGCTTGCGTGGACCATGGTGAGGGCGCGTTGCAGGGAGCTCCCCAAACAAAACTCGCTTCGGCATACGGTCATCGTTCATCCGGCCAACATGGCCAAGCCAACGCAGTCGATATTCCCGGATGATGTCCGCGACGTCACAGTCAATGCCGAGGGTTCTGGCCATGGTAATGGAGGTGACACGGTTGTCCCACTGGTCCCGCCTGGAGATGCCAACGATGATGTGAACACACTGGTGATGAAAGGCGTTGAGAGAGCGCAGGTCCGGTGCCTTCGGCATCCATGTCTCTGTTCCGTACAGAAGGGTCGTCAGCACAAGGGCGATGTACGCGCGGTGCCGACAGCAGAGAGATAACGATCGATTCTCAAACGCCGGGACACGGAGACTGCCGAACACACGCGAAGCCTTGGCGAGACAGGACTGAACATCCTGCGAAGACTGCCCGTCCCGATGGATGACACTGCCAAGGTACGTAAAACTGTCAACAGCCTCGATTGTGCTCTCACCAAGAGACACCGGCTCATTCATGGGTGAGCTGACAGTACACACACACACACACACACACACACACACACACACACACACACACACACACACACACATACACACACACACACACACACACACACATGCACACCAATCTTGACGACATCAGTACTCGTAGTAGGACTAACAGCAGCCATCATGAAGAAAGAAAAGTTACCAGCACTACCAGTGGTGACAGTAGCAACAGCAACAGCAGTCAGGGCAGCAGCAGTCAGGGCAGCAGCAGTCAGGGCAGCAGCAGTCAGGGCAGCAGCAGTCAGGGCAGCAGCAGTCAGGGCAGCAGCAGTGAGGGCAGCAGCAGTGAGGGCAGCAGCAGTGAGGGCAGCAGCAGTGAGGGCAGCAGCATTCAGGGCAGCAGCATTCAGGGCAGCAGCAGTCAGGGCAGCAGCAGTCAGGGCAGCAGCAGTCAGGGCAGCAGCATTCAGGGCAGAAGCAGTCAGGGCAGCAGCAGTCAGGGCAGCAGCAGTCAGGGCAGCAGCATTCAGGGCAGCAGCAGTCAGGGCAGCAGCAGTCAGGGCAGCAGCAGTCAGGGCAGCAGCAGTGAGGGCAGCAGCATTCAGGGCAGCAGCAGTCAGGGCAGCAGCAGTCAGGGCAGCAGCATTCAGGGCAGCAGCAGTCAGGGCAGCAGCAGTCAGGGCAGCAGCAGTCAGGGCAGCAGCATTCAGGGCAGCAGCAGTCAGGGCAGCAGCCGTCAGGGCAGCAGCATTCAGGGCAGCAGCAGTCAGGGCAGCAGCAGTCAGGGCAGCAGCAGTCAGGGCAGCAGCAGTCAGGGCAGCAGCAGTCAGGGCAGCAGCATTCAGGGCAGCAGCAGTCAGGGCAGCAGCAGTCAGGGCAGCAGCAGTCAGGGCAGCAGCAGTCAGGGCAGCAGCAGCAGTCAGGGCAGCAACAGCAGTGAGGGCAGCAGCAGCAGCAGTGGAAGGTAGCAGCAGCAGTGCAGACAGCAACAGCAGTGAGGGCAGCAGCAGCAGCAGTGAGGGCAGCAGCAGCAGTGAGGGCAGCAGCAATGAGGGCAGCAGCAGCAGTGCAAGCAGCAGCTGCAGTGGAAGGTAGCAGCTGCAGTGCAAGCAGCAGCTGCAGTGGAAGGTAGCAGCTGCAGTGGGGGCATCACCAGTGACAGCAGCAACAGCTGCAGCAGTGGAAGCATCAAAGGAGACAGCAACAGCAGCAGTGGATGCAGCAGCAGTGGAGACAGCAGCAACAGCAACAGCAGTAGTGGAGGCAGCAGTGGAGGCAGCAGCAGTGGAGGCAGCAGCAGTGGAGGCAGCAGCAGTGGGGGCAGCAGCAGTGGAGACAGCAGCAACAGCAACAGCAGCAACAGCAGTAGTGGAGGCAGCAGTGGAGGCAGCAGCAGCAGTGGCAATGGCAGCAGTGGAGGCACCAACAGCAGTTGCAGCAGCTGGCAGTAAAATCAAACCCCACACTTGAGAGTGAAGACCATTGAAACGAACCATTTGCTCAACAAAAGTGCAGGAGTTACATGGTGGGCACATGAAGTTAGCTGTGTTACACAGACAGGGAGCGGCAAGAGCCGATGGACTCAGGACTCCAAGATCTCGACAGTGCTTGGTTGTCACTGGCCGCCACTGTGCATAGACACAGAATAGCAGTGCACTGCACTGCACTGTACAGCACATTGCTGTGCGGCGCGGTGCAGTGCTGTGCGGCGCGGTGCGGTGCTGTGCGGTGCTGCGCGGTGCGGTGCTGTGCTGTGCGGTGCTAGGCCGCGCAATGCTAGCTACGCAGTGTTGTGCAGTGCACTGCAGTGAAGTACAGCACTGCGCAGTGTTGTGCAGTGCAGCACTGCGCAGTGTGGTGCAGTGTTGTGCAGTGCAGCACTGCGCAGTGTGGTGCAGTGTTCTGCAGTGCAGCACTGCACAACACTGCCTCAGGCTACAGGAGGGCCGTCGCATGCTACAGGGGAACGGCCACAGGCTGCAGGAGTATGGGCTGAAGCCAAGCCAGCCCGGGCTCAAGCTCGGCAGACCCACCCACCAAGTCTGCAGGACCATTGTGAAGCCTCACCAAGTCCCACTCACGTGACCTTCCCCCCCCCCCCCCAAGGAGCGTTACGCGGACACCACAAAGACCAACTTCAGTCGACTATGAGGGCCAGCAAGATCGCCTTATCGCATCTTTTGGATATGTTGTTCAGGTACACACTCAACAGACTCGTGCTATTACTTTTAGGTAAGCAACCGCTCTCGATGCTCTATGTTATGTATTCTCTGGCTGTAGCAAAAGAAAGAGAGAAAAGGGTACTGTGAGAAGAAGCCGTAACTCAAAGTTTTATCCTGAGGCGCTCATGCAGGTAAGACCACACGTTTTTATCTCTATGTTTCCCGTGACCCGAAAATCTAAAACCGTGTGCGAGAGAAAATCTACCAATACACCATGTAAACTAGCATCCAAAGTTAGCAACTAGTAAACGTGGTAGGGGCTTCTGTCACAATCTGTGCAGGTGGAGCTAGATTGCGCAATAAAAACTGCCGACCTCGCATCATGTGTGTTGCAAACGATGTGCAGGCCAGGGTGCACATGTGCATGTGCTGGTCCCCAGTGCAGCACAGTTTTTCTTTCTTTTTTTCCAGACTCCTGAATCGTATGCGCGCGGGTGACGAGAAACATAGAAATAAAAAACGTGCGGCCTAACTGATATTAATGTATCCAAGTCTTGGCGCAGAAAGGTTGAGGGTGGAGATTTGAGCAGACACCACATTGCATATAGACGTAAACACACTAAGGTTTTGTCAACGATATCCTTTCACACTGCTGATTGGTGTGAGAGAGAATATGAAGTAAGTAAGTTAAGGTGGTGTATGTCTCAGGGGTAAGGTGTGTTTGTGTTGGGGGGGGGGCTTCAATTTAATCTCATTGGACAGATACGAATACAGAGTGAGACATTGTCAGTGGAAACACCATGGGGAGAACATTACGCACATCACCACCCACATCACACCGATGTCGCAGTACCTGTCACCAACACTTCAACTCTCGACACCCAGTCATCCCTTGTCAATCAACGTATCCGTGAAGCTATGTTCATTCGTGATAGGCAATCCGTCTGTGAACAGGGACTGTGGGTGGAGGTCGCGTTCTGTACAAGGTGTGAAAGGTGTGAAGCTTGTATGTACAGTGCTTGGTCTGAGTGTAGGTGTTGTATTGTATTTTGCACTACAAGTGAAACTGCAAGTCTGTTTGTGTCAGTGATGAGTTTGCTGGCTGGATGTACTTGTAGGTGTTGTATTCTACACATGTACTTCAAGTGCATGTTATTCTGTTGCCACGACGACATGTAACTGTGGCCAGACAATGCATCACTCTGTATTCGCATCTGTCTACTGAGATTAAATTGAAGCCCCCCTAACACAAACACAAACACACCTTACCGCTGAGACATACACCACCTACACTTACTTACTTCATATTCTTCACTTAACATATTCACACCATTAAGTTAACATTTTATTAGTTTCTCAGTGTCATTAGTTGTTGTCTTCATACATGTAGTTCAATAAGAACCTATGCAATGGATATTTCATCATTCACTTCCCTGATGATGAGCCAGGTTAAATTTGAATTTGAATTTGAATCTCAGTGAAGAGATAGTTTCGGATTTTGGACTTGAGAAGTGAAGTTTCCTAAATGTGTAAATGGCTGCGTTGGAGTTTGCGGACAATTAGAAAATGTGCTTATTTACGAACTTTTACTGTAACGAAGCTTATCTTGTAACTGATGTGGTACTCACAAGGGTAGACCTGTATCTATGTCATGTTGTATGTACATAACCGCATGTAGCCTCTAGCGACAAGTGCCCAGTCTCAGGCTACCGGATGACGATCGCATGCTATAGGGGACGGCCTTGGCTTCAGGAGTATGGGCTGAAGCGGGGCCAGCCCGGGCTCAAGCTCAGTAGACCCACCCACCAAGTCTGCAGGACCATTCTGAAGCCTCGACGGGTCCCACTCACGTGAGCCCCCCCCCCCCCCCCCCGAGGCACTGGCGTTACGCGGACACCACGAATACCTACTTCAGTCGACTATGAGGGTCAGCAAGATCGCCTTATCGCATCTGTTGCATATGTTGTGCAAGTACACACTCAACAGACTCTTGCTATTACTTTTAGGTAAGGAACCTCTCTTGATGCTCTATTGTTATGTATTCTCTGGGTGTAGCAAAAGAAAGAGATAGAGGGGTCCTGTTGGAAGAAGGCGTAACTCAAAGTTTTATCCTGAGGCGCTCATGCAGGTAACTGATACTAAAAACCTGAGACCAATTTCCATTATTGTTTCTGCTCGTACGCGATTCTTGGAGCTGAAAAGTTGATGGTAGAGATTTGAGCAAACTTTGAGCAGAATTTGAGCAGAGCAGATTTGAGCATTGCTTATAGATGCAAACATATTAAGGGTGTGTCAACCATTTCTTTTCACACTGCTGATTGCTGGAATGCTTGACCTGCCAGGCCCATTGCACCGACTTTGGAGGTGGGGTGGCCATGGAAGGGGGTCCGGGGCCCTCCCGCCGAAAAAAATTCAAAAATTGAAGCCAATTGCAAGCATTTCCGGGCATTTGGTGCCATTTCAATGTAACTACAATGAAAGACTTTTTGATTGTGAAACAAACCAAGAAGACGCTACGATCGGGGACAAGTATTCTTCATTACCCTCCCCCGGGAAAAAATTCAAAAATTGATGCCAATTGCAAGCATTACCAGGCATTTGGTGTCATTTCAGTGTAACTGTAATGAATGACTTTTTGATTCATTACCGATCGATAATGGTTCAGGTCATTCGATAGTCAAAAAGCGTAATCGTTTCACCCCTACTGTTTCTGATGATCGCTTACCGTAAAACTCGGAGTAAAAATCACTTTTTCGTCCTCTCATTATTGTTGGAGTGTAAACGTAGATAGAGATCATTCCCAGTGCTTAACGTGCTGGGATGGTACACTGACACTAAACCAAACCTAAATCATGCACTTTGAAGTGGTGTGAGCCAGGAAAATTCATGCTGACATGTAGCAGTGGTGCTGATGGCGACAGCAGTAGCGGTTTGACGTAAGGGTCACTGACCTTGGGTCGTCCTTGCTGCCTCGTCCGGAAATCCTTAGCCACCTGAGAACACAAGAGAGAATGAAGAAGGCGGCGTATGGTGCCAGAGTCAACCAGGTGGAGAGAGCATCATTCACCCCACTGGTGTTTTCGACCTCGGGTGTGGCGGGCAAGGAAGCCACTATATTTCTGAAGTTGCTAGCTGCTTTGGTTGTAGACAGAAACAAATACTTGGTATATTCTGCCGTGAAGGCCCGTGATGGGGGAGTTACGCACCCGGGTTTCGTTTTGCCTGCTGCGATGGGCAGTCACGTGCTTTAGGGGTGCAGGGCCTCTTACATTCGCCGCAAGTTCGGGAGCCCCATTGCAGCATACTGCCGCCGGCTGTGCTGACACGGGCAGAGGCATGCCTTCGCCTTTGCATGCCGGTAGGCAATCTTATTAGGCAATGATTTCTTGTGAAGCTTTTGTGTTCAATCTTACATTTCAAATGAGTGTTCCATTTATTTCCAAATTTGGGTTGTCTTTTTGTTTTGACTCACAGGGATGAATTTACGGTCAGGTTTTTGCATAGCAGTTTTTGCTATGCAAAATCTCAATTGTGGCGTAAGCTACAAAAAGGCATGGATAGCCTGTATGTGTATGTATGGCAGTTTTCTGCATGTCACTGTGATTTTGAGTAGCAGTAGATCGATTTGGCGTAGCAAACTGCGATGCGATACCGGATAAATTCATCCCTGACTTTTACTTCATGGTTTCACGCGATTGGCCCAATTGGTGTTGTGAATAAACCCGTTCTCAAGCAACAGCTGTGTTGGTGGCTACAGCAGCAGCTGTCTTGGTGGCTACAGCAGCAGCAGAAGGCAGTGCTGGTTGGGACAGCAGCAGTAGCAGAGGTGCTGGTGGGGACAGTAGCAGAAGGGGAGGTGTGGGTGGCGAAAGCAGCAGCAGCAGCGGTAGTGCTGTAGGCGACAGCAGCAGCAGCAGCAGTAGCAGCAGTGGTTCTGGTGGCTACAGCAGCAATAGCGGCGGCGGTGGTGACAACAGCAGCAATAGAGGCGTTGCTGGTGGCGACAGCCGCAGCAGCCGTGATTTGGTGGTGGCAGCAGCAGCAGCAGCAGCAGCAGCAGCGGTAGCGGCAGTGTGGGGTGACGCAATAGCGGCAGCGGTGCTGGTGGTGACAACAGCAGCAGTAGAGGCGTTGCTGGTGGCGACAGCCACAGCAGCAGTGGTGACTTCGTGGTGACAGCAGCAGTAGCGGCGGTGCTGGTGGTGACAACAGCAGCAGTAGAGGCGTTGCTGGTGGCGACAGCCACAGCAGCAGCGGTAATTTGGTGGTGACAGCAGCAGCAGTAGCGGTGGTGTGGGGCGTCAGCAGCAGTTCTGCTGGTGGTGACAGCATCAACAGTAGCGGCGGTGCTGGCACCAACAGCTAGCTTGACCTTGATATTTATTCAGTGATAAATTTAGCAGCATTCATGTCCAGGTAACCATGGTACCTAGTTGTGTATTTGTACAGCTATGTTTCAACCTCACCTTTCTTCCAAGTCCATGTCTGAATAAATCCGTGAACGCGCTAGAAACCTATCCTCTTCCACAGATGTAGCATTTGAAGGTAGAAATAGCGACCTGCTGCATTCCTTCATGACTACGTTATTTACGGACTAGGCACGACGCTTGCCAATAACCGGCCTGTTCTGACCACTATGTTCTAGTCACGTAGAGGCAAATACTAGTAGTAAGATTGTGCAAATAAATTCTAGCTTGCTTCACCACAAATAAATTCCAGCTTGCTTCGCCACAAATAAATTCTAGCTTGCTTCACCACAAATAAATTCCAGCTTGCTTCGCCACAAATAAATTCTAGCTTGCTTCGCCACAAATAAATTTTTGCTTGCTTCGCCGAGGAAACGCTTGCAGTGTAGATACTCAGGATGACAATCATAGTCTGGTCGAAGGCAGGAAGCAGCAGCACGACGACAAGCCTCTGGCTCCACTCCTACCGCTATACTACTGCGATACTTGAGTCTTTACTTCTTTAGTTTTTACTTCCCAGCTTTGCTGCTAGCTCGGTGTAGCTGTGCTCGCTGCGCAGGTCTGTGTGACTGTCCGCAGAGCTAGAGCTGCAGTGCAGTGGGCATGATTACAGTATGGGTTAGGCGGCAGTGCGCAGATCTACGCTTCCGCATGTCCCGCTCAGTGCAGCTGCGAGCTCACCGGTCACCGCCGCGACCTGGTGACTGGTACGGTGTCGGTATTGACCGAAGCACGCATCTACTCTCACACACGCACCCTCCGCTAGCGCTACACGTAGATCTATGCATCGCATTGGGGAGCTTGGTTGTTTCAGGCTTCGATTGAGTCACACTGCACTGTCTGTAACACGGTAACGAGGACTTTGAGTTTTGACTTCCGCTCCTGGAAGCGAAGGCCAGATCCCAGCCAGGCCCAGCCAGGGCCAGACCCAGGCTAGCGATTCATGCCCACATGATTGTAGTCATGTTGTAGATCTACTTGTAGATCTACCATGTGTAGACCTACTGCATGAAGTAGGTCTACTGGGCTAGGCAGTCTGGCCATGGCCCAACATGACAGTCATGTCGACAGTCTTTGCACGCGTAGACCACTGTGTACTTAGTACAATAGTAGACCTACGCGTGGTGCATCCGTCTGTGGTAGCGTATACTGACTAGTACATATACCATGTATACTGTACTGTAGTGACTAGTGTAGTGACAGTAGTGACGTCAGTAGTGCTGTAGTGTAGACCTGCTGAGTACTGTCTACAGTCTGTATAGTGATGGCTACATACACTAGTCATAATTATACGCCTATTAATACAGTATAAGACTACTGTATACAGTAGCAGGAAATTTTCGGACGGAATCTATTTTCTAACGATTTCGTACACGCGCACGGCCTCTTTTGTACTAAAATAATAATTTGTTCATGTGAAATTATGTACACTATACAGTGTACATGGGCGTACTGCTTGCAAGTACGTGCATTTAGCATGCAGTACTGTATGAGAATAAAATCCGTACGAAAGGTCGAAATTCGGCTTTGTCCGAAAATATTTCCGTCCGAAAATTTCCTGCTATACAGTCTAGTCATTGTACATGTAGGTGTCACCATGGTCACACAGACTGTGCCCGCTAAGTGCACCTGGGCCGGGGAACACACTACTCACTAGTCTATAGTATAGAGTGTAGTGTAGATCTGGTAGACACTACTACTACTACTACTACTAGTACTACTACTAGTTATGATGATTACCGTATTTCCGCAAATAAAAGGCCGTCCTCGTTTACAACGCCTTCCTCGTACATGTATATAAGGCCGGGGCAGGGTCCGATTGAAAAAATAAAAGACCGTCTCCGATTAGAAGACCGGGCCTACTAAACGAGACTTTGTTCTTGTGTTAAAAATAGAAGACCGTGCTCAAACTGTGGGAAAAATAGAAGACCGTGCTCAAACTGTGTAGAAGAAAATGGAAGAACGGGGGTAAAACTGTGCGGCGAGAAATAGAGGACCGGGGTCAAACTGGGTTGAAAGAATAAAAGACCGTCCTCGAATACAAGACCGTCCTCGATCATAAGGCCGGGTTAGGACGAGGTTGAAAAAATAGTAGACCGGCCTACTATTTGTGGAAATACGGTATACTCGTAGATCTACTCGTAGCCGTGGTCTACTGCCTGCTACTACTGTATTAGTAATAGTGCTTGTAGTGCTAGTGCTGGCAAAACAACTGCATTTCAGGTCAGTATAACCATAGTAACCATGCAAGCGGAGTGCGCGAAGAGATCTGATCTGATCTGAGTGCGTCCAGGTCAAGTAAGGTCCGGACCCAGTGTAAGAGTTACACCCAGTTCCATCCGGTTTCAACCAGTTCCAACCACTTTCATCAGGTTCTAACCGGTTTCATCCAGTTCCAACCACTTTCATCAGGTTCTAACCAGTTTCATGCAGCTACGACCGGTCCATGCACGTTTGCACTGGTTTCAGCTGGTTTTCGCGCCGGAAGAAAAATAATGGCACAACACCGACTCAGCACGCATGCGCCTCATAATCGATGAGAACTGCATCTCCGTCTGTGCAGCTGTCCGAGGCTAGCGCCTGCATTTGCATCAAACAAACTACCATTTTTTGTTTGTGGAAAAGGTAGAGCCTGCTTCCATGCGGCAGCTAGCTGCCGCTTGAATGGACAGTAAAATTTGATTAGTTTACCAATAATGACACTAGGACTGTCGAAAGAAATCTTTCACGGAAAAGGGACCCCCACTAGTGCTTGAACAAATTCGGAAGGGAAAGATGAAGTGAACACATCAACCGATAGCGAAATGTCGAGCGCAAAAAAGGTAAGTAAGTTGCCTTTATTGGAAATTGTAGAAATCTGTGTTCCCGCATTGTAGATATCCTTTTCTTAGTAACTTGTAAACGGTAGGGCCAGCCTAGTAACTACAAACCCAGTGATTCGCTGTGTGAATTGCTCAGTGCTGAACTGTGGCCGTCTGATATGCTTGATAATGTGGGGAAGCCAAATGATTCCAGGCCCGTTCATTTGCAGGAAATATGTGTTGCTTCGAAGTCAGTCGATGAGCCAGTCTTGCATTCAACCTCACTCCTTCAAGGGGAGTGTGACGCTCTGAAATGTTTGATAATGTGGGGAAGCCTTGTCACCCCATACCTGGTGATTCGGGATGTGTGTTGCTTGGCAGTGAACGATGAGTCCTTCTTGCGTTCAACCTCACTCCTTCAAGGGAAGTGTGGGGCTCTGATATGCTTGATAATGCCGGGCAGCCGAGTGACTCCATGCCCGGTGATTCGGGTTGTGTGTTGCTTGGCAGTGAACGAGTCGATGAGTCAGTCTTGCATTCAACCTAACTCCTTCAAGGGAAGTGTGGGGCTCTGATATGCTTGACAATGTGGGGAAGCCTTGTCACTCCATACCTGGTGATTCGGGATGTGTGTTGCTTGGCAGTGAACGAGTCGATGAGTCAGTCTTGCATTCAACCTCACTCCTTCAAGGGAAGTGTGGGGCTCTGATATGCTTGATAATGTGTGGAAGCCTTGTCACTCCATACCTGGTGATTCGGGATGTGTGTTTCTTGGCAGTGTACGATGAGTCCGTCTTGCATTCAACCTCACTCTTTCAAGGGAAGTGTGGGGCTCTGATATGCTTGACAATGTGGGGAAGCCTTGTCACTCCATACCTGGTGATTCGGGATGTGTGTTGCTTGGCAGTGAACGAGTCGATGAGTCAGTCTTGCATTCAACCTCACTCCTTCAAGGGAAGTGTGGGGCTCTGATATGCTTGACAATGTGGGGAAGCCTTGTCACCCCATACCTGGTGATTAGGGATGTGTGTTGCTTGGCAGTGTACTATGAGTCCTTCTTCAGTTCAACCTCACTCCTTCAATGGAAGTGTGGGGCTCTGATATGCTTGATAATGAGGGGCAGCCAAGTGACTCCACGCCCGGTAATTCGGTGTGTGCGTTGCTTAGCAGTGAACGAGTCGATGAGTCAGTCTAGCATTCAACCTCACTCCTTCAAGGGAAGTGTGGGGCTCTGATATGCTTGATAATGTGGGGAAGCCTTGTCACTCCATACCTGGTGATTCAGGATGTGTGTTGCTTGGCAGTGTACGATGAGTCCTTCTTGCGTTAAACCCCACTCCTTCAAGGGAAGTGTGGGGCTGTGATATGCTTTATAATGCGAGACAGCCTTGTAACTCTATACCTGGTTATCCGGGATGTGCGTTGCTTGGCAGTGAACTGTGAGTCCGTCTTGAGTTCAACCTCACTCCTTCAAGGGAAGTGTGGGGCTCTGATATTTTTTTTTTTTTTTTTTTTTTTTTACGAGAAACCACGAACCTCGAGAACAGAATACTGCATGGTAGAGGTGGTTGCAGACGCAACTGTGGTGGTGAAAACTGGAGCATCTCCGCCGACCTGAGGTCTCGGCTTCAGCGACACTTCAGAGCACCAAAAACTGGGGAGGAGTAGGCACAGGGGGAGGGGAGGGGGGGGGTACATTTATATAGAGGAAGGAAAAACGGAAAGATGATACATGTGAGAGAGGAAGAAAAATAAAAAAATAGAAATAAAAAATAAATAAAATAATAAAAAAATAAAAAAATAAAAAGGTGGGAGCCAGGGTGCAAGCAGAGAGGGTGTTCAGGGAGTGTTCAGAGGGCATCTGTGGCTGAACGCCAGTCTCGGCTGCGGAGCGACTTGTAGGCGCCTTCCTTGAATGCCTGCATTCCCTTCTGCGTGGGAAGGTTGCGTAGCAGGGCAGATGGGAGACGATTCCAGTCTTGGATCGTGGCATGGGGGAATGATCGGAGAGCACTATTACGGGCTCCGGCGGGCAGTGTCGGTGCTAGTTGGTGCTGGTGCTGGTTCTTTTGCTGGTGGCGAGTGGAGCGCCGGTGCTGGTTTGCAACTGCCCTCGGTGGTGTCATGGTGGTCAGGATTGGGGGACCGTCGATCCAATGCAGCTTGTACAGGAATGTGAGTGCTGCGACTTGACGCCGAACAGTGAGGCTTGGGAGGTATGACCCTGGGCCGATGAGTTTTAGGGCTCGGTGCTGTACCCGGTCCAGCTGGTTCAGGGTAGACTGGGACGCACCCAACCATGAAAGCGGGCAGTATTCAAGTACTGGGCGGACGAAGCCGCGATACACTGCATACTTGGCCTTGCTGTCGAGAATGGGCAGGGCCTTCCTCATGAAGCCAAGACGTTGGTGACCACGGACTGCAACCTGTCGGATGTGGGAGCGAAAGGAGAGGCTCCGATCAAAGAGCACTCCGAGCAACTTCAGCTCCTCCACTTCCTCTATGGCCACCCCATTGAAAGTGGCTGGAGGAATCGGCCAGGGTTGACGGTGATGTGAAATTGTCAAGACTTGCGACTTTGTCGGCTCGAATGCGATCTTCCAGCTCTGGCCCCATTCAGCTAAGGCATCCACAGCATTCTGGAGCTGCGCTAGGCCAACTGGGAGAGCGGTCAGGGATGGGATGCACTGATAAAGCGTGGTGTCATCTGCATATATGGCGAGCTGGGTTGTGGCTGGGAGGTGGTCCTCCATGTCATTGACATATAGGAGGAACAGAGTGGGGCCCAGTATGCTCCCTTGCGGCACACCTGAGCTGATTCGGAATTTAGGTGAGGTTTGTCCACTCACAACGGCCTGGATTCGTCTATCCGCCAGGTAGCTGTGGAGCCACTTGAGGAGGTTCCCGGACACTCCGTAAGCCTTTGCCTTGTGAAGGACACCTGCGTGGGAGACTTTATCGAAGGCCCCCGCAATGTCGACGGCAACAATACGTACAGCACCGCCAGCAGCTGCTATCTTGCTCCATTGGTGGTGTAGTCCTGTTAGGAGATCAGCAGGTCCTAACCCTCGACGAAAACCGAACTGGTGGTTTGAGAGTATATTATTTCGTTCGAGAAAGTTGGTGAGAGCACGGTTAACAACTGCTTCCATTGTCTTGGAGATGAGCGACAGGAGGGAAATGGGCCGATAGTTCGATGGGGCTGACTTTGACCGTTTCTTATGGACTGGGACGACACTTGCCACTTTCCAAGACTGTGGTTGTGTCCCCGACGTCATGCACTGGCGGAAGAGCAAGCATAGTGGCACTGCAAGGTGCTCAGCGTTGGCTTTGAGGACTCTGCCCGGAACTGCATCAGGGCCTGACGCTTTCGAAGGATCAAGGGCCCTCAGCAATTTATGGACCTCAGCAGGGCGGAAGCGAATACTTAGGAGACGGCTTTGGGAGCGAGGCTGGACAAAGGGGAATTCAGATTCCTCATTGAAGTCCTGTGGGCCGAGGCTGCACTTATCGGCGAAGTACTGACCAAGGCACTTGGCCTTCTCCTGACTGGTTGTGTACTCAGTTCCATCAGCAGATCGGAGTGTTGGTATATCAGCGCTGCGGCCCTTGCCACCCGCACACTTGATAGTGGACCACCATTCCTTGTCCCGAAGGCTACCAGTGGTGAGTTTCTGCCGGAGCATGGTAATATGCCGTTCTCTGTTTCGCTGGATGGTACTGCGTGCAGAGGCTGCAGCTGTGCGGTAGTTTGCTTTCTTATCAGCACTGTCGGGATTTGAGCGCATCTGGTGCCACATCTGTCGCTTGGTGTTGACTGCAGCTGTACACTCCGGTGTCCACCAAGGTTCGTCGGAGGGGCGCGATGAGATAACTCTGTTGGGTATGAATTGTGCCATTCCTTCGAGGATCCTCTTGGTGATGTTGTCGCAGCTGAGATCCGGTTCAGGTCCGAGCATGCTCTCCCAGTCTGTTGTTCGGTAGAAGTGGGCAAGCCGCTCCCAGTCTGCGCGGTGGTATCGCCAGACTCTACGCGATGTCTTGGGCTCACGGGTGAGCTTCACAGGAAAGTCAACTTGGAGGACAGCATGATCAGAGAGTCCAATAGGCGGGTGTGCCTTAACAGTTGCTGGTGAAGGGAAATCAGACATCACCAGGTCCAGGGTGTTATCACCTCGGGTGGGTACGTCGACATGTTGACTCAGGCCATGGTAGCAGCAGATATCCTCTGCATACTCTCCAGCTCGGGTGGTCTTGTTGCTGCAGAGCCAGGCAGCGTTATGCACGTTGAAGTCGCCGGTCACAATGACATTTGATCCGTAGGTACGGGATGCCTCCAGCGTGTTGTCCAAGTATTCCAATAGCTGGAGATCTGTCTCCGAACAGGACCCGGGCCGATAGGCTGCACAGATAACAACTTTCTGTCCACTCTGCGTCGTGACACTCAGCCAGATGATCTCGTGATCATGGCACTGGATGTGATCAAGATGTTCATATCCTAGGCCAGCCTTCACCCAGACTGCTACTCCACCACCGTGTGCAGAGCGATCCTTGCGGATGGGGGTGTGATAGCCAGGCATGGCTGCTTCAGATTCGCTGCACTTCTCTGGCGTAAATTTTGTCTCTGTGACTACTGCTATATCTGGCTTCAGGGTCTGGAGGGTGTGGCGGAATTATGCAAGCTTGGACGATAGGCCAAAGGCATTCGTCACCAAGAGTCTGAACATCGTTGGTTGGCTACTGGGCATCGTGCATGCTAGACGATCCCTTGAGGGCACCAGACGATTCATCAGTGTGCTGGAACTCACCAAGTGTGGATTGCAGTCCTAAGGCATTTGTCAGCAGGAGCGTTAGGCTTGGGGGAATCATTTGGATTGCTGCTCAGTGCGTTCCTTAAATCGCCATGGCCTCGCGTACAGGGGCCTTGGCCAGAAATTCTCAGTTGTGACCAGGGTGAGGTCCTTAGCGTCCACAGTTAGGTGGGCAGACACTCTTCCTGCCTCCGTGGTGTGGAGGCTGCAAGTGTGCACCGTTGCCGTACCCCCTGCTGCAACTGCACGCTGGCGGGTGAAGCATTTCAGTCCCTCCTCAGTACAGCTTGAGCTTAAATTGCCTACATACAAAACTGCCCTCCTGGACCTGGGAGGCTCTCCTGACACCAGTTGCCAGCTGTCGTCGTCTAAGACCTCCAGGACTGGCTTGGAGCGATGTTTAGCGCTCCTGCTGTAGGGGCCCTCAATGCCAATGTCAATGATCTCAGAATTACTGTCTTCCTCACCGGACGCCTCAGGGTCACTGCCAGTGTCACCCACGCTACGGGGCTCACCCGTACTACTAGCAGTGCACGCGGCAGCCTGGCCTGTGCGGGTACGGGTACGATTTCTTGACGATTTCGTAGATCTACTCTTCATACGCTGGCTCTGCTGAGGAGCTTGAATATTTGGGAGAACACTTGCCTTGGCAATGGCGGCTTCCTTGAGGGAGACAACTTCCTGAGTCAGGCCTGACACTTGCCGCGACAGATCATTGATTCTTTTGTTGAGGCGATCCTCACGATCGGCCGACTCGGACGCTAAGTTCGCCAGGGTCTTGATAACCTCAATCACAGACGACTCGATACCCGGGAGGGAGCACAACAGTTTTGTCTCTACCTCTGAGAGCCCCTTGAGGGCGGCCTTTGTAGCTGGGGGCATGGCCGCCAGAGGTGGGCCAGCCCTACTACACGATACTAACTAACTAATACTGCTAGTGGTCCTCTTGGCCACGCCGACGGGCTGCCAGAGACTGAAAAACTGCGGAGCTCAAAAATTTGCTTCCACTTCAGAAAAAAAGATTAGATATGCTTGATAATGTGGGGCAGCCAAGTGACTCCATGCCCGGTGATCCGGGATGTGAGTTGCTTGGCAGTGAATGAGTCGATGAGTCAGTCTTGCATTCAACCTCACTCCTTCAAGGGAAGTGTGGGGCTCTGATATGCTTGACAATGTGGGGAAGCCTTGTCACTCCATACCTGGTGATTCGGGATGTGTGTTGCTTGGCAGTGAACGAGTCGATGAGTCAGTCTTGCATTCAACCTCACTCCTTCAAGGGAAGTGCGGGGCTCTGATATGCTTGACAATGTGGTGAAGCCTTGTCACCCCGTACCTGGTGATTCGAGATGTGTGTTGCTTGGCAGTGTACGATGACTCCTTCTTGCGTTCAACTCCACTCCTTCAAGGGTAGCGTGGGGCTCTGATATGCATGATAATGCCGGGCAGCCGAGTGACTTCATGCCCGCTGATTCGGGTTGTGTGTTGCTTGGCAGTGAACGAGTCGATGAGTCAGTCTAGCATTCAACCTCACTCCTTCCAGGAAAGTGTGGGGCTCTGATATGCTTCATAATGTGGGGAAGCATTGTCACTTCATAATGTGGGGAAGCCTTGTCACTCCATACCTGGTGATTCGGGATGTGTGTTGCTTGGCAGTGTACGATGAGTCCTTCTTGCGTTCAACCTCACTCCTTCAAGGGAAGTGTGGGGCTCTTATATGCTTGATAATGAGGGGCAGCCAAGTGACTCCACGCCCGGTAATTCGGTGTGTGCGTTGCTTAGCAGTGAACGAGTCGATGAGTCAGTCTAGCATTCAACCTCACTCCTTCAAGGGAAGTGTGGGGCTCTGATATGCTTGATAATGTGGGGAAGCCTTGTCACATCATACCTGGTGATTCAGGATGTGTGTTGCTTGGCAGTGTACGATGAGTCCTTCTTGCGTTCAACCCCACTCCTTCAAGGGAAGTGTGGGGCTGTGATATGCTTTATAATGCGAGACAGCCTTGTAACTCTATACCTGGTTATCCGGGATGTGTGTTGCTTGGCAGTGAACTGTGAGTCCGTCTTGAGTTCAACCTCACTCCTTCAAGGGAAGTGTGGGGCTCTGATATGCTTGATAATGTGGGGCAGCCAAGTGACTCCATGCCCGGTGATCCGGGATGTGAGTTGCTTGGCAGTGAATGAGTCGATGAGTCAGTCTTGCATTCAACCTCACTCCTTCAAGGGAAGTGTGGGGCTCTGATATGCTTGACAATGTGGGGAGGCCTTGTCACTCCATACCTGGTGATTCGGGATGTGTGTTGCTTGGCAGTGAACGAGTCGATGAGTCAGTCTTGCATTCAACCTCACTCCTTCAAGGGAAGTGTGGGGCTCTGATATGCTTGACAATGTGGGGAAGCCTTGTCACCCCGTACCTGGTGATTCGAGATGTGTGTTGCTTGGCAGTGTACGATGAGTCCTTCTTGCGTTCAACCTCACTCCTTCAAGGGAAGTGTGGGGCTCTGATATGCTTGATAATGCCGGGCAGCCGAGTGACTCCATGCCCGGTGATTCGGGTTGTGTGTTGCTTGGCAGTGAACGAGTCGATGAGTCAGTCTTGCATTCAACCTCACTCCTTCAAGGGAAGTGTGGGGCTCTGATATGCTTGATAATGTGGGGAAGCCTTGTCACTCCATACCTGGTGATTCGGGATGTTTGTTGCTTGGCAGTGTACGATGACTCCTTCTTGCGTTCAACCTCACTCCTTCAATGGAATTGTGGGGCTCTGATATGCTTGATAGTGCGGGGCAGCCAAGTGACTCCATGCCCGGTAATTCGGTGCGTGCGTTGCTTGGCAGTGAACGAGTCGATGAGTCAGTCTTGCATTCAACCTCACTCCTTCAAGGGAAGTGTGGGGCTCTGATATGCTTGATAATGTGGGGCAGCCAAGTGACTCCATGCCCGGTGATCCGGGATGTGAGTTGCTTGGCAGTGAATGAGTCGATGAGTCAGTCTTGCATTCAACCTCACTCCTTCAAGGGAAGTGTGGGGCTCTGATATGCTTGACAATGTGGGGAGGCCTTGTCACTCCATACCTGGTGATTCGGGATGTGTGTTGCTTGGCAGTGAACGAGTCGATGAGTCAGTCTTGCATTCAACCTCACTCCTTCAAGGGAAGTGTGGGGCTCTGATATGCTTGACAATGTGGGGAAGCCTTGTCACCCCGTACCTGGTGATTCGAGATGTGTGTTGCTTGGCAGTGTACGATGAGTCCTTCTTGCGTTCAACCTCACTCCTTCAAGGGAAGTGTGGGGCTCTGATATGCTTGATAATGCCGGGCAGCCGAGTGACTCCATGCCCGGTGATTCGGGTTGTGTGTTGCTTGGCAGTGAACGAGTCGATGAGTCAGTCTTGCATTCAACCTCACTCCTTCAAGGGAAGTGTGGGGCTCTGATATGCTTGATAATGTGGGGAAGCCTTGTCACTCCATACCTGGTGATTCGGGATGTTTGTTGCTTGGCAGTGTACGATGACTCCTTCTTGCGTTCAACCTCACTCCTTCAATGGAATTGTGGGGCTCTGATATGCTTGATAGTGCGGGGCAGCCAAGTGACTCCATGCCCGGTAATTCGGTGCGTGCGTTGCTTGGCAGTGAACGAGTCGATGAGCAGTCTTGCATTCAACCTCACTCCTTCAAGGGAAGTGTGGGGCTCTGATATGCTTGATAATGCGGGGCAGCTGAGTGCCTCCATGCCCGGTAATTCGGTGTGCGCTTTGCTTGGCAGTGAAAGAGTCGATGAGTCAGTCTTGCATTCAACCACAGTCCTTCAAGGGAAATGTGGACTCTGAATTGCTTGATTATGTGGGAAAGCCTTGTCACTCCAAACCTGGTGATTTAGGATGTGTGTTGCTTGGCAGTGTACGATGACTCCTTCCTGCGTTCAACCTCACTCCTTCAATGGAAGTGTGGGGCTCTGATATGCTTGATAATGCCGGGCAGCCGAGTGACTTCATGCCCGCTGATTCGGGTTGTGTGTTGCTTGGCAGTGAACGAGTCGATGAGTCAGTCTAGCATTCAACCTCACTCCTTCCAGGAAAGTGTGGGGCTCTGATATGCTTCATAATGTGGGGAAGCCTTGTCACTCCATACCTGGTGATTCGGGATGTGTGTTGCTTGGCAGTGTACGATGAGTCCTTCTTGCGTTCAACCTCACTCCTTCAAGGGAAGTGTGGGGCTCTTATATGCTTGATAATGAGGGGCAGCCAAGTGACTCCACGCCCGGTAATTCGGTGTGTGCGTTGCTTAGCAGTGAACGAGTCGATGAGTCAGTCTAGCATTCAACCTCACTCCTTCAAGGGAAGTGTGGGGCTCTGATATGCTTGATAATGTGGGGAAGCCTTGTCACTCCATACCTGGTGATTCAGGATGTGTGTTGCTTGGCAGTGTACGATGAGTCCTTCTTGCGTTCAACCCCACTCCTTCAAGGGAAGTGTGGGGCTGTGATATGCTTTATAATGCGAGACAGCCTTGTAACTCTATACCTGGTTATCCGGGATGTGTGTTGCTTGGCAGTGAACTGTGAGTCCGTCTTGAGTTCAACCTCACTCCTTCAAGGGAAGTGTGGGGCTCTGATATGCTTGATAATGTGGGGCAGCCAAGTGACTCCATGCACGGTGATCCGGGATGTGAGTTGCTTGGCAGTGAATGAGTCGATGAGTCAGTCTTGCATTCAACCTCACTCCTTCAAGGGAAGTGTGGGGCTCTGATATGCTTGACAATGTGGGGAAGCCTTGTCACTCCATACCTGGTGATTCGGGATGTGTGTTGCTTGGCAGTGAACGAGTCGATGAGTCAGTCTTGCATTCAACCTCACTCCTTCAAGGGAAGTGTGGGGCTCTGATATGCTTGACAATGTGGGGAAGCCTTGTCACCCCGTACCTGGTGATTCGAGATGTGTGTTGCTTGGCAGTGTACGATGAGTCCTTCTTGCGTTCAACCTCACTCCTTCAAGGGAAGTGTGGGGCTCTGATATGCTTGATAATGCCGGGCAGCCGAGTGACTCCATGCCCGGTGATTCGGGTTGTGTGTTGCTTGGCAGTGAACGAGTCGATGAGTCAGTCTTGCATTCAACCTCACTCCTTCAAGGGAAGTGTGGGGCTCTGATATGCTTGATAATGTGGGGAAGCCTTGTCACTCCATACCTGGTGATTCGGGATGTTTGTTGCTTGGCAGTGTACGATGACTCCTTCTTGCGTTCAACCTCACTCCTTCAATGGAAGTGTGGGGCTCTGATATGCTTGATAGTGCGGGGCAGCCAAGTGACTCCATGCCCGGTAATTCGGTGCGTGCGTTGCTTGGCAGTGAACGAGTCGATGAGTCAGTCTTGCATTCAACCTCACTCCTTCAAGGGAAGTGTGGGGCTCTGATATGCTTGATAATGCGGGGCAGCTAAGTGCCTCCATGCCCGGTAATTCGGTGTGTGCTTTGCTTGGCAGTGAAAGAGTCGATGAGTCAGTCTTGCATTCAACCACACTCCTTCAAGGGAAGTGTGGAGCTCTGAATTTCTTGATTATGTGGGAAAGCCTTGTCACTCCATACCTGGTGATTCGGGATGTGTGTTGCTTGGCAGTGTACGATGACTCCTTCCTGCGTTCAACCTCACTCCTTCAATGGAAGTGTGGGGCTCTGATATGCTTGATAATGCGGGACAGCCAAGTGACTCCATGCCCGGTAATTCGGTGTGTGCGTTGCTTGGCAGTGAACGAGTCGATGAGTCAGTCTTGCATTCAACCTCACTCCTTCAATGGAAGTGTGGGAATCTGATATGCTTGATAATGCGGGGCAGCCAAGTGACTCCATGCCCGGTAATTCGGTGTGTGCTTTGCTTGGCAGTGAACGAGTCGATGAGTCAGTCTTGCATTCAACCTCACTCCTTCAAGGGAAGTGTGGGGCTCTGATATGCTTGATAATGCGGGGCAGCCAAGTGACTCCATGCTTGGTCATTCGGTGTGTGCGTTGCTTGGCAGTGAACGAGTCGATGAGTCAGTCTTGCATTCAACCTCACTCCTTCAAGGGAAGTGTGTGGCTCTCATATGCTTGATGATGTGGGGAAGCCTTGTCAACCCATACCTGGTGATTCGGGATGTGTGTTGCTTGGCAGTGTACGATGACTCCTTCTTGCTTTGAACTCCACTCCTTCAAGGGAAATGTGGGGCTCTGATATGCTTGATAATGCCGGGCAGCCGAGTGACTCCATGCCCGCTTATTCGGGTTGTGTGTTGCTTGGCAGTGTGCGAGTCGATGAGTCAGTCTTGCATTCAACCACACTCCTTCAAGGGAAGTGTGGGGCTCTGATATGGTTGATAATGTGGGGAAGCCTTGTCACTCCATACCTGGTGATTCGGGATGTGTGTTGCTTGGCAGTGTATGATGAGTCCTTCTTGCGTTCAACCTCGCTCCTTCGATGGAAGTGTGGGGCTCTGATATGCTTGATAATGCTGGGAAGCCAAGTGACTCCATGCCCGTAAATTCGGTGTGTGCGTTGCTTGGCAGTGAATGAGTCGATAAGTCAGTCTTGCATACAACCTCACTCCTTCAAGGTAAGTGTGGGGCTCTCAAATGATTGATGATGTGGGGAAGCCTTGTCAACCCATACCTAGTGATTCGGGATGTGTGTTGCTTGGCAGTGTACGATGACTCCTTCTTGCGTTCAACCTCACTCCTTCAAGGGAAGTGTGGGGCTCTGATATGCTTGATAATGCCGGGCAGCCGAGTGACTCCATGCCCGGTGATTCGGGCTGTGTGTTGCATGGCAGTGAACGAGTCGATGAGTCAGTCTTGCATTCAACCGCACTCCTTCAAGGGAAGTGTGGGGCTCTGATATGCTTGACAATGTGGGGAAGCCTTGTCACTCCATACCTGGTGATTCGGGATGTGTGTTGCTTGGCAGTGAACGAGTCGATAAGTCAGTCTTGCATTCAACCTCACTCCTTCAAGGGAAGTGTGGGCCTCTGATATGCTTGACAATGTGGGGAAGCCGGGTCACCCCATACCTGGTGATTCGGGATGTGTGTTGCTTGGCAGTGTACGATGACTCCTTCTTGCGTTCAACCCCACTCCTTCAAGGGAAGTGTGGGGCTCTGATATGCTTGATAATGCTAGGCAGCCGAATGACTCCATGCCCACTGATCCGGGTTGTGTGTTGCTTGGCTGTGAACGAGTCGATGAGTCAGTCTAGCATTCAACCTCAGTCCTTCATGGGAAGTGTGGGGCTCTGATATGCTTGATAATGTGGGGAAGCCTTGTCACTTCATACCTTGTGATTCGGGATGTGTGTTGCTTGGCAGTGTACGATGAGTCCTTCTTGCGTTCAACCTCACTCCTTCAAGGGAAGTGTGGGGCTCTGATATGCTTGATAATGCGGGGCAGGCAAGTGACTCCATGCCCGGTAATTCGGTGCGTGCGTTGCTTGGCAGTGAACGAGTCGATGAGTCAGTCTTGCATTCAACCACACTCCTTCAAGGGAAGTGTGGGGCTCTGATATGCTTGATAATGTGGGGAAGCCTTGTCACTCCATACCTGGTGATTCGGGATGTGTGTTGCTTTGCAGTGTACGATGAGTCCTTCTTCAGTTCAACCTCACTCCTTCAATGGAAGTGTAGGGCTCTGATATGCTAGATAATGCGGGGCAGCCAAGTGACTCCATGCCCGGTAATTCGGTACGTGCGTTGCTTAGCAGTGAACGAGTCGATGAGTCAGTCTTGCATTCAACCTCACTCCTTCAAGGGAAGTGTGGGGCTCTGATATGCTTGATGATGTGGGGAAGCCTTTTCAACCCATACCTAGTGATTCGGGATGTGTGTTGCTTGGCAGTGTACGATGACTCCTTCTTGCGTTCAACCCCACTCCTTCAAGGGAAATGTGGGGCTCTGATATGCTTGATAATGCGGGGCAGCCAAGTGAATCCATGCCCGGTGATCCGGGTTGTGTGTTGCTTGGCAGTGAACGAGTCGATGAGTCAGTCTAGCATTCAACCTCACTCCTTCAAGGGAAGTGTGGGGCTCTGATATGCTTGATAATGTGGGGAAGCCTTGTCACTCCATACCTGGTGATTCGGGATGTGTGTTGCTTGGCAGTGTACGATGACTCCTTCTTGCGTTCAACCTCACTCCTTATATGGAAATGTGGGGCTCTGATATGCTTGACAATGTGCGGAAGCCTTGTCACCCCATACCTGGTGATTCGGGATGTGTGTTGCTTAGCAGTGTACGATGACTCCTTCTTGCGTTCAACTCCACTCCTTCAATGGAAGTGTGGGGCTCTGATATGCTTGAAAATGCCGGGCAGCCAAGTGACTCCATGCCCGCTGATCCGGGTTGTGTGTTGCTTGGCAGTGAACGAGTCGATGAGTCAGTCTAGCATTCAACCTCACTCCTTCAATGGAAGTGTGGGCTCTGATATGCTTGATAATGCGGGGCAGCCAAGTGACTCCATGCCCGGTAATTCGGTATGTGCGTTGCTTGGCAGTGAACGAGTCGATGAGTCAGTCTAGCATTCAAGCTCACTCCTTCAAGGGAAGTGTGGGGCTCTGATATGCTTGACAATGTGGGGAAGCCTTGTCACCCCATACCTGGTGATTCGGGATGTGTGTTGCTTGGCAGTGTACGATGACTCCTTCTTGCGTTCAACTCCACTCCTTCAAGGGAAGTGTGGGGCTCTGATATGCTTGATAATGCCGGGCAGCCGAGTGACTCCATACCCGCTGATCCGGGTTGTGTGTTGCTTGGCAGTGAACGAGTCGAAGAGTCAGTCTAGCATTCAACCTCACTCCTTCAAGGGAAGTGTGGGGCTCTGATATGCTTGATAATGTGGAAAACCTTGTCACTCCATACCTGGTGATTCGGGATGTGTGTTGCTTGGCAGTGTACGATGAGTCCTTCTTGCGTTGAACCTCACTCCTTCAATGGAAGTGTGGGGCTCTGATTTGCTTGACAATGTGCGGAAGCCTTTTCCCCCCTTACCTGGTGATTCGGGATGTGTGTTGCTTGGCAGTGTACGATGACTCCTTCTTGCGTTCAACTCCACTCCTTCAAGGGAAGTTGGGGCTCTGATATGCTTGAAAATGCCGGCAGCCAAGTGACTCCATGCCCGCTGATCCGGGTTGTGTGTTGCTTGGCAGTGAACGAGTCGATGAGTCAGTCTAGCATTCAACCTCACTCCTTCAAGGGAAGTGTGGGGCTCTTATATGCTTGATAATGCGGGGCAGCCAAGTGACTCCATGCCCGGTAATTCGGTGTGTGCGTTGCTTGGCAGTGAACGAGTCGATGAGTCAGTCTAGCATTCAACCTCACTCCATCAAGGGAAGTGTTGGGCTCTGATATGCTGGATAATGTGGGGAAGCCTTGTCACTCCATACCTCGTGATTCGGGATGTGTGTTGCTTGGCAGTGTACGATGAGTCCTTCTTGCGTTGAACCTCACTCTTTCAATGGAAGTGTGGGGCTCTGATTTGCTTGACAACGTGCGGAAGCCTTGTCCCCCCTTACCTGGTGATTCGGGATGTGTGTTGCTTGGCAGTGTACTATGACTCCTTCTTGCGTTCACCCTCACATCTTCAATGGAAGTGTGGGGCTCTGATATGCTTGACAATGTGGGGAGACCTTGTCACTCCATACCTGGTGATTCGGGATGTGTGTTGCTTGGCAGTGTACGATGAGTCCTTCTTGCGTTGAACCTCACTCCTTCAATGGAAGTGTGGGGCTCTGATTTGCTTGACAATGTGGGAAAGCCTTGTCACCCCATACCTGGTGATTCGGGTTGTGTGTTCCTTGGCAGTGTACGATGACTCCTTCTTGCGTTCAACTCCACTCCTTCAAGGGAAGTGTTGGGCTCTGATATGCTTGATAATGCCGGGCAGCCGAGTGACTCCATGCCCGCTGATCCGGGTTGTGTTGTGCTTGGCAGTGAACGAGTCGAAGAGTCAGTCTAGCATTCAACCTCACTCCTTCAAGGGAAGTGTGGGGCTCTGATATGCTTGATAATGTGGGGAAGCCTTGTCACTCCATACCTGGTGATTCGGGATGTGTGTTGCTTGGCAGTGTACGATGAGTCCTTCTTCAGTTCAACCTCACTCCTTCAATGGAAGTGTGGGGCTCTGATATGCTTGATAATGAGGGGCAGCCAAGTGACTCCATGCCCGGTAATTCGGTATGTGCGTTGCTTTGCGGTGAACGTGTCGATGAATCAGTCTTGCATTCAACCTCACTCCTTCAAGGAAAGTGTGGGGCTCTGATATGCTTGATGATGTGGGGAAGCCTTGTCAACCCATACCTGGTGATTCGGGATGTGTGTTGCTTGGCAGTGTACGATGACTCCTTCTTGCGTTCAACTACACTCCTTCAAGGGAAGTGTGGGGCTCTGATATGCTTGAAAATGCCGGGCAGCCAAGGGACTCCATGCCCGCTGATCCGGGTTGTGTGTTGCTTGGCAGTGAACGAGTCGATGAGTCAGTCTAGCATTCAACCTCACTCCTTCAATGGAAGTGTGGGGCTCTGATATGCTTGATAATGCGGGGCAGCCAAGTGACTCCATGCCCGGTAATTCGGTGTGTGCGTTGTTTGGCAGTGAACGAGTCGATGGGTCAGTCTAGCATTCAACCTCACTCCTTCAAGGGAAGTGTGGGGCTCTGATATGCTTGACAATGTGGGAAAGCCTTGTCACCCCATACCTGGTGATTCGGGATGTGTGTTGCTTGGCAGTGTACGATGACTCCTTCTTGCGTTCAACTCCACTCCTTCAAGGGAAGTGTGGGGCTCTGATATGCTTGATAATGCCGGGCAGCCGAGTGACTCCATGCCCGCTGATCCGGGTTGTGTTTTGCTTGGCAGTGAACGAGTCGAAGAGTCAATCTAGCATTCAACCTCACTCCTTCAAGGGAATTGTGGGGCTCTGATATGCTTGATAATGTGGCGAAGCCTTGTCACTCCATACCTGGTGATTCGGGATGTGTGTTGCTTGGCAGTGTACGATGAGTCCTTCTTGCGTTCAACCCCACTCCTTCAAGGGAAGTGTGGGGCTCTGATATGCTTGATAATGCGGGGCAGCCAAGTGACTCCATGCCCGGTGATCCGGGTTGTGTGTTGCTTGGCAATGAACGAGTCGATGAGTCAGTCTAGCATTCAACCTCACTCCTTCAAGGGAAGTGTGGGGCTCTGATATGTGTGTAGCTTGGCAGTGTACGATGACTCCTTCTTGCGTTCAACTCCACTCCTTCAAGGGAAGTGCGGGGCTCTGATATGCTTGATAATGCCGGGCAGCCGAGTGACTCCATGCCCGTTGATCCGGGTTGTGTTTTGCTTGGCAGTGAATGAGTCGATGAGTCAGTCTAGCATTCAACCTCACTCCTTCAATGGAAGTGTGGGCTCTGATATGCTTGATAATGCGGGGCAGCCAAGTGACTCCATGCCCGGTAATTCGGTATGTGCGTTGCTTGGCAGTGAACGAGTCGATGAGTCAGTCTAGCATTCAACCTCACTCCTTCAAGGGAAGTGTGGGGCTCTGATATGCTTGACAATGTGGGGAAGCCTCGTCACCCCATACCTGGTGATTCGGGATGTGTGTTGCTTGGCAGTGTACGATGACTTCTTCTTGCGTTCAACTCCACTCCTTCAAGGGAAGTGTGGGGCTCTGATATGCTTGCTGGTGATTCGGGATGTGTGTTGCTTGGCAGTGTACGATGAGTCCTTCTTGCGTTCAACCCCACTCCTTCAAGGGAAGTGTGGGGCTCTGATATGCTTGATAATGCGGGGCAGCCAAGTGACTCCATGCCCGGTGATCCGGGTTGTGTGTTGCTTGGCAATGAACGAGTCGATGAGTCAGTCTAGCATTCAACCTCACTCCTTCAAGGGAAGTGTGGGGCTCTGATATGTGTGTAGCTTGGCAGTGTACGATGACTCCTTCTTGCGTTCAACTCCACTCCTTCAAGGGAAGTGCGGGGCTCTGATATGCTTGATAATGCCGGGCAGCCGAGTGACTCCATGCCCGTTGATCCGGGTTGTGTTTTGCTTGGCAGTGAATGAGTCGATGAGTCAGTCTAGCATTCAACCTCACTCCTTCAATGGAAGTGTGGGCTCTGATATGCTTGATAATGCGGGGCAGCCAAGTGACTCCATGCCCGGTAATTCGGTATGTGCGTTGCTTGGCAGTGAACGAGTCGATGAGTCAGTCTAGCATTCAACCTCACTCCTTCAAGGGAAGTGTGGGGCTCTGATATGCTTGACAATGTGGGGAAGCCTTGTCACCCCATACCTGGTGATTCGGGATGTGTGTTGCTTGGCAGTGTACGATGACTCCTTCTTGCGTTCAACTCCACTCCTTCAAGG
Source organism: Sycon ciliatum (assembly GCF_964019385.1). Classification (NCBI taxonomy): domain Eukaryota; kingdom Metazoa; phylum Porifera; class Calcarea; order Leucosolenida; family Sycettidae; genus Sycon; species Sycon ciliatum. Next base: position 19,787,976 of record NC_088653.1, read on the forward strand.
GAAGTGTGGGGCTCTGATATGCTTGATAATGCCGGGCAGCCGAGTGACTCCATGCCCGCTGATCCGGGTTGTGTTTTGCTTGGCAGTGAACGAGTCGAAGAGTCAGTCTAGCATTCAACCTCACTCCTTCAAGGGAATTGAGGGGCTCTGATATGCTTGATAATGTGGGGAAGCCTTGTCACTCCATACCTGGTGATTCGGGATGTGTGTTGCTTGGCAGTGTACGATGAGTCCTTCTTGCGTTCAACCCCACTCCTTCAAGGGAAGTGTGGGGCTCTGATATGCTTGATAATGCGGGGCAGCCAAGTGACTCCATGCCCGGTGATCCGGGTTGTGTGTTGCTTGGCAATGAACGAGTCGATGAGTCAGTCTAGCATTCAACCTCACTCCTTCAAGGGAAGTGTGGGGCTCTGATATGTGTGTAGCTTGGCAGTGTACGATGACTCCTTCTTGCGTTCAACCCCACTCCTTCAAGGGAAGTGCGGGGCTCTGATATGCTTGATAATGCCGGGCAGCCGAGTGACTCCATGCCCGTTGATCCGGGTTGTGTTTTGCTTGGCAGTGAATGAGTCGATGAGTCAGTCTAGCATTCAACCTCACTCCTTCAATGGAAGTGTGGGCTCTGATATGCTTGATATTGCGGGGCAGCCAAGTGACTCCATGCCCGGTAATTCGGTATGTGCGTTGCTTGGCAGTGAACGAGTCGATGAGTCAGTCTAGCATTCAACCTCACTCCTTCAAGGGAAGTGTGGGGCTCTGATATGCTTGACAATGTGGGGAAGCCTTGTCACCCCATACCTGGTGATTCGGGATTTGTGTTGCTTGGCAGTGTACGATGACTCCTTCTTGCGTTCAACTCCACTCCTTCAAAGGAAGTGTGGGGCTCTGATATGCTTGATAATGCCGGGCAGCCGAGTGACTCCATGCCCGCTGATCCGGGTTGTGTGTTGCTTGGCAGTGAACGAGTCGAAGAGTCAGTCTAGCATTCAACCTCACTCCTTCAAGGGAAGTGTGGGGCTCTGATATGCTTGATAATGTGGGGAAGCCTTGTCACTCCATACCTGGTGATTCGGGATGTGTGTTGCTTGGCAGTGTACGATGAGTCCTTCTTGCGTTGAACCTCACTCCTTCAATGGAAGTGTGGGGCTCTGATTTGCTTGACAATGTGCGGAAGCCTTTTCCCCCCTTATCTGGTGATTCGGGATGTGTGTTGCTTGGCAGTGTACGATGACTCCTTCTTGCGTTCAACTCCACTCCTTCAAGGGAAGTTGGGGCTCTGGTATGCTTGAAAATGCCGGGCAGCCAAGTGACTCCATGCCCGCTGATCCGGGATGTGTGTTGCTTGGCAGTGTACTATGACTCCTTCTTGCGTTCACCCTCACTCCTTCAATGGAAGTGTGGGGCTCTGATATGCTTGACAATGTGGGGAGACCTTGTCACCCCATACCTGGTGATTCGGGATGTGTGTTGCTTGGCAGTGTACGATGACTCCTTCTTGCGTTCAACTCCACTCCTTCAAGGGAAGTGTGGGGCTCTGATATGCTTGATAATGCTGGGCAGCCGAGTGACTCCATGCCCGCTGATCCGGGTTGTGTGTTGCTTGGCAGTGAACGAGTCGAAGAGTCAGTCTACCATTCAACCTCACTCCTTCAAGGGAAGTGTGGGGCTCTGATATGCTTGATAATGTGGGGAAGCCTTGTCACTCCATACCTGGTGATTCGGGATGTGTGTTGCTTGGCAGTGTACGATGAGTCCTTCTTCAGTTCCACCTCACTCCTTCAAGGGAAGTGTGGGGCTCTGATATGCTTGATAATGAGGGGCAGCCAAGTGACTCCATGCCCGGTAATTCGGTATGTGCGTTGCTTTGCGGTGAACGAGTCGATGAGTCAGTCTTGCATTCAACCTCACTCTTTCAAGGGAAGTGTGGGGCTCTGATATGCTTGATGATGTGGGGAAGCCTTGTCAACCCATACCTGGTGATTCGGGATGTGTGTTGCTTGGCAGTGTACGATGACTCCTTCTTGCGTTCAACTCCACTCCTTCAAGGGAAGTGTGGGGCTCTGATATGCTTGAAAATGCCGGGCAGCCAAGGGACTCCATGCCCGCTGATCCGGGTTGTGTGTTGCTTGGCAGTGAACGAGTCGATGAGTCAGTCTAGCATTCAACCTCACTCCTTCAATGGAAGTGTGGGGCTCTGATATGCTTGATAATGCGGGGCAGCCAAGTGACTCCATGCCCGGTAATTCGGTGTGTGCGTTGTTTGGCAGTGAACGAGTCGATGAGTCAGTCTAGCATTCAACCTTACTCCTTCAAGGGAAGTGTGGGGCTCTGATATGCTTGACAATGTGGGAAAGCCTTGTCACCCCATACCTGGTGATTCGGGATGTGTGTTGCTTGGCAGTGTACGATGACTCCTTCTTGCGTTCAACTCCACTCCTTCAAGGGAAGTGTTGGGCTCTGATATGCTTGATAATGCCGGGCAGCCGAGTGACTCCATGCCCGTTGATTTGGGTTGTGTTTTGCTTGGCAGTGAATGAGTCGAAGAGTCAGTCTAGCATTCAACCTCACTCCTTCCAGGGAAGTGTGGGGCTCTGATATGCTTGACAATGTGGGGAAGCCTTGTCACTCCATACCTGGTGATTCGGGATGTGTGTTGCTTGGCAGTGTACGATGAGTCCTTCTTGCGTTCAACCCCACTCCTTCAAGGGAAGTGTGGGGCTCTGATATACTTGATAATGCTGGGCAGCCGAGTGACTCCATGCCCGCTGATCCGGGTTGTGTGTTGCTTGGCAGTGAACGAGTCGAAGAGTCAGTCTAGCATTCAACCTCACTCCTTCAAAGGAAGTGTGGGGCTCTGATATGCTTGATAATGTGGGGAAGCCTTGTCACTCCATACCTGGTGATTCGGGATGTGTGTTGCTTGGCAGTGTACGATGAGTCCTTCTTGCGTTCAACCTCACTCCTTCAAGGGAAGTGTGGGACTCTGATATGCTTGATAATGCGGGGCAGCCAAGTGACTCCATGCCCGTTAATTCGGTGCGTGCGTTGCTTGGCAGTGAACGAGTCGATGAGTCAGTCTTGCATTCAACCACACTCCTTCAAGGGAAGTGTGGGGCTCTGATATGCTTGATAATGTGGGGAAGCCTTGCCACTCCATACCTGGTGATTCGGGATGTGTGTTGCTTGGCAGTGTACGATGAGTCCTTCTTCAGTTCAACCTCACTCCTTCAATGGAAGTGTGGGGCTCTGATATGCTTGATAATGAGGGGCAGCCAAGTGACTCCATGCCCGGTAATTCGGTATGTGCGTTGCTTTGCAGTGAACGTGTCGATGAGTCAGTCTTGCATTCAACCTCACTCCTTCAAGGGAAGTGTGGGGCTCTGATATGCTTGATGATGTGGGGAAGCCTTGTCAACCCACACCTGGTGATTCGGGATGTGTGTTGCTTGGCAGTGTACGATGACTCCTTCTTGCGTTCAACTCCACTCCTTCAAGGGAAGTGTGGGGCTCTGATATGCTTGAAAATGCCGGGCAGCCAAGGGACTCCATGCCCGCTGATCCGGGTTGTGTGTTGCTTGGCAGTGAACGAGTCGATGAGTCAGTCTAGCATTCAACCTCACTCCTTCAATGGAAGTGTGGGGCTCTGATATGCTTGATAATGCGGGGCAGCCAAGTGACTCCATGCCCGGTAATTCGGTGTGTGCGTTGTTTGGCAGTGAACGAGTCGATGAGTCAGTCTAGCATTCAACCTCACTCCTTCAAGGGAAGTGTGGGGCTCTGATATGCTTGACAATGTGGGAAAGCCTTGTCACCCCATACCTGGTGATTCGGGATGTGTGTTGCTTGGCAGTGTACGATGACTCCTTCTTGCGTTCAACTCCACTCCTTCAAGGGAAGTGTGGGGCTCTGATATGCTTGATAATGCCGGGCAGCCGAGTGACTCCATGCCCGCTGATCCGGGTTGTGTTTTGCTTGGCAGTGAACGAGTCGAAGAGTCAGTCTAGCATTCAACCTCACTCGTTCAAGGGAAGTGTGGGGCTCTGATATGCTTGATAATGTGGGGAAGCCTTGTCACTCCATACCTGGTGATTCGGGATGTGTGTTGCTTGGCAGTGTACGATGAGTCCTTCTTGCGTTCAACCCCACTCCTTCAAGGGAAGTGTGGGGCTCTGATATGCTTGATAATGCGGGGCAGCCAAGTGACTCCATGCCCGGTGATCCGGGTTGTGTGTTGCTTGGCAATGAACGAGTCGATGAGTCAGTCTAGCATTCAACCTCACTCCTTCAAGGGAAGTGTGGGGCTCTGATATGTGTGTAGCTTGGCAGTGTACGATGACTCCTTCTTGCGTTCAACTCCACTCCTTCAAGGGAAGTGCGGGGCTCTGATATGCTTGATAATGCCGGGCAGCCGAGTGACTCCATGCCCGTTGATCCGGGTTGTGTTTTGCTTGGCAGTGAATGAGTCGAAGAGTCAGTCTAGCATTCAACCTCACTCCTTCCAGGGAAGTGTGGGGCTCTGATATGCTTGACAATGTGGGGAAGCCTTGTCACTCCATACCTGGTGATTCGGGATGTGTGTTGCTTGGCAGTGTACGATGAGTCCTTCTTGCGTTCAACCCCACTCCTTCAAGGGAAGTGTGGGGCTCTGATATGCTTGATAATGCCGGGCAGCCAAGTGACTCCATGCCCGGTGATCCGGGTTGTGTGTTGCTTGGCAGTGAACGAGTCGATGAGTTAGTCTAGCATTCAACCTCACTCCTTCAAGGGAAGTGCGGGGCTCTGATATGCTTGATAATGTGGGGAAGCCTTGTCACTCCTGGTGATTCGGGATGTGTGTTGCTTGGCAGTGTACGACGAGTCCTTCTTGCGTTAAACCTCACTCCTTCAATGGAAGTGTGGGGCTCTGATTTGCTTGACAATGTGCGGAAGCCTTGTCCCCCCTTACCTGGTGATTCGGGATGTGTGTTGCTTGGCAGTGTACGATGACTCCTTCTTGCGTTCAACTCCACTCCTTCAAGGGAAGTGTGGGGCTCTGATATGCTTGAAAATGCCGGGCAGCCAAGTGACTCCATGCCCGCTGATCCGGGTTGTGTGTTGCTTGGCAGTGAACGAGTCGATGAGTCAGTCTAGCATTCAACCTCACTCCTTCAAGGGAAGTGTGGGGCTCTGATATGCTTGATAATGCGGGGCAGCCAAGTGACTCCATGCCCGGTAATTCGGTGTGTGCGTTGCTTGGCAGTGAACGAGTCGATGAGTCAGTCTAGCATTCAACCTCACTCCTTCAAGGGAAGTGTGGGGCTCTGATATGCTGGATAATGTGGGGAAGCCTTGTCACTCCATACCTGGTGATTCGGGGTGTGTGTTGCTTGGCAGTGTAATATGACTCCTTCTTGCGTTCACCCTCACTCCTTCAAGGGAAGTGTGGGGCTCTGATATGCTTGACAATGTGGGGAAGCCTTGTCACCCCATACCTGGTGATTCGGGATGTGTGTTGCTTGGCAGTGTACGATGACTCCTTCTTGCGTTCAACTCCACTCCTTCAAGGGAAGTGTGGGGCTCTGATATGCTTGATAATGCCGGGCAGCCGAGTGACTCCATGCCCGCTGATGCGGGTTGTGTGTTGCTTGGCAGTGAACGAGTCGAAGAGTCAGTCTAGCATTCAACCTCACTCTTTCAAGGGAAGTGTGGGGCTCTGATATGCTTGATAATGTGGGAAAGCCTTGTCACTCCATACCTGGTTATTCGGGATGTGTGTTGCTTGGCAGTGTACGATGAGTCTTTCTTGCGTTCAACGTCACTCCTTCAAGGGAAGTGTGGGGCTCTGATATGCTTGATAATGCGAGACAGCCGAGTGACTCCATGCCCGGTGATTCGGGTTGTGTGTTGCTTGGCATTGAACGAGTTGATCAGTCAGTCTTGCATTCAACCTCACTCCTTCAAGGGAAGTGTGGGGCTCTGATAGGCTTGATAATCTTCGGCAGCCAAATGGCTTCATGCTCAGTGACTCGGGATGTGTGTTGATAGGCAGTGACCAAGTCGATGAGTGAGTAATGCATTTAACCTCACTCCTTCAAGGGAAGTGTGAGGCCCTGATATGCTTGACAATGAGGGAAGCCTTGTAACTCCATACCTGGTGATTCAGGATGCGTGTTCCTTAGCAGTGAACGATGAGTCCTTCTTCCGTTCATCCTAACTCTTTCAAGGGAAGTGTGGGGCTCTGACTTGCTTGATAATGCGGGGCAGCCAAGTGACTTCATCCCCGTGATCCGGGTTGTGTGTTGCTTGGCTGTGAACGAGTCTATGAGTCAGTCTAACATCAAATATCTGGCGATACTTTGTCTAAATAGGCAAAACACTTAGGGTCCAGCAATTCGATTGTGGAGTCTGATCCTCTGTGTGCCTGTCTCTCCCTCTCTCTCTGTCTCTGTCCCTGTCTCTCTCTCCCTGTCTCTCCCTTTCTGTCTCTCTTTGTCTGTCTGTCTCTCTCTCTGTCCCCTCTCTCTCTCACTCTCTCTCTCTCTCTCTTTTACGGCGTCACCGAGGTCTGCTGCGGCGTGATCTTGATCTGCTACAGCGTCATGGAGGTCGGCTACAGCGTCATGGAGGTCGGCTACAGCGTCATGGAGGTCGGCTACAGCGTCATGGAGGTCGGCTACAGCGTCATGAAGGTCCGCTGCAGCGTCATGGAGGTCTGCTACAGCGTCATGAAGGTCTGCTGCAGCGTCATCGAGGTCTGCTACAGCTTCATGGAGGTCTGCTACAGTGTCAACAAAATCTGCTGCAGAAGCATCGAAGATGCCATCCACACGTGATGCTGGCTTCCGTTGCTCATCGGACTGGTAAGTTAGCTCGCAATATGTTTGCTTTAAAAATGTTTGAAATGCTTACAGGGCACTGGTAGCCTGTCACAACCGTTTACGCACGTGTACATCAAATATCTGCAACACAATATGTCTTAATAAGCAAACCACTTAGGGCCCAGCAATTCTAGTTTGGAGTCTGATCCTCTGTCTGCCTGATTCTCTCTCTCTCTCTCTCTCTCTCTCTCTCTCTCGCTTTCTCTCTCTTTCTCTCTCTCTCTCTCTCTCTCTCTCTCTCTCGCTCTGTCTCGCTGTCTCTTTCTCTCCCTCTTTCTCTCTCTCTGTGTCTCTCTCTGTCTCTCTCTCTGTCTCTCTCTCTGTCTCTCCCTCTGTCTCGCTGTCTCTCTCTTTCTCTCTCTCTCTGTCTCTCTCTCTCTGTCTCTCTCTCTCTCTCTCTCTCTCTCTCTCTCTCTCTCTCTCTCTCTCTCTCTCTCTCTCTCTCTCTCTCTCTCTCTCTGTGTCTCTCTCTGTCTCTCTCTCTCTCTCTCTCTCTCTCTCTCTGTCTCTCTCTCTCTGTCTCTCTCTCTCTCTCTCCCGCTCGCTCTCATTTTCGCTTTCTCTCTTCCTCTCTCTCTCTCTCTCTCTCTCTCTCTCTCTCTCTCTCTCTCTCTCTCTCTCTCTCTCTCTCTCTCTCTCTCTCTCTCTCTCTCTCTCTCTCTCTCTCTCTTACTCTTACTCTCTCTCTTACCCTCTCTCTCTCTCTCTCTCTCTCTCTCTCTCTCTCTCTCTCTCTCTCTCTCTCTCTCTCTCTCTCTCTCACACACACACACACACTTCGGTGATGTGGCTGGACCCCTCGTGGAAATCCCTTTTGTTTGGTGGTACTGGTAACGATTTGAAATTTCTTCTTCCGTCAACCCTTGACGTACTACCTTCTCCGACGAACCTTCACCGTTGGGGAAACACGGTAGTTGATCCGTACTGTAGTTTGTGCCATGCATGGGCCTGTACCACGCACCACATGCTTGGCACATGCCGCGTAGCACTGGACCAGGGACGTTACACCTGGAGGCACGACAACGTACTCTGGGTCATCGTCAGGAACATGCGTGAGGAGATTCGAATCCGCACTGCTGCAAACACCGTACAAACCGAAATTCTAATGAGCTTGACTTTATCTCGTTTTGAAATGCGGGAGAGAAGCCAGTTCGCGTTCAGCCAGACGAAAGTTGGTTACGACTGATCTGCTGTCAGCGGCCTCAGACTGGAAACATCTTGTCGACTCAGTGCAACGATTTCTTTCCCTAGCTGTGTTGCACTTACCACCCTAAGACCAGATATAGTTCTGTACTCTACGAGTCGTAGGATTGTATTCTGGATGGAGTTGACAGTTTGTGCTGAGGACAGATTCAGTGTTAGTAACCAGGACAGGCGGCATGCAGATCTGGCCGATCAATGCCGAGCAAATGGGTGGCAGGTTGTTTGTTTTTTGGTTGAGGTAGGTGTGCGTGCTTTCAATGAACTTCAATGTCCACAACAGTAGTTTTCAGCAACAAAAAAAAAACAGAAAAGAAAATGTGTATGAGCAGAGCTGTGAAGCCAAGACATCACTGATGGCATCAAGAAAAAATAAACAAAGACAAGAAGACGCAGCCGAAAAGGTGTGAAACACTTCTTGTCTACTCGCATTTTTTGAAATGCACTCTCTCCAGGACGGCGATTGGGAGGCCACAAGAATATGCTGAATTCACGCTGTTTATGTCTTCATTTTCAACTTCCTCCGCAGACGTGCATCAAACTGGACAGTGGACAAGTGCAACACACCATCGCTATTCCAACCACCGACTGTGATGCAGTGGGCATCGGCATTCAGCTGGGGATCGGACACAGAGCAGAGTTGCGGACATGCAAGCCCAGTGCACACATACTGCGTGGAGGAGACAAACTTCACTTTGGTTGCCCTTCATGGAGCGTTGGAAGAGTAAGTCGTAAGATGGCTTTGACGTGATCTTCTAGTCTTGTAGATGACATTCAGCTAGTACATATCCTGCTAAGTGTAGTTGTGATACTTCCAATGCTGTCAATAGTCAGTGTGTTTACTGCAGTTGCGCTCGGTGAAATCCGACATGAAATGTATATTTGGCGCCCCGTACCGATGAGGCCCTCGACCATGTTGACACAATGTTAAGCGCGATGCACATTATCGTTTCTGCGACGTGATGAGCGACGAGCAATGTGATCGACAGTCATTTTCTGCAAAACTTTGCATTGAAGGCTGTCGCAGCTCCGCCGGGGAAATGAGCCAAGTTCAACTTCTGCGACGAGCGATGCGCAACACTTTCTACACGGCAGGCGCACGTGACACATGTTTTGCGGCTCGCGTACGGTTTTGGACTGAGCGTGCCCTCCTGGATTTCGCTGGAATGTGCCGTGCATTGTGCATCGAAGATTCTTTGCACGATATGAAAAGGCTGTCACTCGACGCTCATCGCCTCGGAGAAGTGATATAGTGCATCGCGCTTTAGTTGTACAAGTACTGGTGTGCATGTCCAGCTGTACATTCATGCATATACTGTAATGCTGTGTGAGGCTTATCCTGTAAAACATGCAGGAAGTCGCAAAAGTTGCACTTTGGTCAACTACTGTGGCAATGGCCTTGCGACTGCATGTGACTGTACGCAATGAGCATTTCCTTTTCTCGAGTATCACATGTCACATGTCACTTCACAAAATATTCATAGTGATAGTGTCAATGGTGCTTCAAACGAGGTTCTCGAGAATAACGCGGCCATTTCATTCTGTGTGAGCCTGGCGAATGCCATACTAGTAATATGCTGTGGAAGTGCTGACATCACGCTGCTTGAACACTCATACTTACACAAAACACGAAAAAAGTGAAGTAGGTCCAGTTTGGATTTGTCGTAACTCAAAGTTTCATGCCACTGCAATCATCAGACAACTGATACTAAAAACCTAAGACTAGTCATTATGAATCAAATCATGCGTGATACTTAGCACTTAGATTGACATTACTCTACTCGATTCAACGAGTGAAGGCCAATATCATACAGATGTTATGGATGATGTGAGCGATAAGTAATGGGATCATGTTGGCACTGACATATGTCAAACTAGTCATGGTTGTGATGGGTAAATATAAATATTAGCACTGATGTATGCCAAAACCAGTCATGACTGTGCCAGGTACTGTCCTTGCGTGGCAGCTACGACTGGCTGCTACTTGATCGACTATGTCACTCTAGGTGTGAAGTTTTTTTATCTACTTCCTCCACGTCATTAAAATTGTTGCTTCCCAGAGCGATTTTTCGAATCTATTCTGTCCACTCGAAGGGCAAAGAAATCAGCTAGAAATTGAGGCAGAGTATTGTCGACGGACGGGCTTTAGTTTGCGGCCTGCGCATAAGACATGCTAGCCAGTTCAGACCGTAATACTGGTGATACTGGTGGTACTGGTGGTACTGGTGATACTGGTGATACTGGTGGTACTGGTGGGTGGAACTGTACATAATCAGTCCAGTATGGCCGCACTCTCCGAACAGGTGTTGATCTTCTGCATTCGATTGTATAGTATACCGTACTGCAGATGAGTAGTAACTCAATCTAAACTCCCACATCACACATGCTGTGATGTGGGAGCTGTGAGTCCCTGACACAGCAGCAGCAGCAGGGATGGTGATGGTGATTTATTCACTGTACTTTACGGTAGAACAGGGTTGCCGGGGTTGCCACGCTACAAGAACATGTCAAATTCTCATTTTGTAGTATAGCGTCAATCATATCCCAACCCTTCTGGGCAGACATTGTTCAGAAGGAGCTCAGATGGGGAAAATGTTCGTATAATAAGAGAGTGACATCGGGCTCATACAAGGACTATGTACATGTACATGCATGCCATACAGTTTCATCATCGAAAATGCATACCACCATACATTGACGACGGGCATTCTAGCAGCACACACTAACCTGGTATATCTACAGACTACACGACTGCACTGGTGAACTCAAGTACTGCATTGTGCATCTTTTTATTGCTTATATTTTCGAAACTTTGGAGGAACTGCCGTTCCGGGTAATCGGCCTTCCGGCTGCCATTCCGATACTTGATCTTGCGGATAGATGATGTGGGGATAATTTATGTTCCACTGTATTCGTGTGATATTTTTCTTTGCCTTCAGACGTGCATCGGACTGAACTGTTCACGCTATTGCTGCTGCAAACATCTACAGTGATGCAGTGGACATCAACGATCAACCTTTAATTTTGCATGTGTCTAAAAAAATATGTTTTCCAAGTGTGCCGCTTGTTGCCGCTTGTTGCCGCTATCTTGGTTGTTGTGTGTGGATCATGGCCGTCGTTATGTAATAGCAGTGGGCTTGTGCGTATGTGTGTGTGTGTGCTGAGGAGATGCTCCCCGCATGAAACTAACGGTTGCCAGCATGACTGCTTGTACACCACGGCCTTACAAGAAGCGCAACATGTATGCTTCCCCTATCGTCAACCACTCCGCAGTTTACAGCTTGTTAAATTATAATGCCGGGAGAGCTGCGTGATTGGATGTGACATTGTAGCTTGTAAGGTGCAGTGTACCTTGCTTCGGCGGCATTGTACTGTGCAGGGCCACGGGGGCCTTCCTGCCGCTTGGAATGTACACCCTATGCTACTGTCATATTCGTGTAGTCGTGCGGTACAATTCTATTGTTAGCAGTAAGGTGTGTCTGTGTGTGTGTGTGTGTGTGAGAGCGATGGGAGAAAGGAGATATTTGGATGTAACGGCATTCAGTGTCTGATTTGAATGCTGCTTGAAGTAGGGTTGTGATTGGGTACTAGGGTATCCATACTGGTATGGTTGCCTCCACGGAATTGCAGCCTTTAGCAGAGTGTGCTTGTGTGTGTGGGGGGGGGGGGCTATGCATCCCTGTAGAGTTGGAGAGTTGCTCAATGAAATCCTTTCCCTTGAGTCAAGTAGACGCTGCCCTATTCGCAGCCTGGTGATCACAGGTCTAGGGCAACATACTTTTTAAGTGACTCGTTTGTGGGATTTAACTACACGGTAAAGGAGGTAGGACTTCATCCCTCAGCAATCCTTCTTAGCGTGCTGGTGACCGAAGTCCCTACTCGTACTGAACTCTGATTGATTGATTGAATTTTAGAATTCTCCAAGCCGACAAAGAGAATTCTAATGCCGGGAGAGCTGGGTGATTGGATGTGCCATCGTAGCTTGTAAGGTGCAGTGTACCATGCTTCTGCGGCATTGTACTGTGCAGGGCCTCGGGGGCTTTCCTGCCGCTTGGAATGTACACCCTATGCTACTGTCATATTCGTGTAGTTGTGCGGTACAATTCTATTGTTAGCAGTCAGGTGTGTCTGTGGGTGTGTGCGTGTGAGTGAGAGCGATGGCAGAAATTAGATATTTGGGTATCTGGCTCGAGTGCTGTTTGAAATAGGGTTGTGATTGGGTACTAGGGTATGCGTCCCTGCTTCAGGCAGAGTGTTGCTCAAAACCATGCCAGCTAGAGACACTGAGACACCGAAAACAGTCCTTCCTACTTCCTCATACTGAACTCTGATTGACTGAATTTTAGAATTCTCTAAGCCGGCGGAGAGAATTCTGAAATGATTGGTCAACCGCCCTCAGCCAATCAGAGTTCAGCAAGTGTTTTCTTCTTGGCCTGCTGATGTCTGAACTCTTGTTGTTTCTGCATGAGGGAAGAATGGCTGAACTCTTGTTGTTTCTGCATGAGCAAGGAGAAACAAGCCCGGAGAAAAAATCTAAAATTCTGGCACTGCACTTCACACCTGAAATGACTGGCCAACCGCCCTCGGCCAATCAGAGAGCAGCAAGTGTTCTCACGAAGAAACAACAAGAGTTCAGCCATCAGCAGGCCAAGAAGCAAACACTTGCTGCCCTCTGATTGGTGGCTGAACTCTTGTTGTTTCTTCGTGAGGAAGGAGAAAAAGGCCTGGAGAAAAAAAATCTAAAATTCTGGCCATCCCAAACCCCGACCACCATCCCCTCCCGGAATGATTACTTTTATAGCCTATCCTGGCACTGCACTTCACACCTGAAATGACTGGCCAACCGCCCTCGGCCAATCAGAGAGCAGCAAGTGTTTGCTTCTTGGCCTGCTGATGGCTGAACTCTTGTTGTTTCTTCGTGAGGAAGGAGAAACAGGCCTGGAGAAAAAAATCTAAAACCCCGACCACCACCCCCTCCCGAATGATTACTTTTATAGCCTATCCTGGCACTGCACTTCACACCTGAAATGACTGGCCAACCGCCCTCGGCCAATCAGAGAGCAGCAAGTGTTTGCTTCTTGGCCTGCTGATTTTCTGCAGGCCTGTTTCTCCTTCCTCAAACTCTTGTTGTTTCTTCGTGAGGAAGGAGAAACAGGCCTGCAGAAAAAAATCTAAAATTCTGGCCATCCCAAACCCCGACCACCATCCCCTCCTGGAATGATTACTTTTATAGCCCATCCTGGCACTGCACTTCACACCTGAAATGACTGGCCAGCCGCCCTCGGCCAATCAGAGAGCAGCAAGTGTTTGCTTCTTGGCCTCACTTATCCATCTCACCGTGCTGGACATGGCAATCTTGGCTGAGGTATCAAAAAGTTGGAAACTCAAGTTTACAAGGTTTTGTCTAGACCAAGTAGGAGTTTTGCCCGTTGGCAACAGTAAATTCAAGTTTACAAGGTTTTGTCTAGACCGAGTAGGAGTTTTTCCCGTGAGCAACAGTAAATAACGTATACCAAGGTCATCACAAATCTCCATACATAAAGTCTACTACATTGGCACCAGCAATGCAATACAGTTTATAATCCGGTTGAGTGCGGGCCAGCGGATTTTGTCCCGAGACCAAAGCAGTCGAGTGTGCACATCCTTGACAGCCTGGCAGTATCTTATTCATAGGAGTGAAGTACAAGTTCCATTATAATCCAAAAGGCCACTCATCACAATACAATCAAGTGCTTGTCATATTTCGCTATACCAGACACTATGTATCTGCACAGTAACACAAGGCATATGTATACAGTCAACTTCGTGTATAACGATACTCGGCGGGGCATCAGAAAAGTGTCCTTATTCGCGAAGTGTCGTTATACCCGAAGTCCCATTATATGTATTACAGTTGGATGTGACTTTGCTCTGGGCATAGAAATTCTGTCGTTATTCGCGAATTGTCGTTATATCCGCAGTCGTTATTAGCGAAGTTGACTGTATTCTAAAACGCCAAGCAGTGTGCGGGCTAACAAGCACAAAAAAACCGTATGCATGTGCGTGCATGCGGAGTGTTCTTGTAATGTCCAGGTACCTTGTCCACTCTTCCTTACAGAAACATGTTCAGATGTAATTGAAGCTGGTCGAGATCCTGTTCATTTGGCTCCCGGTCTGCAGGGTTGTGGTTGGAAATTCTTTGCACAGCCTTTTGCTTGTATTCATCATTGCCCAACTTTCATCACCACAACTAGAGTGTCTCAGCTGGCCTCCTCCTGAGAAAAACGAGAGTAAAGAACAAGAAAAATACACCCGTGCATAAACACGCGCATGCACAAGTGCACACATTTATACACACACGCACGCACACACACATACATACACACACACACACACATACACACACACACATACACACACACATGATACACACATACATGTACACACACGTTTGTAATTGTAGTTGCTCACTTCCATAACTGGTCACATGGGTCTCCCCAGGAGAGAGAGGAGAGAGACGAAAAAGGAATCTTTGAAAGATGACTCAATTGGCTATTAAACCGCTTAACGACCGACACTAAGTGAATTCGTCAAACTCTTGGTGAACTTGACTTGGACTGGGTGGAAAATATCCCACTTCTGGGCTCGCCACACCTCAGTGTGTGGGTGGGGACAAGGTGCAGAAACAGGGTTGACGGCATTAGGGCATCCGTCCCGGGATTCACGGTGACGGTAATACTTAAGAGAGCATGTCTGAGAATACCAAAGTATGTGTGCAAGTGGATCTCTCCGATTTCGCTCAAAATTTGGTTTCTTTTGGGGTGTGGATCGATTGTGCAAAGCCCTTGACAAAGTTTCTGAAGGGAACCTTGAAATTTGCATACCCTCAAAATGGCCGAAATATCACATTATTTATGGGTCTAGAAACGAGTCATGCCACAGCGTACACGAACAAGCTATGAACAAAACTCCATCAAGCCAACATTGCCTCACCTTAGAAGAGTTCCTGGAGCAGTACCGCTTAGCCACGCCAGGATCCCAGAAGACGAGGTCCATCACCCCCTGACGCCACAAATGATCGTCTTGAAAATAGTCAATTTACAAGCGCTGGCAAAATAGCCACCTACATCCTCAATTGGCCAGAGCTATACACCGGCAGATAGTAGAACACCTCTTCTAGCGCTGAGGACATGTCCCCCATCTTCCTTTTGGGGTTTTCTTGAAATACACGTTTTTGAATTTTTCCACTCGACCAAGCTGAAATACGGCCAAAGTCATACCTGCGCAGGAAAGCTCGCCCCTCCGCGACGTCTCCTCAGCAATTTCTACTCCGACACTACTCCCAAGGCTGAAGAACAAAGTGTATTGTTGGCTCTGACAAGGAAAAGCAGCGGTGATCAATTGTCCCTCCAAACAACAAGCTTCTCCTTGCGCCACCAATATTTTTTGTGCGATTGTTGATGCAAAAGTGACTGAAGTCCTGAACGCAGTTTTTGAATTATTTTATTGCAAGATGCACGGTGAGAGCGCGTGCTTTGTGACGTCACTCTGTGACGTAGGATGACGCTTCCTGGATCACGACACGCGGCCATCAATCGCGAACGTGCCTGGAACGCTACTCGGAACAAACCATGATGGCAGAGGTAAGATGAGTTGCATTTCCTGCTTGATCTCCTGAGAACCCCCACCAACTGTCCTAGGAGTGTTGCAATGGCAGCAAGCCGTTGAAATATGCCCCCGACAGCCGTACAGCATGGAGAGTTATTCATCTTTCACACTTACCTCCTGCAATTCCGAACATAGTCCAACAGTAAAAGTCCCTTGTTTTCATGTCGATGCTCGACAAAAGCTGCTAGCTCGGTAGGTAGCTTTGTGTTGACTGGCACGCAAGCAGCACTGGCTGCACGGACTTGTTGCGTGAACTGCATGAGAGATTTCTTACGTCATAAAGAATGTGATTTCATCATCATTTCACTGGTCTTCGACCTACATGGTCAGGGAAAGTCCCAGTTCGTAGGCCTACAAGTACAAGGCTACAACACGGTCAGCGTGTTCTGGAACGAAGTAACAACACAAAATGTGATCACTTCCAGATAGGCCCCCGTGTAATATGCCGGCATTTTTTGGAGCATTTTCGGTACAATCCACGAACCCAGCACTTTGGGCTCGTGATGCAGCATTTTGGGGGAAACAGAGCACTTAGCCGTTGTGTATCAAGAAAAACTTCCCAAAGAAGAACGTCACTTCCGCATTCCGTGGGTAAGCTTCTTGTTGAGTAGTTTATGAATTGTTTACCATGGCAGACTCGAGCAAGTCTCATATTGAGTATTTTCTGACTCCCTGGTTTTGACGGCGTGTGCCGAGGGTGACAAAAAACGTGAGCATTTTCCGAGCATTTTCGGCAAGGTTTGGGAGCATTTTCGGCAAGGTTTACGAGAATTTCCCAAAAGCATTTTCGGCAAAGTTTCGGGCATATTACACCGGGGCCTACTTCCAGACCAACGGGCGTTCAAGGCGAGTAACAAGACTTATTGCACTTGACGAAGGTGACTCTGAAATCTCGTGAGCCGTGATCCACGCGACTTGGCATTCTTGCGTCACAAGGCACGTGATTTCACTGTGCCTCTTGTAGTAAAATAAATAATTAATTCACGAATTGCGCTCATGCCTTCAGTCACTTTTGCATCAACAGTCGCACAGATAATTATTGGTGGCGCAAGCTAGCAGAAGCTTGTCCGAGCCAAAAATACACTTTGTTCTGCGGCCTTGGGAGTAGTGTTGGAGTATAAATTGCTGAGGAGACGTCGCGGAGGGGCGAGCTTTCCTGCGCAGGTATGACTTTGGCCGCATTTCAGGATGGTGGAGTGGAAAAATTCAAAAAAGTTTATTTCAAGAAAACCCCAAAAGGAAGATGGGGGACATGTCCTCAGCGCTAGAAGAGGTGTTCTACTATCTGCCGGTGTATAGTTCTGGCCAATTGAGGACGTAGCTGGCTGTTTTGCCAGCGCTTGTAAATTGGCTATTTTCAAGACGATCATTTGTGGCGTCAGGGGTGATGGACCTCGTCTTCTGGGATCCTGGCGTGGCTAAGCGGTACTGCTCCAGGAACTCTTCTAATGTGAGGCAATGTTGGCTTGATGGAGTTTTCTTCGTAACTTGTTCGTATACTCTGTGTCGTGACTCCTATCTAGACCCATAAATAATGTGATATTTCGGCCATTTTGAGGGTATGCAAATTTCAAGGTTCCCTTCAGAGACTTTTTCAAGGGCTTTGCACAATCGATCCACACCCCAAAGGGAACCTACCTGCACATTTTGAGCGAAATCGGAGAGATCCACTTGCACACATACTTTGGTATTCTCAGACATGCTCACTTACTTACTTACACATCCACACACACACACAAACACCATGCACCATGTACCATGTATACGCCCGTCGCAAGAGAAGCACCCAAATCTGCAAATGCACTGGATGTGCACCCACAGATGTTCTCTTATAGCAACGATAGCGAACAAGACACACACACACACACACACACACACACACACACACACACACACACACAAACACACAAACACACACACACACACACACACACACAAACACACAAACACACACACACACACACACACACATCGCACATGGCAATGAGCTACATATATCTTCCTATTACAGAAGAGTCGCGCGTCCAAGAACGTTGTTTCCAAGGGGTTGGTCCGGGCGTTCTTATTTTGTTAGGCAATCTGGCTGCGTTCTTATACCACGTTCTAGGAAACAATTCGTACTGGATCATATCTACCCGAAAAGGCGCCGGAAAACCAACACCGCAATTCTTATCTTTAGGCTGTGGCGTTCTCAGCATTTCATGCAGGACGTTCTTGGGCTCGACGTTCTTCGTCGCGCGACTCTACTGTACTCTACTGTACTAAAATTACCTAATGCCCAAATCGATGCGATCACTCACATCACAGGCGGGTCATGTTATAGAGAGGTACGTTGAAAGTGACACGTGGGCACAAATGGGCAAAAAGCGACAATTTCTCACCTTTCTGCCCGTTCCAAGCTGACCGACATACCATCGCCACCCTGACCTTGTTGTATAGCTGGACAAAGGGAAGTGTAACAAAGAAAAATGCCACATTTCAATAAACAACTCGTTCATGGCTGCTGAATACTGAAAAGAACCAATCTCCCAGTTTTGGGCCTTTTTGCCCGTGATTCTTCACTTTTCGACTAAACTATTCACAGCAGTGCCAAATTTTAGGCGGCACCGACTGAAGGTGCCAGCAGCCTACAAGAAAACCAAAAATCAAATCAATGCGATCACTCACATCACAGCCGGGTCATGTTATAGAGAGCTACGTTGAAAGTGACACGTGGGCACAAATGGTCAAAAAGCGACAATTTCTACATTTCTGCCCGTTCGAAGCTCAAGAACTGACAATCGCCACCCTGATCTTATTGTAAACCTGAACATAGGGAAGTGCACCAAGAAAAAATGCCACATTTCAATAAACAACTCGCCCAGGGCTGCTGAAACTGAAATCAAACTCTCGAAGTTTTGGGCCTTTTGCCCGTGATTCTTCACTTTGCGACTAAACTATTCGCAGCAGTGCCAAATTTTCGGCGCCACTCAATGCGGGTCTCAGCGCTTACAAGCCAACCAAAAATCAAATCAATGCGACCACTCACATCACAACTGGGTCATGTTATAGAGAGGTACGTTGAAAGTGACACGGGGGCACAAATAGGCAAAAAGCGACAATTTCTCACCTTTCTGCCCATTCGAAGCTCAAGAACTGACCATCGCCACCCTCATCTTGTTGTTTAGCTGGACATAGGGAAGTGAACCAAGAAAAAATTCCACATTTCAATAAACACTTCGCCCAGGGCTTCTCAAAGGGGAAATCAAATTATCTCGAAGTTTTGGGCCTTTTTGCCCGTGATTCTTCACTTTGGCACTAAACTATTCACAGCAGTGCCAAATTTTCGGCGCCACCCAATGCGGGTGCCAGCGGCCTACAAGCAAACCAAAAATCAAATCAATGCGATCACTCACATTACAGCCGGGTCATGTTATAGAGAGGTACGTTGAAAGTGACACGTGGGCACAAATGGTCAAAAAGCCACAATTTCTCACCTTTCTGCCCGTTTGAAGTTCAAGAACTGACTATCGCCACCCTGATCTTGTTGTGTAGGTGGACATGGGGAACTGCACCAAGAAAAAATTCCACATTTCTATAAACACTTCGCCCAGGGCTGCTCAAAGCTGAAATCAAACTATCTCGAAGTTTTGGGCCTTTTTGCCCGTGATTGAAAGTGACACGTGGGCACAAATGGGCAAAAAGCGACAATTTCTCACCTTTCTGCCCGTTCGAAGCTCAAGAACTAACCATCGCCACCCTAATCTTGTTGTTTAGCTGGACATAGGGAAGTGCACCAAGAAAAAATTCCACATTTCAATAAACAACTCGCCGAGGGGTACTCAAAGCTGATATCAAACTATCTCGAAGTTTTGGGCCTTTTTGCTCGTGATTCTTCACTTTCAGATTTTTATTTTTGGCGTGCTGGGCCAAGCACAAGGAAGCCATCTGCAAAAAAACTGCAGAAAATGGTTGTTGTTTGATCCTTTGGTGTAATCTTTGTTTCTAGTCGAAGCTAGTTGCTGTTTGGAGCAGAAACGCTGAAATTGACTATTTTCTGCATGTACTCATACATGTACCCATGTACTCAGGCATGCAGTCTCACTCGTATTTTAGCTCTTTTTCTGGAATGGATGCTGCTCTGCGCCCCTTGGTGAACATTTCCTGCGCTCGTGGAGCAGTTGAAAAGGACCACTGGTATGTCTGGTTCCTGGCTTGAAAGTGGAGAGTCGACTTTTGTGCCTTGAAAAAGGAGTAGAGAGCGATAAAGGTACGTCTGTGGCTTATTTTTGAGAGCTCCTCGTACATTTTTGATCGTGATAAAAATTCTGAGACCAAAGTCTGATGGCCGTACAGTTTTCTTGTGGATTTTTTAGTTGTTTCATCTCGTATCTATGTCAGTATCGTGATGGTGAAGTGGAGAGGGTGATTTTCTTCCTCTAGGCTTCGTTCGGCCGACTTTGCTTCGTCCTCGTTGAAAAGTGATCCTGAAAAAAAGGTCGATTCGCAAAATTATGTTGATTTTCAATGAACGTGATGACATGCGATTGCTGGCTATGGTGACTAAACTATTCACAGCAGTGCCAAATTTTCGCCGTCACTGAATCTGGGTGGCAGCGGCCTACAAGCAAACCAAAAATCAAATCAATGCGACCACTCATATCACAGCTGGGTCATGTTATAGAGAGGTATGTTGAAAGTGACACGTGGGCACAAATGGGCAAAAAGCGACAATTTCTCACCTTTCTGCCCGTTCGAAGCTCAAGAACTGACCATCCCCACCCTCATCTGGTTGTTTAGCTGGACAAAGGGAAGTGCACCAGGAAAAAATTCCACATTTCAATAAACACTTCGCCCAGGGCTGCTCAAAGCTGAAATGAAAGTATCTCGACGTTTTGGGCCTTTTTGCCCGTGATTCTTCACTTTGCCACTAAACTATTCCCAGCAGTGCCAACATTTCAGCGTAACTGAATGCGGGTGCCAGCGGCCTACAAGCAAACCAAAAATCAAATCAATGCGACCACTCAAATCACAGCTAGGTCATGTTATAGAGAGGTATGTTGAAAGTGACACTTGGCCACAAATGTGCAAAAAGCGACAATTTCTCACCTTTATGCCCGTTCGAAGCTCAAGAACTGACCATCGCCACCCTCATCTTGTTGTTTAGCTGGACATAGGGAAGTGCACCAAGAAAAATTCCACATTTCAATAAACACTTTGCCCAGGGCTGCTCAAAGCTGAAATAGAACTATCTCGAAGTTTTGGGCCTTTTTGCCCGTGATTCTTCACTTTGCGACTAAACTATTCCCAGCAGTGCCAAAATTTCAGCGTTACTGAATGCGGGTGCCAGCGGCCTACAAGCAAACCAAAAATCAAATCAATGCGAACACTCAAATCACAGCTGGGTCATGTTATAGAGAGATATGTTGAAAGTGACACGTGGGCACAAATGGGCAAAAAGCGACAATTTCTCACCTTTCTGCCCGTTCAAAGCTCAAGAACTGACCATCGCCACCCTCATCTTGTTGTTTAGCTGGACATAGGGAAGTGCACCAAGAAAATTTCCACATTTCAATAAACACTTCGCCCAGGGCTGCTCAAAGCTGAAATAAAACTATCTCGAAGTTTTGGGCCTTTTTGCCGGTGATTCTTCACTTCTCAACTAAACTATTCCCAGTAGTGCCAAAATTTCAGCGTTACTGAATGCGGGTGCCAGCGGCCTACAAGCAAACCAGAAATAAAATCAATGCGACCACTCATATCACAGCTGGGTCATGTTATAGAGAGGTATGTTGAAAGTGACACGTGGGCACAAATGTGCAAAAAGCGACAATTTCTCACCTTTATGCCCGTTCGAAGCTCAAGAACTGACCATCGCCACCCTCAGCTTGTTGTTTAGCTGGACATAGGGAAGTGCACCAAGAAAAAATTCCACATTTCAATAAACACTTCGCCCAGGGCTACTCAAAGCTGAAATATAACTATCTCCAAGTTTTGGGTCTTTTGCCCGTGATTCTTCACTTTGCGACTAAACTATTCACAGCACTGCCAAAATTTCGGCGCCAGTGAATGCGGGAGCCAGCGGCCTACAAGCAAACCAAAAATCAAATCAATGCGACCACTGACATCACAGCTGGGTCATGGTATAGAGAGGTATGTTGAAAGTGACACGTGGGCACAAATGTGCAAAAAGCGACAATTTCTCACCTTTCTGCCCGTTCGAAGTTCAAGAACTGACCATCGCCACCCTCATCTGGTTGTTTAGCTGGACATAGGGAAGTGCACCAAGAAAAAATTCCATATTTCAATAAACACTTCGCCCAGGGCTGCTCAAAGCTGAAATCAAGCTACCTCGAAGTTTCGGCCTTTTTGCCCGTGATTCTTCACTTTGCGACTAAACTATTCACAACTGTGCCAAATTTCCGGCGTTACTGAATGCGGGTGCCAGCGGCCTACAAGCAAACCAAAAATCATATCAATGCGACCACTCAAATCACAGCTAGGTCATGTTATAGAGAGGTATGTTGAAAGTGACACGTGGGCACAAATGGGCAAAAAGGGACAATTTCTCACCTTTCTGCCCGTTCCAAGCTCAAAAACTGACCATCGCCACCCTCTTCTTGTTGTTTAGCTGGACATAGGGAAGTGCACCAAGAAAAAATTCCACATTTCAATAAACACTTCGCCCAGGGCTGCTCAAAGCTGAAATCAAGCTACCTCGAAGTTTTGGGCCTTTTTGCACGTGATTCGTCACTTTGCGACTAAACTATTCACAACAGTGCCAAATTTCCAGCATTACTGAATGCGGGTGCCAGCGGCCTACAAGCAAACTGAAAATCAAATCAATGCGACCACTCACATCACAGCTGGGTCATGTTATAGAGAGGTATGTTGAAAGTGACACGTGGGCACAAATGGGCAAAAAGTGACAATTTCTCACCTTTATGCCCGTTCCAAGCTCAAGAACTGACCATCGCCACCCTCATCTTGTTGTTTAGCTGGACATAGGGAATTGCACCAAGAAAAAATTCCACATTTCAATAAAACTTCGCCCAGGGCTGCTCAAAGCTGAAAAAAAACTATCTCGAAGTTTTGGGCCTTTTTGCCCGTGATTCTTCACTTTGCGACTAAACTATTCCCAGCAGTGCCAAACTTTCAGCGTTACTGAATGCGGGTGCCAGCGGCCTACAAGCAAACCAAAAATCATATCAATGCGACCACTCACATCACAGCTGGGTCATGTTATAGAGAGGTATGTTGAAAGTGACACGTGGGAACAAATGGGCAAAAAGCGACAATTTCTCACCTTTTTGCCCGTTCGAAGCTCAAGAACTGACCATCGCCACCCTCATCTTGTTGTTTAGCTGGACATAGGGAAGTGCACCAAGAAAAATTCCACATTTCAATAAACACTTCGCCCAGGGCTGCTCAAAGCTGAAATAAAACTATCTCGAAGTTTTGGGCCTTTTTGCCCGTGATTCTTCACTTTGCGACTAAACTAATCAAAGCAGTGCCAAAATTTCGGCGTTACTGAATGCGGGTGCCAGCGGCCTACAAGCAAACCAAAAATAAAATCAATGCGACCACTCACATCACAGCTGGGTCATGTTATAGAGAGGTATGTTGAAAGTGACACGTGGGCACAAATAGGCAAAAAGCGACAATTTCTCACCTTTCTGCTTGTTCGAAGCTCAAGAACTGACCATCGCCACCCTCATCTTGTTGTTTAGCTGGACATAGGGAAGTGCACCAAGAAAAATTCCACATCTCAATAAACACTTCGCCCAGGGCTGCTCAAAGCTGAAATAAAACTATCTCGACGTTTTGGGCCTTTTTGCCCGTGATTCTTCACTTTGCGACTAAACTATTCAAAGCAGTGCCAAAATTTCGGCGTTACTGAATGCGGGTGCCAGCGGCCTACAAGCAAACGAAAAATCAAATCAATGCGACCACTCACATCACAGCGGGGTCATGTTATAGAGAGGTATGTTGAAAGTGACACGTGGGCACAAATGGGCAAAAAGCGACAATTTCTCACCTTTTTGCTCGTTTGAAGTTCAAGAACTGACCATCGCCACCCTCATCTTGATTTTTAGCTGGACATAGGGAAGTGCACCAAGAAAAATTTCCACATTTCAATAAACACTTCGCCCAGGGCTGGTCAAAGCTGAAATAAAACTATCTCGACGTATTGGGCCTTTTTGCCCGTGATTCTTCACTTTGCGACTAAACTATTCACAACAGTGCAAAATTTCCGGCATTACTGAATGCAGGTGCCAGAGGCCTACAAGCAAACCAAAAATCAAATCAATGGGCCACTGACATCACAGCTGGGTCATGTTATAGAGAGGTATGTTGAAAGTGACACGTGGGCACAAATGGGCAAAAAGCGACAATTTCTCACCTTTATGCCCGTTCGAAGCTCAAGAACTGTGCATCGCCACCCTCATCTTGTTGTTTAGCTGGACGTAGGGAATTGCACCAAGAAAAAATTCCACATTTCAATAAACACTTCGCCCAGGGCTGCTCAAAGCTGAAATAAAACTATCTCGAAGTTTTGGGCCTTTTTGCCCGTGATTCTTCACTTTGCGACTAAACTATTCCCAGCAGTGCCAAACTTTCGGCGTTACTGAATGCGGGTGCCAGCAGCCTACAAGCAAACCAAAAATCATAGCAATGCGGCCACTCACATCACAGCTGGGTCATTTATAGAGAGGTATGTTGAAAGTGACACGTGGGCACAAATGGGCAAAAAGCGACAATTTCTCACCTTTATGCCCGTTCGAAGCTCAAGAACTGACCATCGCCACCCTCCACTTGTTGTTTAGCTGGACATAGGGAAGTGCACCAAGAAAAAATTCCACATTTAAATAAACACTTCGCCCAGGGCTGCTCAAAGCTGAAATAAAACTATCTCGAAGTTTTGGGCCTTTTGCCCGTGATTCTTCACTTTGCGACTAAACTAATCAAAGCAGTGCCAAAATTTCGGCGTTACTGAATGCGGGTGCCAGCGGCCTACAAGCAAACCAAAAATCAAATCAATGCGACCACTCACATCACAGCTGGGTCATGTTATAGAGAGGTATGTTGAAAGTGACACGTGGGCACAAATGGCAAAAAGCGACAATTTCTCACCTTTCTGCTTGTTCCAAGCTCAAGAACTGACCATCGCCACCCTCATTCTTTTGTTTAGCTGGACATAGGGAAGTGCACCAAGAAAAATTCCACATCTGAATAAACACTTCGCCCAGGGCTGCTCAAAGCTGAAATAAAACTATCTCGACGTTTTGGGCCTTTTTGCCCGTAATTCTTCACTTTGCGACTAAACTATTCAAAGCAGTGCCAAAATTACGGCGTTACTGAATGCGGGTACCAGCGGCCTACAAGCAAACCAAAAATCAAATCAATGCGACCACTCACATCACAGCTGGGTCATGTTATAGAGAGGTATGTTGAAAGTGACACGTGGGCACAAATGGGCAAAAAGCGACAATTTCTCACCTTTTTGCTCGTTTGAAGCTCAAGAACTGACCATCGCCACCCTCATCTTGTTGTTTAGCTGTACATAGGGAAGTGCACCAAGAAAAAATTCCACATTTCAATAAACACTTCGCCCAGGGCTGGTCAAAGCTGAAATAAAACTATCTCGACGTATTGGGCCTTTTTGCCCGTGATTCTTCACTTTGCGACTAAACTATTCACAACAGTGCCAAATTTCCGGCATTACTGAATGCAGGTGCCAGAGGCCTACAAGCAAACCAAAAATCAAATCAATTCGACCACTGACATCACAGCTGGGTCATGTTATAGAGAGGTATGTTGAAAGTGACACGTGGGCACAAATGGGCAAAAAGCGACAATTTCTCACCTTTATGCCCGTTCGAAGCTCAAGAACTGACCATCGCCACCCTCATCTTGTTGTTTAGCTTGACATAGGGAATTGCACCAAGAAAAAATTCCACATTTCAATAAACACTTCGCCCAGGGCTGCTCAAAGCTGAAATAAAACTATCTCGAAGTTTTGGGCCTTTTTGCCCGTGATTCTTCACTTTGCGACTAAACTATTCCCAGCAGTGCCAAACTTTCGGCGTTACTGAATGCGGGTGCCAGCAGCCTACAAGCAAACCAAAAATCATAGCAATGCGACCACTCACATCACAGCTGGGTCATTTATAGAGAGGTATGTTGAAAGTGACACGTGGGCACAAATGGGCAAAAAGCGACAATTTCTCACCTTTATGCCCGTTCGAAGCTCAAGAACTGACCATCGCCACCCTCCACTTGTTGTTTAGCTGGACATAGGGAAGTGCACCAAGAAAAAATTCCACATTTAAATAAACACTTCGCCCAGGGCTGCTCAAAGCTGAAATAAAACTATCTCGAAGTTTTGGGCCTTTTGCCCGTGATTCTTCACTTTGCGACTAAACTAATCAAAGCAGTGCCAAAATTTCAGCGTTACTGAATGCGGGTGCCAGCGGCCTACAAGCAAACCAAAAATCAAATCAATGCGACCACTCACATCACAGCTGGGTCATGTTATAGAGAGGTATGTTGAAAGTGACACGTGGGCACAAATGGGCAAAAAGCGACAATTTCTCACCTTTTTGCTCGTTTGAAGCTCAAGAACTGACCATCGCCACCCTCATCTTGTTGTTTAGCTGGACATAGGGAAGTGCACCAAGAAAAAATTCCACATTTCAATAAACACTTCGCCCAGGGCTGGTCAAAGCTGAAATAAAACTATCTCGACGTATTGGGCCTTTTTGCCCGTGATTCTTCACTTTGCGACTAAACTATTCACAACAGTGCCAAATTTCCGGCATTACTGAATGCAGGTGCCAGAGGCCTACAAGCAAACCAAAAATCAAATCAATTCGACCACTGACATCACAGCTGGGTCATGTTATAGAGAGGTATGTTGAAAGTGACACGTGGGCACAAATGGGCAAAAAGCGACAATTTCTCACCTTTTTGCCCGTTCGAAGCTCAAGAACTGACCATCGCCACCCTCATCTTGTTGTTTAGCTGGACATAGGGAATTGCACCAAGAAAAAATTCCACATTTCAATAAACACTTCGCCCAGGGCTGCTCAAAGCTGAAATAAAACTATCTCGAAGTTTTGGGCCTTTTTGCCCGTGATTCTTCACTTTGCGACTAAACTATTCCCAGCAGTGCCAAACTTTCGGCGTTACTGAATGCGGGTGCCAGCAGCCTACAAGCAAACCAAAAATCATAGCAATGCGACCACTCACATCACAGCTGGGTCATGTTATAGAGAGGTATGTTGAAAGTGACACGTGGGCACAAATGGGCAAAAAGCGACAATTTCTCACCTTTATGCCCGTTCGAAGCTCAAGAACTGACCATCGCCACCCTCATCTTGTTGTTTAGCTGGACATAGGGAAGTGCACCAAGAAAAAATTCCACATTTCAATAAACACTTCGCCCAGGGCTGCTCAAAGCTGAAATAAAACTATCTCGAAGTTTTGGGCCTTTTTGCCCGTGATTCTTCATTTTGCGACTAAACTAATCAAAGCAGTGCCAAAATTTCGGCGTTACTGAATGCGGGTGCCAGCGGCCTACAAGCAAACCAAAAATAAAATCAATGCGACCACTCACATCACAGCTGGGTCATGTTATAGAGAGGTATGTTGAAAGTGACACGTGGGCACAAATGGCAAAAAGCGACAATTTCTCACCTTTCTGCTTGTTCGAAGCTCAAGAACTGACCATCGCCACCCTCATCTTGTTGTTTAGCTGGACATAGGGAAGTGCACCAAGAAAAATTCCACATCTCAATAAACACTTCGCCCAGGGCTGCTCAAAGCTGAAATAAAACTATCTCGACGTTTTGGGCCTTTTTGCCCGTGATTCTTCACTTTGCGACTAAACTATTCAAAGCAGTGCCAAAATTTCGGCGTTACTGAATGCGGGTGCCAGCGGCCTACAAGCAAACCAAAAATCAAATCAATGCGACCACTCACATCACAGCTGGGTCATGTTATAGAGAGGTATGTTGAAAGTGACACGTGGGCACAAATGGGCAAAAAGCGACAATTTCTCACCTTTTTGCTCGTTTGAAGCTCAAGAACTGACCATCGCCACCCTCATCTTGTTGTTTAGCTGGACATAGGGAAGTGCACCAAGAAAAAATTCCACATTTCAATAAACACTTCGCCCAGGGCTGGTCAAAGCTGAAATAAAACTATCTCGACGTATTGGGCCTTTTTGCCCGTGATTCTTCACTTTGCGACTAAACTATTCACAACAGTGCCAAATTTCCGGCATTACTGAATGCAGGTGCCAGAGGCCTACAAGCAAACCGAAAATAAAATCAATGCGACCACTGACATCACAGCTGGGTCATGTTATAGAGAGGTATGTTGAAAGTGACACGTGGGCACAAATGGGCAAAAACCGACAATTTCTCACCTTTATGCCCGTTCGAAGCTCAAGAACTGACCATCGCCACCCTCATCTTGTTGTTTAGCTGGACATAGGGAATTGCACCAAGAAAAAATTCCACATTTCAATAAACACTTCGCCCAGGGCTGCTCAAAGCTGAAATAAAACTATCTCGAAGTTTTGGGCCTTTTTGCCCGTGATTCTTCACTTTGCGACTAAACTAATCAAAGCAGTGCCAAAATTTCGGCGTTACTGAATGCGGGTGCCAGCAGCCTACAAGCAAACCAAAAATCAAATCAATGCGACCACTCACATCACAGCTGGGTCATGTTATAGAGAGGTATGTTGAAAGTGACACGTGGGCACAAATGGGCAAAAAGCGACAATTTCTCACCTTTTTGCTCGTTTGAAGCTCAAGAACTGACCATCGCCACCCTCATCTTGTTGTTTAGCTGGACATAGGGAAGTGCACCAAGAAAAAATTCCACATTTCAATAAACACTTCCCCCAGGGCTGGTCAAAGCTGAAATAAAACTATCTCGACGTATTGGGCCTTTTTGCCCGTGATTCTTCACTTTGCGACTAAACTATTCACAACAGTGCCAAATTTCCGGCATTACTGAATGCAGGTGCCAGAGGCCTACAAGCAAACCGAAAATCAAATCAATGCGACCACTGACATCACAGCTGGGTCATGTTATAGAGAGGTATGTTGAAAGTGACACGTGGGCACAAATGGGCAAAAAGCGACAGTTTCTCACCTTTATGCCCGTTCTAAGCTCAAGAACTGACCATCGCCACCCTCATCTTGTTGTTTAGCTGGACATAGGGAATTGCACCAAGAAAAAATTCCACATGAGCCCCAGCCAGCAGAAACCTGAACATGTGTAATTTTTCAAAAATTATTTTTTCGCTCGAAATTGATTCTACACTATTAAAGGGGAAGTTAAGGCAAAAATCAAAATTTCACCAGTTGTAGTCTTCGGGGTGCTGAGTCGAATGGTCTTGGTCCGAAAAAGCTGAGACGCTCCCTTCCTACTTGAATCCCAATCGAACTCGCGCACTTCCACCGAAACTGGGTGACTGCGCCCTACGAGATGGGGATTTGTATGCAAAATCTCACTAAAAGCGCCATTTCGCTCTTATAAAAGCACGGATGACCGCGATTGGCCCATATGTTGTAGTCTTTTGGACGCTGAGTCGACTGGTTTTGGTCCGAAAAGGCTGCGATGTAGCGTTCCTCCTTTATTCCCAATCGAACATGGTTGAAGAAGTGGTCACGTGCTCCTGGGTGCCAAAATCACCTGGTCACCACGCCAGCAGGCGACAACTTTCACACCAAGGTTCAACTCGAGTGACAGGACTGCACCCAAAAAAGGTCAAAACAGGCTGTAAGTTGTACCCTGCAGGCACGGTGACCAGATGACTGGTGTACGCAGGAGCACGTGACCGCTTGTTCAACCATGTTCGATTGGGAATAAAGGCGGAACGCTGCATCGCAGCCTTTTCGGACCAAAACCAGTCGACTCAGCGTCCAAAAGACTACAACATATGGGCCAATCGCGGTCATCCGTGCTTTTATAAGAACGAAATGGCGCTTTTAGTGACATTTTGCATACAAATCCCCATCTCGTAGGGCGCAGTCACCCAGTTTCGGTGGAAGTGCGCGAGTTCGATTGGGATTCAAGTAGGAAGGGAGCGTCTCAGCTTTCTCGGACCAAGACCATTCGACTCAGCACCCCGAAGACTACAACTGGTGAAATTTTAATTTTTGCCTTAACTTCCCCTTTAATCATTCAAGTTATCAAGTTTGGTGACAATCTGATGAGCGAAAGCATGGAAAATAGAGTTTGAAGTCACACAGGTCAAGATTCGGTACAGTTGGCGCAGCATCCATGCCCAGTAACTCCATGCAAGTTGATCCTACAGTTTCTGATTGTGATGTGGAACAGGTACATGTAAGTAAATAGAATGCAAGTCAGGCTTGCCCTCTTGGTGCTGCAGGCATGAGTAGTTCAGAAGTGTGACGATATTCCGTATACACCACTACCTTCTTTACAACACCAGAGTGCAAAACGATGATTGGTGGCTGGCCTTCCAAATTGTGTTCAGGGACCTCTGTGCTGGCAGCTTGAGCGTTGTCCCAAAGCTTGCCATACTGATAGATGTACTGACCAATACCACTGACATCCACTCCCTTGCACACTTTCACTCAGACCATGATTTCAGCATAATTGTATTTCAATGATATGAGCGAATATTCGCGTTTTGTAGCACGTGAAGATGTTGCCCCAAAGCGTTCAGCCGGTTTGACTTTTTAGGGATCGCCTTTCTCAGCACAGGCAGCAGCCAGCTTGGCGTCGTCTGGCAAGGTAGAGTACTGATAATACTACGCTCTGTTTTGCGCCGTGAGAAGCCCTCCATCAGTGTCTGGAACATCATTGTTGTCGATGTAGAAATACGGATCGCTCAGCGGGTCGACATTCAGCTTCTCCCCGCAGTCGCTATTACTCCAGCACTGACTATCGTCGCCATCAGTATCCAGTGTCGATTTTATGAGGGC
Organism: Sycon ciliatum; assembly: GCF_964019385.1. Taxonomy (NCBI): domain Eukaryota; kingdom Metazoa; phylum Porifera; class Calcarea; order Leucosolenida; family Sycettidae; genus Sycon; species Sycon ciliatum. The sequence continues at coordinate 19,818,628 of NC_088653.1, forward strand.
TCTTCATTGCTATGCATATGAGACTTGCCACTGCTGGACAAACTCAGCGAGGTCGCCACCAAAGAAATAATTCCGATCGCGACCTAACTTTCAGCACCGCTTCGTACAGGGAGTCTCATGCTGACAACTCTGGACCTAAGTCCTTGTCGCGACACCTGTCGCCATCGCTGTGTCTAAACTCAACCTCCGTGTGACGAGCTCTCACCTAGCGCTAAAATCAATTGACCAGAGACATTTGAAGACACTTGAAACTCCTTTGACAACAAAGACACCCACTCGATCGAAAAAGAATCTTCAAAAGCCAGCTCACTGCGCGTCCCAAACTTTGACGTCACATTTTGATGATTGATATCAAGTACACAAGTGCTGGTTTTCGCTGGCCGGGGCTCACATTTCAATAAACACTTCGCCCAGGGCTGCTCAAAGCTGAAATAAAACTATCTCGAAGTTTTGGGCCTTTTTGCCCGTGATTCTTCACTTTGCGACTAAACTATTCCCAGCAGTGCCAAACTTTCGGGGTTACTGAATGCGGGTGCCAGCAGCCTACAAGCAAACCAAAAATCATATCAATGCGACCACTCACATCACAGCTGGGTCATTTATAGAGAGGTATGTTGAAAGTGACACGTGGGCACAAATGGGCAAAAAGCGACAATTTCTGACCTTTATGCCCGTTCGAAGCTCAAGAACTGACCATCGCCACCCTCATCTTGTTGTTTAGCTGGACATAGGGAAGTGCACCAAGAAAAAATTCCACATTTCAATAAACACTTCGCCCAGGGCTGCTCAAAGCTGAAATAAAACTATCTCGAAGTTTTGGGCCTTTTTGCCCGTGACTCTTCGCTTTGCGACTAAACTATTCAAAGCAGTGCCAAAATTTCGGCGTCACTAAATGCGGGTGCCAGCGGCCTACAAGCAAACCAAAAATAAAATCAATGTGACCACTCACATCACAGCTGGGTCATGTTATAGAGAGGTATGTTGAAAGTGACACGTGGGCACAAATGGGCAAAAAGCGACAATTTCTCACCTTTATGCCCGTTCTAAGCTCAAGAACTGACCATCGCCACCCTCATCTTGTTGTTTAGCTGGACATAGGGAAGTGCACCAAGAAAAAATTCCACATTTCAATAAACACTTCGCCCAGGGCTGGTCAAAGCTGAAATAAAACTATCTCGACGTATTGGGCCTTTTTGCCCGTGATTCTTCACTTTGCGACTAAACTATTCACAACAGTGCCAAATTTCCGGCATTACTGAATGCAGGTGCCAGAGGCCTACAAGCAAACCGAAAATCAAATCAATGCGACCACTCACATCACAGCTGGGTCATGTTATAGAGAGGTATGTTGAAAGTGACATGTGGGCACAAATGGGCAAAAACTGACAATTTCTCACCTTTATGCCCGTTCGAAGCTCAAGAACTGACCATCGCCACCCTCATCTTGTTGTTTAGCTGGACATAGGGAATTGCACCAAGAAAAAATTCCACATTTCAATAAACACTTCGTCCAGGGCTGCTCAAAGCTGAAATAAAACTATCTCGAAGTTTTGGGCCTTTTTGCCCGTGATTCTTCACTTTGTGACTAAACTATTCCCAGCAGTGCCAAACTTTCACCGTTACTGAATGCGGGTGCCAGCAGCCTACAAGCAAACCAAAAATCATATCAATGCGACCACTCACATCACAGCTGGGTCATTTATAGAGAGGTATGTTGAAAGTGACACGTGGGCACAAATGGGCAAAAAGCGACAATTTCTCACCTTTATGCCCGTTCGAAGCTCAAGAACTGACCATCGCCACCCTCATCTTGTTGTTTAGGCCCCGGTCACACATGCACTTTTTTTGGCGGTTCCGCCAAAGCGTAACTTACGCTTCCGCCGTTGCCTCGGCAACGGCGGAGGCGTAAGTTACGCTTTGGCGGAAAGTTTGGATTTCGCTACGCCAAAAAAATGCGAGCGGAGCCTCCGCTTTCGCGGATCCACTTTGGCGGAACCTGCATGGTGATGGCTTTGGAGTTTGGTGTGCTACTTCTGCACTGAGTTCTGGTGTTGTTTGGTTGCTGTTTGGTTTTCAGTTTTCATATTGTTCTTCTTTGCCAATGAACTATACGTTCTGGAGATCTCGCAAACAATACTGCATCGTTATGAGTGGATAATTGGTGAAGGAATCCGTCTCCCAACTCATTGGCCCCGATCGCGGACGATCTCCAACTCTCTCCTTCTCTCTCCAAGCAATACGTCCACCAGAGTATGCAACACTAGGACTGCAACTAGGGAGTAGTAGAGTAGTCTGCCACACCCTCACTGCAACTGCAGGCATCCACGCAGTCGCCGGGTCGATGATGGATCATGGAGGAGGCAACGACTGCTATAAAACTATTTGAATTTGATATTGATGTAAACTAACCTAAATAAATATTCAAATACACCCGTGCTGGGCCGCAGTGAATGTGCCCCAAATCCACGAATGTACTTGACAGGAAACATTCGGCAGCCTGTCAGCGATCCACGATAGCTCTACTTGTACAAGCGAACGTCGCTTCAACTCGGACAAGAAGGAGGCAACGACACCCTGCTATACAACTATTTGAATTTGATATTGATGTAAACCAAACTAGTAATATTCAAATACACCTGTACTGGGCGCAGTGAATGCGCCCCAAATCCACGAGTGTACTTGACAGGAGACATTCAGCAGCCTGTCAGCGATCCACGATAGCTCCACTTGTACAAGCGAAGGTCGCTTCAATTCGGACAAGAACATCTAAAATTTCATAGGACGTGCTGCATTTGCATTCTCTCCGCCAAAGCGGACCGTTGAGGAGCACAGTAGTCTACATGTATGTGTGACCGCTGCATCGTGTGTTCGCCAAAGCGGCTGCGGTAGTTCCGCTTTCCGCCTCCGCAAAAGCGGTGCAAGCTTTTCATGTGTGACCGCGGCCTAAGCTGGACATAGGGAAGTGCACCAAGAAAAAATTCCACATTTCAATAAACACTTCGCCCAGGGCTGCTCAAAGCTGAAATAAAACTATCTCGACGTTTTGGGCCTTTTTGCCCGTGATTCTTCACTTTGCGATTAAACTATTCCCAGCAGTGCCAAAATTTCGACGTTACTGAATGCGGGTGCCAGCGGCCTACAAGCAAACCAAAAATCAAATCAATGCGACAACTCACATCACAGCTGGGTCATGTTATAGAGAGGTATGTTGAAAGTGACACGTGGGCACAAATGGGCAAAAAGCGACAATTTCTCACCTTTTTGTTCGTTTGAAGCTCAAGAACTGACCATCGCCACCCTCATCTTGTTGTTTAGCTGGACATAGGAAAGTGCACCAAGAAAAAATTCCACATTTCAATAAACACTTCGCCCAGGGCTGCTCAAAGCTGAAATAAAACTATCTCGAAGTTTTGGGCCTTTTTGCCCGTGATTCTTCACTTGGCGACTAAACTATTCAAAGCAGTGCCAAAACTTCGGCGTTACTGAATGCGGGTGCCAGCGGCCTACAAGCAAACCAAAAAAAAAAGTCAATGCGACCACTCACATCACAGCTGGGTCATGTTATAGAGAGGTATGTTGAAAGTGACACGTGGGCACAAATGGGCAAAAAGCGACAATTTCTCACCTTTCTGCTTGTTCGAAGCTCAAGAACTGACCATCGCCACCCTCATCTTGTTGTTTAGCTGGACATAGGGAAGTGCACCAAGAAAAATTCCACATTTCAATAAACACTTCGCCCAGGGCTGCTCAAAGCTGAAATAAAACTATCTCGACGTTTTGGGCCTTTTTGCCCGTGATTCTTCACTTTGCGACTAAACTATTCAAAGCAGTGCCAAAATTTCGGCGTTACTGAATGCGGGTGCCAGCGGCCTACAAGCAAACCAAAAATCAAATCAATGCGACCACTCACATCACAGCTGGGTCATGTTATAGAGAGGTATGTTGAAAGTGACACGTGGGCACAAATGGGCAAAAAGCGACAATTTCTCACCTTTTTGCTCGTTTGAAGCTCAAGAACTGACCATCGCCACCCTAATCTTGTTGTTTAGCTGGACATAGGGAAGTGCACCAAGAAAAAATTCCACATTTCAATAAACACTTCGCCCAGGGCTGCTCAAAGCTGAAATAAAATTATCTCGAAGTTTTGGGCCTTTTTGCCCGTGATTCTTCACTTTGCGACTAAACTATTCCCAGCAGTGCCAAACTTTCGGCGTTACTGAATGCGGGTGCCAGCAGCCTACAAGCAAACCAAAAATCATATCAATGCGACCACTCACATCACAGCTGGGTCATTTATAGAGAGGTATGTTGAAAGTGACACGTGGGCACAAATGGGCAAAAAGTGACAATTTCTCACCTTTATGCCCGTTCGAAGCTCAAGAACTGACCATCGCCACCCTCATCTTGTTGTTAAGCTGGACATAGGGAAGTGCACCAAGAAAAAATTCCACATTTCAATAAACACTTCGCCCAGGGCTGCTCAAAGCTGAAATAAAACTATCTCGAAGTTTTGGGCCTTTTTGCCCGTGATTCTTCACCTGGCGACTAAACTATTCAAAGCAGTGCCAAAATTTCGGCGTCACTAAATGCGGGTGCCAGCGGCCTACAAGCAAACCAAAAATAAAATCAATGTGACCACTCACATCACAGCTGGGTCATGTTATAGAGAGGTATGTTGAAAGTGACACGTGGGCACAAATGGGCAAAAAGCGACAATTTCTCACCTTTATGCCCGTTCTAAGCTCAAGAACTGACCATCGCCACCCTCATCTTGTTGTTTAGCTAGACATAGGGAAGTGCACCAAGAAAAAATTCCACATTTCAATAAACAATTCGCCCAGGGCTGCTCAAAGCTGAAATAAAACTATCTCGAAGTTTTGGGCCTTTTTGCCCGTGATTCTTCACTTGGCGACTAAACTATTCAAAGCAGTGCCAAAACTTCGGCGTTACTGAATGCGGGTGCCAGCGGCCTACAAGCAAACCAAAAATAAAATCAATGCGACCACTCACATCACAGCTGGGTCATGTTATAGAGAGGTATGTTGAAAGTGACACGTGGGCACAAATGGGCAAAAAGCGACAATTTCTCACCTTTTTGCTCGTTTGAAGCTCAAGAACTGACCATCGCCACCCTCATCTTGTTGTTTAGCTGGACATAGGGAAGTGCACCAAGAAAAAATTCCACATTTCAATAAACACTTCGCCCAGGGCTGCTCAAAGCTGAAATAAAACTATCTCGAAGTTTTGGGCCTTTTTGCCCGTGATTCTTCACCTGGCGACTAAACTATTCAAAGCAGTGCCAAAATTTCGGCGTCACTAAATGCGGGTGCCAGCGGCCTACAAGCAAACCAAAAATAAAATCAATGTGACCACTCACATCACAGCTGGGTCATGTTATAGAGAGGTATGTTGAAAGTGACACGTGGGCACAAATGGGCAAAAAGCGACAATTTCTCACCTTTATGCCCGTTCTAAGCTCAAGAACTGACCATCGCCACCCTCATCTTGTTGTTTAGCTAGACATAGGGAAGTGCACCAAGAAAAAATTCCACATTTCAATAAACAATTCGCCCAGGGCTGCTCAAAGCTGAAATAAAACTATCTCGAAGTTTTGGGCCTTTTTGCCCGTGATTCTTCACTTGGCGACTAAACTATTCAAAGCAGTGCCAAAACTTCGGCGTTACTGAATGCGGGTGCCAGCGGCCTACAAGCAAACCAAAAATAAAATCAATGCGACCACTCACATCACAGCTGGGTCATGTTATAGAGAGGTATGTTGAAAGTGACACGTGGGCACAAATGGGCAAAAAGCGACAATTTCTCACCTTTTTGCTCGTTTGAAGCTCAAGAACTGACCATCGCCACCCTCATCTTGTTGTTTAGCTGGACATAGGGAAGTGCACCAAGAAAAAATTCCACATTTCAATAAACACTTCGCCCAGGGCTGGTCAAAGCTGAAATAAAACTATCTCGAAGTTTTGGGCCTTTTTGCCCGTGATTCTTACCTTTCCGACTAAACTGTTCAAAGCAGTGCCAAAATTTTGGCGTCACTAAATGCGGGTGCCAGCGGCCTACAAGCAAACCAAAATCAAATCAATGCGACCACTCACATCACAGCTGGGTCATGTTATAGAGAGGTATGTTGAAAGTGACACGTGGGCACAAATGGGCAAAAAGCGACAATTTCTCACCTTTCTGCCCGTTCAAAGCTCAAGAACTGACCATCGCCACCCTCATCTTATTGTTTAGTTGGACATAGGGAAGTGCACCAAGAAAAATTCCACATTTCAATAAACACTTCGCCCAGGGCTGCTCAAAGCTGAAATAAAACTATCTCGACGTTTTGGGCCTTTTTGCCCGTGATTCTTCACTTTGCGACTAAACTATTCACAACAGTGCCAAATTACCGGCACTACTGAATGCAGGTGCCAGCGGCCTACAAGCAAACCGAAAATCAAATCAATGCGACCACTGACATCACAGCTGGGTCATGTTATAGAGAGGTATGTTGAAAGTGACACGTGGGCACAAATGGGCAAAAACCGACAATTTCTCACCTTTATGCCCGTTCGAAGCTCAAGAACTGACCATCGCCACCCTCATCTTGTTGTTTAGCTGGACATAGGGAATTGCACCAAGAAAAAATTCCACATTTCAATAAACACTTCGCCCAGGGCTGCTCAAAGCTGAAATAAAACCATCTCGAAGTTTTGGGCCTTTTTGCCCGTGATTCTTCACTTTGCGACTAAACTATTCCCAGCAGTGCCAAACTTTCGGCGTTACTGAATGCGGGTGCCAGCAGCCTACAAGCAAACCAAAAATCATATCAATGCGACCACTCACATCACAGCTGGGTCATTTATAGAGAGGTATGTTGAAAGTGACACGTGGGCACAAATGGCCAAAAAGCGACAATTTCTCACCTTTATGCCCGTTCTAATCTCAAGAACTGACCATCGCCACCCTCATCTTGTTGTGTAGCTGGACATAGGGAAGTGCACCAAGAAAAAATTCCACATTTCAATAAACACTTCGCCCAGGGCTGCTCAAAGCTTAAATAAAACTATCTCCAAGTTTTGGGCCTTTTTGCCCGTGATTCTTCACTTGGCGACTAAACTATTCAAAGCAGTGCCAAAATTTCGGCGTTACTGAATGCGAGTCCCAGCGGCCTACAAGCAAACCAAAAATAAAATCAATGCGACCACTCACATCACAGCTGGGTCATGTTATAGAGAGGTATGTTGAAAGTGACACGTGGGCACAAATGGGCAAAAAGCGACAATTTCTCACCTTTCTGCTTGTTCGAAGCTCAAGAACTGACCATCGCCACCCTCATCTTGTTGTTTAGCTGGACATAGGGAAGTGCACCAAGAAAAAATCCACATCTCAATAAACACTTCGCCCAGGGCTGCTCAAAGCTGAAATAAAACTATCTCGACGTTTTGGGCCTTTTTGCCCGTGATTCTTCACTTTGCGACTTAACTATTCCCAGCAGTGCCAAAATTTCGGCGTTACTGAATGCGGGTGCCAGCGGCCTACAAGCAAACCAAAAATCAAATCAATGCGACCACTCACATCACAGCTGGGTCATGTTATAGAGAGGTATGTTGAAAGTGACACGTGGGCACAAATGGGCAAAAAGCGACAATTTCTCACCTTTATGCCCGTTCTAAGCTCAAGAACTGACCATCGCCACCCTCATCTTGTTGTTTAGCTGGACATAGGGAAGTGCACCAAGAAAAAATTCCACATTTCAATAAACACTTCGCCCAGGGCTGCTCAAAGCTGAAATAAAACTATCTCGACGTTTTGGGCCTTTTTGCCCGTGATTCTTCACTTTGCGACTAAACTATTCCCAGCAGTGCCAACATTTCGGCGTTTCTCAATGCGGGTGCAAGCGGCCTACAAGCAAACCAAAAATCAAATCAATGCGACCACTCACATCACAGCTGGGTCATGTTATAGAGAGGTATGTTGAAAGTGACACGTGGCCACAAATGGGCAAAAAGCGACAATTTCTCACCTTTATGCCCGTTCGAAGATCAAGAACTGACCATCGCCACCCTCACCTTGTTGTTTAGCTGGACATAGGGAAGTGCACCAAGAAAAAATTCCACATTTCAATAAACACTTCGCCCAGGGCTGCTCAAAGCTGATATAAAATTATCTCGAAGTTTTGGGCCGTTTTGCCCGTGATTCTTCACTTTGAGACTAAACTATTCACAGCAGCGCCAAAATTTCAACGTCACTGAATGCGAGTGCCAGGGGCCTACAAGTAAACCAAAAATCAAATCAATGCGACCACTCACATCACAGCTGGGTCATGTTATAGAGAGGTATGTTGAAAGTGACACGTGGGCACAAATGGGCAAAAAGCGACAATTTCTCACCTTTCTGCCCGTTCGAAGCTCAAGAACTGACCATCGCCACCCTCATCTTGTTGTTTAGCTGGACATAGGGAACTGCACCAAGAAAAGATTCCACATTTCAATAAACACTTCGCCCAGGGCTGGTCAAAGCTGAAATAAAACTATCTCGAAGTTTTGGGCCTTTTTGCCCGTGATTCTTCACTTTGCGACTAAACTATTCCTAGCAGTACCAAAATTTTGGCGTTACTGAATGCGGGTGCCAGCGGCCCACAAGCAAACCAAAAATCAAATCAATGGGACCACTCACATCACAGCTGGGTCATGTTATAGAGAGGTATGTTGAAAGTGACACGTGGGCACAAATGGGCAAAAAGCGACAATTTCTCAACTTTCTGCCCGTTCGAAGCTCAAGAACTGACCATCAACACCCTCATCTTGTTGTTAAGCTGGACATAGGGAAGTGCACCCAGAAAAAATTCCACATTTCAATAAACACTTCGCCCAGGGCTGCTCAAAGCTGAAATAAAACTATCTCGACGTTTTGGGCCTTTTTGCCCGTGATTCTTCACTTTGCGACTAAACTATTCAAAGCAGTGCCAAAATTTCGGCGTTACTGAATGCGGGTACCAGCGGCCTACAAGCAAACCAAAAATAAAATCAATGCGACCACTCACATCACAGCTGGGTCATGTTATAGGGAGGTATGTTGAAAGTGACACGTGGGCACAAATGGGCAAAAAGCGACAATTTCTCACCTTTCTGCTTGTTCGAAGCTCAAGAACTGACCATCGCCACCCTCATCTTGTTGTTTAGCTGGACATAGGGAAGTGCACCAAGAAAAAATCCACATCTCAATAAACACTTCGCCCAGGGCTGCTCAAAGCTGAAACAAAACTATCTCGACGTTTTGGGCCTTTTTGCCCGTGATTCTTCCCTTTGCGACTTAACTATTCCCAGCAGTGCCAAAATTTCGGCGTTACTGAATGCGGGTGCCAGCGGCCTACAAGCAAACCAAAAATCAAATCAATGCGACCACTCACATCACAGCTGGGTCATGTTATAGAGAGGTATGTTGAAAGTGACACGTGGGCACAAATGGGCAAAAAGCGACAATTTCTCACCTTTATGCCCGTTCTAAGCTCAAGAACTGACCATCGCCACCCTCATCTTGTTGTTTAGCTGGACATAGGGAAGTGCACCAAGGAAAAATTCCACATTTCAATAAACACTTCGCCCAGGGCTGCTCAAAGCTGAAATAAAACTATCTCGACGTTTTGGGCCTTTTTGCCCGTGATTCTTCACTTTGCGACTAAACTATTCCCAGCAGTGCCAAAATTTCGGCGTTACTGAATGCGGGTGCCAGCGGCCTACAAGCAAACCAAAAATCAAATCAATGCGACCACTCACATCACAGCTGGGTCATGTTATAGAGAGGTATGTTGAAAGTGACACGTGGCCACAAATGGGCAAAAAGCGACAATTTCTCACCTTTATGCCCGTTCGAAGCTCAAGAACTGACCATCGCCACCCTCACCTTGTTGTTTAGCTGGACATAGGGAAGTGCACCAAGAAAAATTCCACATTCAATAAACACTTCGCCCAGGGCTGCTCAAAGCTGATATAAAATTATCTCGAAGTTTTGGGCCGTTTTGCCCGTGATTCTTCACTTTGAGACTAAACTATTCACAGCAGCGCCAAAATTTCAACGTCACTGAATGCGAGTGCCAGGGGCCTACAAGTAAACCAAAAATCAAATCAATGCGACCACTCACATCACAGCTGGGTCATGTTATAGAGAGGTATGTTGAAAGTGACACGTGGGCACAAATGGGCAAAAAGCGACAATTTCTCACCTTTCTGCCCGTTCGAAGCTCAAGAACTGACCATCGCCACCCTCATCTTGTTGTTTAGCTGGACATAGGGAAGTGCACCAAGAAAAATTCCACATTTCAATAATCACTTCGCCCAGGGCTGCTCAAAGCTGAAATAAAACTATCTCGAAGTTTTGGGCCTTTTTGCCCGTGATTCTTCACTTTGCGACTAAACTATTCCCAGCAGTACCAAAATTTTGGCGTTACTGAATGCGGGTGCCAGCGGCCCACAAGCAAACGAAAAATCAAATCAATGGGACCACTCACATCACAGCTGGGTCATGTTATAGAGAGGTATGTTGAAAGTGACACGTGGGCACAAATGGGCAAAAAGCGACAATTTCTCATCTTTCTGCCCGTTCGAAGCTCAAGAACTGACCATCAACACCCTCATCTTGTTGTTAAGCTGGACATAGGGAAGTGCACCAAGAAAAAATTCCACATTTCAATAAACACTTCGCCCAGGGCTGCTCAAAGCTGAAATAAAACTATCTCGACGTTTTGGGCCTTTTTGCCCGTGATTCTTCACTTTGCGACTAAACTATTCACAGCAGTGCCAACATTTAGGCGTTACTGAATGCGGGTGCCAGCGGCCTACAAGCAAACCAAAAATCGAATCAATACGACCACTCACATCACAGCTGGGTCATGTTATAGAGAGGTATGTTGAAAGTGACACGTGGGCACAAATGGGCAAAAAGCGACAATTTCTCACCTTTCTGCCCGTTCGAAGCTCAAGAACTGACCATCGCCACCCTCATGTTGTTGTTTAGCTGGACATAGGGAAGCGCACCAAGAAAAAAATCCACATTTCAATAAACACTTCGCCCAGGCTGCTCAAAGCTGAAATAAAACTATCTCCAAGTTTTGGGCCTTTTTGCCCGTGATTCTTCACTTTGTGACTAAACTATTCCCAGCAGTGCCAACATTTAGGCGTTACTGAATGCGGGTGCCAGCGGCCTACAAGCAAACCAAAAATCAAATCAATGCGACCACTCACATCACAGCTGGGTCATGTTATAGAGAGGTATGTTGAAAGTGACACGTGGGCACAAAAGGGCAAAAAGCGACAATTTCTCACCTTTATGCCCGTTCGAAGCTCAAGAACTGACCATCGCCACCCTCATCTTGTTGTTTAGCTGGACATAGGGAAGTGCACCAAGAAAACAAGCAAACCAAAAATCATATCAATGCGACCACTCACATCACAGCTGGGTCATGTTATAGAGAGGTATGTTGAAAGTGACACGTTGGCACAAATGGGCAAAAAGCGACAATTTCTCACCTTTCTGCTTGTTCGAAGCTCAAGAACTGACCATCGCCACCCTCATCTTGTTGTTTAGCTGGACATAGGGAAGTGCACCAAGAAAAAATTCCACATTTCAATAAACACTTTGCCCAGGGCTGCTCAAAGCTGAAATAAAACTATCTCGAAGTTTTGGGCCTTTTTGCCCGTGATTCTTCACTTTGCGACTAAACTATTCCCAGCAGTGCCAACATTTCGGGGTTACTGAATGCGGGTGCCAGCGGCCTAAAAGCGAACCAAAAATTATATCAATGCGATTACTCACATCACAGCTGGGTCATGGTATAGAGAGGTATGTTGAAAGTTACACGTGGGCACAAATGTGCAAAAAGCCACAATTTCTCACCTTTCTGCCCGTTCCAAGCTCAAGAACTGACCATCGCCACCCTCATCTTGTTGTTTAGCTGGACATAGGGAAGTGCACGAAGAAAAAATTCCACATTTCAATAAACACGCCCAGGGCTGCTCAAAGCTGAAATAAAACTATCTCTAAGTTTTGGGCCTTTTTGCCCGTGATTCTTCACTTTGCGACTAAACTATTCACAGCAGTACCAAAATTTTGGCGTTACTGAATGCGGGTGCCAGCGGCCTACAAGCAAACCAAACATCAAATCAATGCGACCACTCAGATCACAGCTGGGTCATGTTATAGAGAGGTATGTTGAAAGTGACACGTGGGCACAAATGGGCAAAAAGCGACAATTTCTCACCTTTATGCCAGTTCGAAGCTCAAGAACTGACCATCAACACCCTCATCTTGTTGTTTAGCTGGACATAGGGAAGTGCAGCAAGAAAAAATTCCACATTTCAATAAACACTTCGCCCAGGGCTGCTCAAAGGTGAAATAAAACTATCTCCAAGTTTTGGGCCTTTTTGCCCGTGATTCTTCACTTTGCGACTAAACTATTCCCAGCAGTGCCAACATTTAGGCGTTACTGAATGCGGGTGCCAGCGGCCTACAAGCAAACCAAAAATCGAATCAATACGACCACTCACATCACAGCTGGGTCATGTTATAGAGAGGTATGTTGAAAGTGACACGTGGGCACAAATGGGCAAAAAGCGACAATTTCTCACCTTACTGCCCGTTCGAAGCTCAAGAACTGACCATCGCCACCCTCATCTTGTTGTTTAGCTGGACATAGGGAAGTGCACCAAGAAAACAAGCAAACCAAAAATCATATCAATGCGACCACTCACATCACAGCTGGGTCATGTTATAGAGAGGTATGTTGAAAGTGACACGTTGGCACAAATGGGCAAAAAGCGACAATTTCTCACCTTTCTGCTTGTTCGAAGCTCAAGAACTGACCATCGCCACCCTCATCTTGTTGTTTAGCTGGACATAGGGAAGTGCACCAAGAAAAAATTCCACATTTCAATAAACACTTTGCCCAGGGCTGCTCAAAGCTGAAATAAAACTATCTCGAAGTTTTGGGCCTTTTTGCCCGTGATTCTTCACTTTGCGACTAAACTATTCCCAGCAGTGCCAACATTTCGGGGTTACTGAATGCGGGTGCCAGCGGCCTAAAAGCGAACCAAAAATTATATCAATGCGATTACTCACATCACAGCTGGGTCATGGTATAGAGAGGTATGTTGAAAGTTACACGTGGGCACAAATGTGCAAAAAGCCACAATTTCTCACCTTTCTGCCCGTTCCAAGCTCAAGAACTGACCATCGCCACCCTCATCTTGTTGTTTAGCTGGACATAGGGAAGTGCACGAAGAAAAAATTCCACATTTCAATAAACACGCCCAGGGCTGCTCAAAGCTGAAATAAAACTATCTCTAAGTTTTGGGCCTTTTTGCCCGTGATTCTTCACTTTGCGACTAAACTATTCACAGCAGTACCAAAATTTTGGCGTTACTGAATGCGGGTGCCAGCGGCCTACAAGCAAACCAAACATCAAATCAATGCGACCACTCAGATCACAGCTGGGTCATGTTATAGAGAGGTATGTTGAAAGTGACACGTGGGCACAAATGGGCAAAAAGCGACAATTTCTCACCTTTATGCCAGTTCGAAGCTCAAGAACTGACCATCAACACCCTCATCTTGTTGTTTAGCTGGACATAGGGAAGTGCAGCAAGAAAAAATTCCACATTTCAATAAACACTTCGCCCAGGGCTGCTCAAAGGTGAAATAAAACTATCTCCAAGTTTTGGGCCTTTTTGCCCGTGATTCTTCACTTTGTGACTAAACTATTCCCAGCAGTGCCAACATTTAGGCGTTACTGAATGCGGGTGCCAGCGGCCTACAAGCAAACCAAAAATCGAATCAATACGACCACTCACATCACAGCTGGGTCATGTTATAGAGAGGTATGTTGAAAGTGACACGTGGGCACAAATGGGCAAAAAGCGACAATTTCTCACCTTACTGCCCGTTCGAAGCTCAAGAACTGACCATGGCCACCCTCATGTTGTTGTTTAGCTGGACATAGGGAAGTGCACCAAGAAAAATTCCACATTTCAATAAACACTTCGCCCAGGCTGCTCAAAGCTGAAATAAAACTATCTCCAAGTTTTGGGCCTTTTTGCCCGTGATTCTTCACTTTGCGACTAAACTATTCCCAGCAGTGCCAAAATTTCGGCGTTACTGAATGCGGGTGCCAGCGGCCTACAAGCAAACCAAAAATCAAATCAATGCGACCACTCACATCACAGCTGGGTCATGTTATAGAGAGGTATGTTGAAAGTGATACGTGGCCACAAATGGGCAAAAAGCGACAATTTCTCACCTTTATGCCCGTTCGAAGCTCAAGAACTGACCATCGCCACCCTCATCTTGTTGTTTAGCTGGACATAGGGAAGTGCAACAAGAAAAAATTCCACATTTCAATAAACACTTCGCCCAGGGCTGCTCAAAGCTGAAATAAAACTATCTCGAAGTTTTGGGCCTTTTTGCCCGTGATTCTTCACTTTGCGACTAAACTATTCCCAGCAGTGCCAAAATTTCGGCGTCACCGAATGCGGGTGCCAGCGGCCTACAAGCAAACCAAAAATCAAATCAATGCGACCACTCACATCACAGCTGGGTCATGTTATAGAGAGGTATGTTGAAAGTGACACGTGGGCACAAATGGGCAAATAGCGACAATTTCTCACCTTTCTGCCCGTTCCAAGCTCAAGAACTGACCATCGCCACCCTCACCTTGTTGTTTAGCTGGACATAGGGAAGTGCACCAAGAAAAAATTCCACATTTCAATAAACACTTCGCCCAGGGCTGCTCAAAGCTGATATAAAACTATCTCGTAGTTTTGGGCCGTTTTGCCCGTGATTCTTCACTTTGAGACTAAACTATTCACAGCAGCGCCAAAATTTCAACGTCACTGAATGCGAGTGCCAGGGGCCTACAAGTAAACCAAAAATCAAATCAATGCGACCACTCACATCACAGCTGGGTCATGTTATAGAGAGGTATGTTGAAAGTGACACGTGGGCACAAATGGGCAAAAAGCGACATTTTCTCAACTTTCTGCCCGTTCCAAGCTCAAGAACTGACCATCAACACCCTCATCTTGTTGTTAAGCTGGACATAGGGAAGTGCACCAAGAAAAAATTCCACATTTCAATAAACACTTCGCCCAGGGCTGCTCAAAGCTGAAATAAAACTATTTCCAAGTTTTGGGCCTTTTTGCCCGTGATTCTTCACTTTGCGACTAAACTATTCACAGCAGTGCCAACATTTAGGCGTTACTGAATGCGGGTGGCAGCGGCCTACAAGCAAACCAAAAATCGAATCAATACGACCACTCACATCACAGCTGGGTCATGTTATAGAGAGGTATGTTGAAAGTGACACGTGGGCACAAATGGGCAAAAAGCGACAATTTCTCACCTCTCTGCCCGTTCGAAGCTCAAGAACTAAACTATTCACAGCAGTGCCAAATTTTCGGCATTACTGAATGCGGGGGCCCGCGGCCTAAAAGCAAACCAAAAATCAAATCAATGCGATCACTCACATCACAGCTGGTTCATGTTATTGAGAGGTACGTTGAAAGTGTAACGTGGGCACAATTGGGCAAAATGCGACAATTTCTAACCTTTTTGCCCATTCGAAGCTCAAGAACTGACCATCGCCACCCTGATCTTGGTGTTTAGCTGGACATAGGGAAGTGAACCAAGAAAAAACTCCACATTTCAATAAATAACTCGTCCAGGGCTTTCTTCAAGCTGAAATATAACTATCTCGAAGTTTTGGGCCTTTTTGCCCGTGATTCTTCTCTTTTGTGACTAAACTATTCACAGCAGTGCCCTGGTACTGCTCTTTTCTCTCCGAAACAACACTTGCAAGGCAGATATGAAAGAAAGAAAAAGTCATCAGTCACACCACCGGGACTCGAACCAGGGACCTTGCTATTCGCGAGCAATGCTCTAACCAACTGAGCTACAGTATGACTCTTATCCACAGTGATGGTAAATCTATCCTTCTTCGATCAATCCATATCTGGCTTGCATCATACTGGCAACTCACACCAATCAAGAGGGCCCTCGACCATTCGCTTGATACTATGGGGAGCGCATCAAACTATGTCCACTGCGAGCAAATAAAATTTCCTAAAACTTTGAAATTCTCCGTGAAGTCCAAATTAGAAATTGCAATTTGTATTTGCTCACAGTGGACATAGTTTCATGCGCTCCCCATGATACCAAGCGAATGGCCGAGGGCCCTCTTGATTGGTGTGAGTTGCCAGTATGCCGGATCGATTGATCGAAGAAGGATAGATTTACCATCACTGTGGATAAGAGTCATACTGTAGCTCAGTTGGTTAGAGCATTGCTCGCGAATAGCAAGGTCCCTGGTTCGAGTGCCGGTGGTGTGACTGATGATTTTTTTCTTTCTTTCATATCTGGCTTGCAAGTGTTGAGTTTCGGAGAGAAAAGAGCAGTACGTGACATGTGGCCTCTAATTTCCTAAAACTTTGAAATTCTCCGTGAAGTCCAAATTCGAAATTGCTACAGCAGAAGCCATAGCAACTTGTGCTGGGGTTGCACCATTCAACAGCTTGCAAGGCTGAAGAATTGACCACCACTATCCAGCCTGGTCTACACCACACAGCTATGAAGTGGTTTTTTCTGGCTAGTGAATCCCTACTTTTTTGGTCTTTTCATTTATTTTCCGCACACACATCACATCACATACTCCGGCATGCACTGGCTGTTGGTAACCACCCAAGAGAATAAAAGAAAGGTCAGGAAGAGTCTGAGAAGGAAAAGAAAGACGTCTGTGCAGTGTCTGCTATAGGATTGTAGGACAGCCGGGTACACGTGTACCTGGCGCAACCATTTCAACCGGGTCGGAGCCGGGTACACATGTACCTGGCGCTGTCTCACCAGCCGAGTCACATGCTTTAACCGGTTGGTTGGTTTATTTTAATTCGGACAATAAACGGGAACTAGTCCCAATGATATAAAGGCGAATGGATAAGCCGCATTTAGAAAAGAGAGGACAGGAATTAGAAAATTACGAAAGAAGAAGTATCTGACACATAAAAGCCATGTAATCAGTCCTTTCAAAGTTCGACAGTACCAACCGGGTCACAGGTGACCCGGTACTATATTTTCAACCGGGTCCAAGCGCCGCCCAACCGGGTGGATTACCCGGCTCACCCGGCGCTGGAGCAGACACTGCTGTGACCATAGTCGTCGGGAATCGAACCCGCAGCCTATCGATTGGAAATCGCTTCACATACCACTGCACCATATGGCACACACACACACACACACACACAAACACACACACACACACACACACACACAAACACACACACACACACTCACACTCACAACACATGAATGCATGCACACAAACATGTACGCGCACACGCGCACACGCACATACACACACGCACATACACACACGCACGCACACGCACACACACACACACACACGTCAGACCTCAGACCTGCCCAACGCGGAAGCGATGATAGCGAACAGCTATGTTAGACATAGCAACTTGTGCTGGGATTGCACCATTCAACAGCTTGCAAGGCTGATTAATTGACCGCCACACACACACACACACACACACACATACACACACACACACACACACCACACACACACACACACACCACACACACACACACACACACACACACACACACACACATACACACACGTATAAACTACAACACGCAGCAACTTGCGGTACGGGGGAGTGCTGGCCAGCGGTGTAAGAGGCTACGGAGAGGGAGATTCAGGGTCGGCAGGGTGGACACTGCCGGAGAAGAATCCACGAGAGACTTGTCAACTGCCGGAGCAGGATCTTGCCAGAGCCAAGAGAGTCTAAGACTTGTCGACTGCCGGAGCAGGATCTTGGCGGAGCCAAGAGAGTCTAGAAATGTCAGAGGGACGACGACCCATGGCCCTGAGTAGCCGGAAATAAGCGTTCCCAACTCCCTCCTTTTATTCACTTTTTCAAAGTAAATTAGTGATGAGAAATGGGAGGTGGGAGGGTGAAACACAACGAGCAGACAAGAATAATACAGTACGGATCGAAATCTATAGCAACGCGAGCTCTAGCAAGTCACGTAGAGCAAACGTCGAGCGAACGTCGCATGACGCCCACGTTGAGCACCACATATAAATGCCATGGTGAATGCAACGTCGCACGTCGCCAAAACATTGAATGTCACGTTCAATGACACGTAGAGTGTCATGTCACCTAGAGTACCCAGGCGCGTGCATGCACAATGTTGTTTGGCCGACATGGTCACCGTGATGTGCAGTGCACGCGACCGTAGACAGTAGCAAAGCATGAGTATACAGCAACAGCACTATCAAACATAGCAGCATAGTTTCAGTGGTAGCACGAAGCTGCGTGCACGTATTAATCTGTATTATCACCATAATGCTACGCACATACACACACACATCCACGCGCGCCCACGCATCTGCAGACCCAAATTTGCATTGTGGCTTACCTCTGGTCTAGAAGGACTCTATCTGCGAGAGGAGATGTTCTCTGGGAAGGCACTGATTGAAGTTTGTCAGCTAGACTATGAGATGAGCCAACCGTACACCAAGTCTAAAGAGCAGCAGCAAATGTATAACACAGAAACACACACACATACACACACACACACATACACACACACATACACACACACACATACACACACACATACACACACACACATACACACACACATACACACACACACATACACACACATACACACACACATACACATACATCCACACAAACCATTGACCATTTGACGCCCATCGCCGGAGGCGATAATAGCGATGGTACGGCAGAAGCCATAGCAACTTGTGCTGGGATTGCATCATTCAACAGCTTGCAAGCCTGAAGAATTGACCGCCACTATCCAGCCTGGTCTACACTACACAGCTATGAAGTGGCTTTTTCTGGCCAGTTAATCCCTACTATTTGGTATTTCATTTTTTTCCGCACACACACACACAACATACTCCGGCATGCACTGGCTGTTGGTAACCACCCAGGAGAATGAAAGAAAAGTCAAGAGGAGTCTGAGAAAGAGAAGAAAGATGTCTGTGACCATAGTCGTCGGGAATCGAACCCGCAGCCTATCGATTAGAAATCGCTGCACATACCACTGCACCATATGGCACACACACACACACACACACACACACACACATAACACCCACGCTGAGTGCCACATATAAATGCCATGGTGAATGCCACGTCGCACGTCGCCAACACATTGAATGTCACGTTCAATGACACGTAGAGTGTCACGTCACCTAGAGTACTACGCGTGCATGCACAATGATGTTTGGCCGACATGGTCACTGTGATATGCAGTGCACGCGACCGTAGACAGAAGCAAAGCATGAGCATACAGCAACAGCACTATCAAACATAGCAGCATAGCTTGAGCGGTAGCACAAAGCTGCATGCCCCATTCATCTCCATTATCACCATATTGCTACACACACACCATGTACACACCTTGAACCTTGAACGTGCCCATTGCCGATGGCAAGATAGCGAAGGGACTATCTGCTAGCTTTACAGTACGGAGCGTGGCGCTTGAGATTCCGGGACGACGGCAGACCTTCCCACATGCGCAGCGGAAGCCAGAGTCAGGATCAGGGGGAGCACGGGCGGGAGGACGACGATGAGCAACCTGCCTCCAGGCAGAGCGACCCTGGGCAGCATCAAACCAGCAGTCAGAAGGCACAGGAGGGCTGATGGAGCGGAGATCATCCATAATGACGTCACACCACCGCTTGCGTGGACCATGGTGAGGGTGCATTGCAGGGAGCTCCCCAAACAAAACTCGCTTCGGCATACGGTCGTCGTTCATCCGGCCAACATGGCCAAGCCAACGCAGTCGATATTCCCGGATGATGTCCGCGACGTCACAGTCAATGCCGAGGGCTCTGGCCATGGTAATGGAGGTGACGCGGTTGTCCCACTGGTCCCGCCTGGAGGTGCCAACGATGATGTGAACACACTGGTGATGAAAGGCGTTGAGAGAGCGCAGGTCCGGTGGCTTCGGCATCCATGTCTCTGTTCCGTACAGGAGGGTCGTCAGCACAAGGGCGATGTACACGCGGTGCCGACAGCGGAGAGATAACGACCGATTCTCAAACGCCGGGACACGGAGACTGCCGAACACGCGCGAAGCCAACATCATGCGAAGACTGCCCGTCCCGATGGATGACACTGCCAAGGTACGTAAAACTGTCAACAGCCTCGATTGTGCTCACACCAAGAGACAGCGGCTCATTCATGGGCGAGTTGACAGTACACACACACACACACACACACACACACACACACACACACACACACACACACACACACATACACACATACACACACAAATGCACACACACACAAATGCACACACACACAAATGCACACACATACACACACACACACACACACACACACACACACACACACACACACACACACACACATGCACACCAATCTTGACGACATCAGTACTCGTAGTAGGACTAACAGCAGCCATCATGATGAAAGAAAGTTACCAGTACTACCAGTGGTGACAGTAGCAACAGCAACAGCAGTCAGGGCAGCAGCAGTCAGGGCAGCAGCAGTCAGGGCAGCAGCATTCAGGGCAGCAGCAGCCAGGGCAGCAGCAGTCAGGGCAGCAGCAGTCAGGGCAGCAGCAGTCAGGGCAGCAGCAGTCAGGGCAGCAGCAGTCAGGGCAGCAGCAGTCAGGGCAGCAGCAGTCAGGGGAGCAGCAGTCAGGGCAGCAGCAGTCAGGGCAGCAGCAGTCAGGGCAGCAGCAGTCAGGGCAGCAGCAGTCAGGGCAGCAGCAGTCAGGGCAGCAGCAGTCAGGGCAGCAGCAGTCAGGGCAGCAGCAGTCAGGGCAGCAGCATTCAGGGCAGCAGCAGTCAGGGCAGCAGCAGTCAGGGCAGCAGCAGTCAGGGCAGCAGCAGTCAGGGCAGCAGCAGTCAGGGCAGCAGCAGTCAGGGCAGCAGCAGTCAGGGCAGCAGCAGTCAGGGCAGCAGCAGTCAGGGCAGCAGCATTCAGGGCAGCAGCATTCAGGGCAGCAGCAGTCAGGGCAGCAGCAGTCAGGGCAGCAGCAGTCAGGGCAGCAGCAGTCAGGGCAGCAGCAGTCAGGGCAGCAGCAGTCAGGGCAGCAGCAGTCAGGGCAGCAGCAGTCAGAGCAACAGCAGTCAGGGCAACAGCAGTCAGGGCAGCAGCAGTCAGGGCACCAGCAGTCAGGGCAGCAGCAGTCAGGGCAGCAGCAGTCAGGGCAGCAGCAGTCAGGGCAGCAGCAGTCAGGGCAGCAGCAGTCAGGGCAGCAGCAGTCAGGGCAGCAGCAGTCAGGGCAGCAGCAGTCAGGGCAGCAGCAGTCAGGGCAGCAGCAGTCAGGGCAGCAGCAGTCAGGGCAGCAGCAGTCAGGGCAGCAGCAGTCAGGGCAGCAGCAGTCAGGGCAGCAGCAGTCAGGGCAGCAGCAGTCAGGGCAGCAGCAGTCAGGGCAGCAGCAGTCAGGGCAGCAGCAGTCAGGGCAGCAGCAGTCAGGGCAGCAGCAGTCAGGGCAGCAGCAGTCAGGGCAGCAGCAGTCAGGGCAGCAGCAGTCAGGGCAGCAGCAGTCAGGGCAGCAGCAGTCAGGGCAGCAGCAGTCAGGGCAGCAGCAGTCAGGGCAGCAGCAGTCAGGGCAGCAGCAGTCAGGGCAGCAGCAGTCAGGGCAGCAGCAGTCAGGGCAGCAGCAGTCAGGGCAGCAGCAGTCAGGGCAGCAGCAGTCAGGGCAGCAGCAGTCAGGGCAGCAGCAGTCAGGGCAGCAGCAGTCAGGGCAGCAGCAGTCAGGGCAGCAGCAGTCAGGGCAGCAGCAGTCAGGGCAGCAGCAGTCAGGGCAGCAGCAGTCAGGGCAGCAGCAGTCAGGGCAGCAGCAGTCAGGGCAGCAGCAGTCAGGGCAGCAGCAGTCAGGGCAGCAGCAGTCAGGGCAGCAGCAGTCAGGGCAGCAGCAGTCAGGGCAGCAGCAGTCAGGGCAGCAGCAGTCAGGGCAGCAGCAGTCAGGGCAGCAGCAGTCAGGGCAGCAGCAGTCAGGGCAGCAGCAGTCAGGGCAGCAGCAGTCAGGGCAGCAGCAGTCAGGGCAGCAGCAGTCAGGGCAGCAGCAGTCAGGGCAGCAGCAGTCAGGGCAGCAGCAGTCAGGGCAGCAGCAGTCAGGGCAGCAGCAGTCAGGGCAGCAGCAGTCAGGGCAGCAGCAGTCAGGGCAGCAGCAGTCAGGGCAGCAGCAGTCAGGGCAGCAGCAGTCAGGGCAGCAGCAGTCAGGGCAGCAGCAGTCAGGGCAGCAGCAGTCAGGGCAGCAGCAGTCAGGGCAGCAGCAGTCAGGGCAGCAGCAGTCAGGGCAGCAGCAGTCAGGGCAGCAGCAGTCAGGGCAGCAGCAGTCAGGGCAGCAGCAGTCAGGGCAGCAGCAGTCAGGGCAGCAGCAGTCAGGGCAGCAGCAGTCAGGGCAGCAGCAGTCAGGGCAGCAGCAGTCAGGGCAGCAGCAGTCAGGGCAGCAGCAGTCAGGGCAGCAGCAGTCAGGGCAGCAGCAGTCAGGGCAGCAGCAGTCAGGGCAGCAGCAGTCAGGGCAGCAGCAGTCAGGGCAGCAGCAGTCAGGGCAGCAGCAGTCAGGGCAGCAGCAGTCAGGGCAGCAGCAGTCAGGGCAGCAGCAGTCAGGGCAGCAGCAGTCAGGGCAGCAGCAGTCAGGGCAGCAGCAGTCAGGGCAGCAGCAGTCAGGGCAGCAGCAGTCAGGGCAGCAGCAGTCAGGGCAGCAGCAGTCAGGGCAGCAGCAGTCAGGGCAGCAGCAGTCAGGGCAGCAGCAGTCAGGGCAGCAGCAGTCAGGGCAGCAGCAGTCAGGGCAGCAGCAGTCAGGGCAGCAGCAGTCAGGGCAGCAGCAGTCAGGGCAGCAGCAGTCAGGGCAGCAGCAGTCAGGGCAGCAGCAGTCAGGGCAGCAGCAGTCAGGGCAGCAGCAGTCAGGGCAGCAGCAGTCAGGGCAGCAGCAGTCAGGGCAGCAGCAGTCAGGGCAGCAGCAGTCAGGGCAGCAGCAGTCAGGGCAGCAGCAGTCAGGGCAGCAGCAGTCAGGGCAGCAGCAGTCAGGGCAGCAGCAGTCAGGGCAGCAGCAGTCAGGGCAGCAGCAGTCAGGGCAGCAGCAGTCAGGGCAGCAGCAGTCAGGGCAGCAGCAGTCAGGGCAGCAGCAGTCAGGGCAGCAGCAGTCAGGGCAGCAGCAGTCAGGGCAGCAGCAGTCAGGGCAGCAGCAGTCAGGGCAGCAGCAGTCAGGGCAGCAGCAGTCAGGGCAGCAGCAGTCAGGGCAGCAGCAGTCAGGGCAGCAGCAGTCAGGGCAGCAGCAGTCAGGGCAGCAGCAGTCAGGGCAGCAGCAGTCAGGGCAGCAGCAGTCAGGGCAGCAGCAGTCAGGGCAGCAGCAGTCAGGGCAGCAGCAGTCAGGGCAGCAGCAGTCAGGGCAGCAGCAGTCAGGGCAGCAGCAGTCAGGGCAGCAGCAGTCAGGGCAGCAGCAGTCAGGGCAGCAGCAGTCAGGGCAGCAGCAGTCAGGGCAGCAGCAGTCAGGGCAGCAGCAGTCAGGGCAGCAGCAGTCAGGGCAGCAGCAGTCAGGGCAGCAGCAGTCAGGGCAGCAGCAGTCAGGGCAGCAGCAGTCAGGGCAGCAGCAGTCAGGGCAGCAGCAGTCAGGGCAGCAGCAGTCAGGGCAGCAGCAGTCAGGGCAGCAGCAGTCAGGGCAGCAGCAGTCAGGGCAGCAGCAGTCAGGGCAGCAGCAGTCAGGGCAGCAGCAGTCAGGGCAGCAGCAGTCAGGGCAGCAGCAGTCAGGGCAGCAGCAGTCAGGGCAGCAGCAGTCAGGGCAGCAGCAGTCAGGGCAGCAGCAGTCAGGGCAGCAGCAGTCAGGGCAGCAGCAGTCAGGGCAGCAGCAGTCAGGGCAGCAGCAGTCAGGGCAGCAGCAGTCAGGGCAGCAGCAGTCAGGGCAGCAGCAGTCAGGGCAGCAGCAGTCAGGGCAGCAGCAGTCAGGGCAGCAGCAGTCAGGGCAGCAGCAGTCAGGGCAGCAGCAGTCAGGGCAGCAGCAGTCAGGGCAGCAGCAGTCAGGGCAGCAGCAGTCAGGGCAGCAGCAGTCAGGGCAGCAGCAGTCAGGGCAGCAGCAGTCAGGGCAGCAGCAGTCAGGGCAGCAGCAGTCAGGGCAGCAGCAGTCAGGGCAGCAGCAGTCAGGGCAGCAGCAGTCAGGGCAGCAGCAGTCAGGGCAGCAGCAGTCAGGGCAGCAGCAGTCAGGGCAGCAGCAGTCAGGGCAGCAGCAGTCAGGGCAGCAGCAGTCAGGGCAGCAGCAGTCAGGGCAGCAGCAGTCAGGGCAGCAGCAGTCAGGGCAGCAGCAGTCAGGGCAGCAGCAGTCAGGGCAGCAGCAGTCAGGGCAGCAGCAGTCAGGGCAGCAGCAGTCAGGGCAGCAGCAGTCAGGGCAGCAGCAGTCAGGGCAGCAGCAGTCAGGGCAGCAGCAGTCAGGGCAGCAGCAGTCAGGGCAGCAGCAGTCAGGGCAGCAGCAGTCAGGGCAGCAGCAGTCAGGGCAGCAGCAGTCAGGGCAGCAGCAGTCAGGGCAGCAGCAGTCAGGGCAGCAGCAGTCAGGGCAGCAGCAGTCAGGGCAGCAGCAGTCAGGGCAGCAGCAGTCAGGGCAGCAGCAGTCAGGGCAGCAGCAGTCAGGGCAGCAGCAGTCAGGGCAGCAGCAGTCAGGGCAGCAGCAGTCAGGGCAGCAGCAGTCAGGGCAGCAGCAGTCAGGGCAGCAGCAGTCAGGGCAGCAGCAGTCAGGGCAGCAGCAGTCAGGGCAGCAGCAGTCAGGGCAGCAGCAGTCAGGGCAGCAGCAGTCAGGGCAGCAGCAGTCAGGGCAGCAGCAGTCAGGGCAGCAGCAGTCAGGGCAGCAGCAGTCAGGGCAGCAGCAGTCAGGGCAGCAGCAGTCAGGGCAGCAGCAGTCAGGGCAGCAGCAGTCAGGGCAGCAGCAGTCAGGGCAGCAGCAGTCAGGGCAGCAGCAGTCAGGGCAGCAGCAGTCAGGGCAGCAGCAGTCAGGGCAGCAGCAGTCAGGGCAGCAGCAGTCAGGGCAGCAGCAGTCAGGGCAGCAGCAGTCAGGGCAGCAGCAGTCAGGGCAGCAGCAGTCAGGGCAGCAGCAGTCAGGGCAGCAGCAGTCAGGGCAGCAGCAGTCAGGGCAGCAGCAGTCAGGGCAGCAGCAGTCAGGGCAGCAGCAGTCAGGGCAGCAGCAGTCAGGGCAGCAGCAGTCAGGGCAGCAGCAGTCAGGGCAGCAGCAGTCAGGGCAGCAGCAGTCAGGGCAGCAGCAGTCAGGGCAGCAGCAGTCAGGGCAGCAGCAGTCAGGGCAGCAGCAGTCAGGGCAGCAGCAGTCAGGGCAGCAGCAGTCAGGGCAGCAGCAGTCAGGGCAGCAGCAGTCAGGGCAGCAGCAGTCAGGGCAGCAGCAGTCAGGGCAGCAGCAGTCAGGGCAGCAGCAGTCAGGGCAGCAGCAGTCAGGGCAGCAGCAGTCAGGGCAGCAGCAGTCAGGGCAGCAGCAGTCAGGGCAGCAGCAGTCAGGGCAGCAGCAGTCAGGGCAGCAGCAGTCAGGGCAGCAGCAGTCAGGGCAGCAGCAGTCAGGGCAGCAGCAGTCAGGGCAGCAGCAGTCAGGGCAGCAGCAGTCAGGGCAGCAGCAGTCAGGGCAGCAGCAGTCAGGGCAGCAGCAGTCAGGGCAGCAGCAGTCAGGGCAGCAGCAGTCAGGGCAGCAGCAGTCAGGGCAGCAGCAGTCAGGGCAGCAGCAGTCAGGGCAGCAGCAGTCAGGGCAGCAGCAGTCAGGGCAGCAGCAGTCAGGGCAGCAGCAGTCAGGGCAGCAGCAGTCAGGGCAGCAGCAGTCAGGGCAGCAGCAGTCAGGGCAGCAGCAGTCAGGGCAGCAGCAGTCAGGGCAGCAGCAGTCAGGGCAGCAGCAGTCAGGGCAGCAGCAGTCAGGGCAGCAGCAGTCAGGGCAGCAGCAGTCAGGGCAGCAGCAGTCAGGGCAGCAGCAGTCAGGGCAGCAGCAGTCAGGGCAGCAGCAGTCAGGGCAGCAGCAGTCAGGGCAGCAGCAGTCAGGGCAGCAGCAGTCAGGGCAGCAGCAGTCAGGGCAGCAGCAGTCAGGGCAGCAGCAGTCAGGGCAGCAGCAGTCAGGGCAGCAGCAGTCAGGGCAGCAGCAGTCAGGGCAGCAGCAGTCAGGGCAGCAGCAGTCAGGGCAGCAGCAGTCAGGGCAGCAGCAGTCAGGGCAGCAGCAGTCAGGGCAGCAGCAGTCAGGGCAGCAGCAGTCAGGGCAGCAGCAGTCAGGGCAGCAGCAGTCAGGGCAGCAGCAGTCAGGGCAGCAGCAGTCAGGGCAGCAGCAGTCAGGGCAGCAGCAGTCAGGGCAGCAGCAGTCAGGGCAGCAGCAGTCAGGGCAGCAGCAGTCAGGGCAGCAGCAGTCAGGGCAGCAGCAGTCAGGGCAGCAGCAGTCAGGGCAGCAGCAGTCAGGGCAGCAGCAGTCAGGGCAGCAGCAGTCAGGGCAGCAGCAGTCAGGGCAGCAGCAGTCAGGGCAGCAGCGGTCAGGGCAGCAGCAGTGAGGGCAGCAGCAGCAGTGGGGGCAGCAACAGTGACAGCAGCAACAGCTGCAGCAGTGGAAGCATCAGAGGAGACAGCAACAGCAGCAGTGGAGGCAGCAGCAGTGGGGGCAGCAGCAGTGGAGACAGCAGCAACAGCAACAGCAGCAACAGCAGTAGTGGAAGGTAGCAGCTGCAGTGGGGGCAGCAACAGTGACAGCAGCAACAGCTGCAGCAGTGGAAGCATCAGAGGAGACAGAAACAGCAGCAGTGGAGGCAGCAGCAGTGGGGGCAGCAGCAGTGGAGACAGCAGCAACAGCAACAGCAGCAACAGCAGTAGTGGAAGGTAGCAGCTGCAGTGGGGGCAGCAACAGTGACAGCAGCAACAGCTGCAGCAGTGGAAGCATCAGAGGAGACAGCAACAGCAGCAGTGGAGGCAGCAGCAGTGGGGGCAGCAGCAGTGGAGACAGCAGCAACAGCAACAGCAGAAACAGCAGTAGTGGAGGCAGCAGTGGAGGCAGCAGCAGCAGTGGCAATGGCAGCAGTGGAGGCAGCAACAGCAGTTGCAGAAGCTGGCAGTAAAATCCAACCCCTCACTTGAGAGTGAAGACCATTGAAACGAACCATTTGCTCAACAAAAGTGCAGGAGTTACATGGTGGGCACATGAAGTTAGCTGTGTTACACAGACAGGGAGCGGCAAGAGCCGATGGACTCAGGACTCCAAGATCTCGACCGTGCTTGGTTGTCACTTGCCGCCACTGTGCATAGACACAGAATAGCAGTGCACTGCACCGCACTGTACAGCACATTGCTGTGCGGCGCGGTGCGGTGCTGTGCGGTGCTGCGCGGTGCGGTGCTGTGCTGTGCTAGGCTGCGCAATGCTAGCTACGCAGTGTTGTGCAGTGCACTGCAGTGAAGTACAGTGCAGCGTAGTGCTGCGCTATGCAGTACAGCACTGCACAGTGTTGTGCAGTGCAGTGCAGTGAAGTACAGTGCAGCGTAGTGCTGCGCTATGCAGTACAGCACTGCACAGTGTTGTGCAGTGCAGTGCAGTGAAGTACAGTGCAGCGTAGTGCTGCGCTATGCAGTACAGCACTGCACAGTGTTGTGCAGTGCAGCACTGCGCAGTGTGGTGCAGTGTTCTGCAGTGCAGCACTGCACAACACTGCCTCAGGCTACAGGAGGGCCGTCGCATGCTACAGGGGAACGGCCACAGGCTGCAGGAGTATGGGCTGAAGCCAAGCCAGCCCGGGCTCAAGCTCGGCAGACCCACCCACCAAGTCTGCAGGACCATTCTGAAGCCTCACCAAGTCCCACTGACGTGACCTTCCCCCCCCCCCCCCCCCGAGGAGCGTTACGCGGACACCACAAAGACCAACTTCAGTCGACTATGAGGGCCAGCAAGATCGCCTTATCGCATCTTTTGGATATGTTGTTCAGGTACACACTCAACAGACTCGTGCTATTACTTTTAGGTAAGCAACCGCTCTCGATGCTCTATTGTTATGTATTCTCTGGCTGTAGCAAAAGAAAAAGAGAAAAGGGTACTGTTGGAAGAAGCCGGAACTCAAAGTTTTATCCTGAGGCGCTCATGCAGGTAAGACCACACGTTTTTATCTCTATGTTTCCCGTGACCCGAAAATCTAAAACCGTGTGCGAGAGAAAATCGACCAATACACCATGTAAACTAGCATCCAAAGTTAGCAACTAGTAAACGTGGTAGGGGCTTCTGTCACAATCTGTGCAGGTGGAGCTAGATTGCGCAATAAAAACTGCCGACCTCGCATCATGTGTGTTGCAAACGATGTGCAGGCCAGGGTGCACATGTGCATGTGCTGGTCCCCACAGTGCAGCACAGTTTTTCTTTCTTTTTTTCCAGACTCCTGAATCGTATGCGCTCGGGTGACGAGAAACATAGAAATAAAAAACGTGCGGCCTAACTGATATTAATGTATCCAAGTATTGGCGCAGAAAGGTTGAGGGTGGAGATTTGAGCAGACACCACATTGCATATAGACGTAAACACACTAAGGTTTTGTCAACGATATCCTTTCACACTGCTGATTGGTGTGAGAGAGAATATGAAGTAAGTAAGTTTAGGTGGTGTATGTCTCAGGGGTAAGGTGTGTTTGTGTTGGGGGGGGGGGGGGCTTCAATTTAATCTCATTGGACAGATGCGAATACAGAGTGAGACATTGTCAGTGGAAACACCATGGGGAGAACATTACGCACATCACCACCCACATCACACCGATGTCGCAGTACCTGTCACCAACACTTCAATTCTCGCCACCCAGTCATCCCTTGTCAATCAACGTATCCGTGAAGCTATGTTCATTCGTGATAGGCAATCCGTCTGTGAACAGGGACTGTGGTTGGAGGTCGCGTTCTGTACAAGGTGTGAAAGGTGTGAAACGTGTATGTACAGTGCTTGGTCTGAGTGTAGGTGTTGTATTGTATTTTCCACTACAAGTGAAACTGCAAGTCTGTTTGTGTCAGTGATGAGTTTGCTGGCTGGATGTACTTGTAGGTGATATTCTACACATGTACTTCAAGTACATGTTATTCTGTTGCCACGACGACATGTAACTGTGGCCAGACAATGCATCACTCTGTATTCGCATCTGTCTACTGAGATTAAATTGAAGCCCCCCTAACACAAACACAAACACACCTTACCGCTGAGACATACACCACTTACACTTACTTACTTCATATTCTTCACTTAACATATTCACACCATTAAGTTAACCCTTTAAGAGCCGCCCCATACTTGAATGCGTCGTAAACGACGCATTCAAATGCAAAACTTCAAAAGATCGTAACTCAGTCCAATCTCGCTCAAATCCATCGATCGAAATATCCAGGGCGAAGAGAAAACTCTCACCTGTCGGGAGAAACAATCCGCGAAGCGCTGCGAGCAACGGTTCCTGAGATAAATCACTCGTAAGTTGACCCGCGATCGCGGCGATTTCAAAAAAGCGCAGTGCGACTTTAGTATTGAGAATTTTGAGACTTTTCGTCACGCTGGTTTACTCGAATTTGCACGGGTTTCACTGTTGATATTGTCAAGAGTACACAGCGAAAAATTGGAACTCCACGATCGAGTAAAATGAAATATCTGGAGCGGGACGCAATTGGACGCATTTGGGGCATTTTTCGTACTGTCGCTGCGATCTAGCGCTGGATAGACAGTGTGCTGGCGATCATGATCGACCTCATTCTCTTCCTCTCGCGGAGACCGTTCCAGGAAGCCCTAGATTGTGAGGATTGAATGAGTAGAACTGAAGCTATGATCCAAGGAACACGAAAAAATGCAGAATTTTGAAATTTTCCTGTGGCTCTTAAAGGGTTAACATATTTCTTAGTTTCTCAGTGTCATTAGTTGTTGTCTTCATACATGTAGTTCAATAAGTACCTGTGCAATAAGTACCTGTGCAATAAGTACCTGTGCAATAAGTACCTATGCAATAAGTACCTATGCAATAAGTACCTGTGCAATAAGTACCTATGCAATAAGTACCTATGCAATGGATATTTTGTCATTCATTACTCTGATGATGGGCCAGGTTAGATTTGAATTTGAATCGCAGTGAAGAGATAGTATCGGATTTTGGGGTTGAGAAGTGAAGTTTCCTAAATGTGTAAATGGCTGCGTTGGAGTTTGCGGACAATTAGAAAAGATGCTTATTTACGAACTTTTACTGTAACGAAGCTTATCTTGTAACTGATGTGGTACTCACAAGGGTAGACCTGTATCTATGTCATATTGTATGTACATAACCGCATGTAGCCTCTAGCGACAAGTGCCCAGTCTCAGGCTACCGGATGACGGTCGCATGCTATAGGGGGACGGCCTTGGGCTTCAGGAGTATGGGCTGAAGCCAAGCCAGCCCGGGCTCAAGCTCAGTAGGCCCACCCACCAAGTCTGCAGGACCATTCTGAAGCCTCGACGGGTCCCACTCACGTGAGCCCCCCGAGGCACTGGCGTTACGCGGACACCACGAATACCTACTTCAGTCGACTATGAGGGCCAGCAAGATCGCCTTATTGCATCTTTTGGATATGTTGTGCAAGTACACACTCAACAGACTCTTGCTATTACTTTTAGGTAAGCAACCGCTCTTGATGCTCTATTGTTATGTATTCTCTGGGTGTAGCAAAAGAAAGAGAGAAAGGGGTCCTGTTGGAAGAAGCCGTAACTCAAAGTTTTATCCTCAGGCGCTCATGCAGGTAACTGATAATAAACACCTGAGACCAATTTCCATTATTGTTTCTGCTCGTACGCGATTCTTGGAGCTGAAAAGTTGATGGTGAAGATTTGAGCAAACTTTGAGCAGAATTTGAGCAGAGCAGATTTGAGCATTGCTTATAGATGCAAACATACTAAGGGTTTGTCAACCATTTCTTTTCACACTGCTGATTGCTGGAATGCTTTACCTGCTAGGCGGCCTGCTAGGCGGCCATGGAAGGGGGTCCGGGGGCCCTCTCGCCGAAAAAATTCAAAATTGAAGCCAATTGCAAGCATTTCCGGGCATTTGGTGCCATTTCAGTGTAACTACCATAAAAGACTTTTTGATTCTGCAACAAACCAAGAAGACGCTACGATTGGGGACAAGTATTCTTCATTACCCTCCCCCGGGAAAAAATTCAAAAATTGATGCCAATTGCAAGCATTACCAGGCATTTGGTGACTTTTTGATTCATTACCGATCGATATTGGTTCAGGTCATTCGATAGTCAAAAAGCGTAATCGTTTCACCCCTACTGTTTCTGATGATCGCTTACCGTGAAACTCGGAGTAAAAACACTTTTTCATCCTCTCATTATTGTTAGAGTGTAAACGTAGATAGAGATCATTCCCAGTGCTTAACGTGCTGGGATGGTACACTGAACCTAAAATCACAAACCTAAATCATGCACTTTGAAGTGGTGTGAGCCAGGAGAATTCATGCAGACATGTAGCAGTGGTGCTGATGGCGACAGCAGAGGCACTTTGATGTAAGGGTCACTGACCTTGGGCCGTCCTTGCTGCCTCGTCCGGAAATCCTTAGCCACCTGAGAACACACGAGAGAATGAAGAAGGCGGCGTATGGTGCCAGAGTCAACCAGGTGGAGAGAGCATCATTCACCCCACTGGTGTTTTCGACCTCGGGTGTGGCGGGCAAGGAAGCCACTATATTTCTGAAGTTGCTAGCTGCTTTGGTTGTAGACAGAAACAAAGACTTGGTATATTCTGCCGTGAAGGCCCGTGATGGGGGAGTTACGCACCCGGGTTTCGTTTTGCCTGCTGCGATGGGCAGTCACGTGCTTTAGGGGTGCAGGGCCTCTTACATTCGCCGCAAGTTCGGGAGCCCCATTGCAGCATACTGCCGCCGGCTGTGCTGACACGGGCAGAGGCATGCCTTCGCCTTTGCATGTCGGTAGGCAATCTTATTAGGTAACGATTTCTTGTGAAGCTTTTGTGTTCAATCTTACATTTCAAATGAGTGTTCCATTTATTTCCGAATTTGGGTTGTCTTTTTGCTTTGACTCTCAGGGATGAATTTACGGTCAGGTTTTTGCATAGCAGTTTTTGCTATGCGAAATCTCAATTGTGGCGTAAGCTACAAAAAGGCATGGATAGCCTGTATGTGTATGTATGGCAGTTTTCTGCGTGTCACTGTGATTTTGAGTAGCAGTAGATCGATTTGGCGTAGCAAACTGCGATGCGATACCGCATAAATTCATCCCTGACTTTTACTTCATGGTTTCACGCGATTGGCCCAATTGGTGTTGTGAATAAACCCGTTCTCAAGCAACAGCTGTGTCAGTGGCTACAGCAGCAGCTGTCTTGGTGGCTACAGCAGCAGCAGAAGGCAGTGCTGGTTGGGACAGCGGCAGAAGCAGAGGTGCTGGTGGGGACAGTAGCAGAAGGGGAGGTGTGGGTGGCAAAAGCAGCAGCAGCAGCGGTAGTGCTGTAGGCGACAGCAGCAGCAGCAGCGGTTCTGGTGGCTACAGCAGCAATAGCGGCGGCGGTGGTGACAACAGCAGTAATAGAGGCGTTGCTGGTGGCGACAGCCGCTGCAGCCGTGATTTGGTGGTGACAGCAGCAGCAGCAGCAGCGGTAGCGGCAGTGTGGGGCGACAGCAATAGCGGCAGCGGTGCTGGTGGTGACAACAGCAGCAGTAGAGGCGTTGCTGGTGGCGACAGCCACAGCAGCAGTGGTGACTTCGTCATGACAGCAGCAGTAGCGGCGGTGCTGGTGGTAGCGGTAGCGGCAGTGTAGGGCGACAGCAATAGCGGCAGCGGTGCTGGTGGTGACAACAGCAGCAGTAGAGGCGTTGCTGGTGGCGACAGCCACAGCAGCAGTGGTGACTTCGTGGTGACAGCAGCAGTAGCGGCGGTGCTGGTGGTGACAACAGCAGCAGTAGAGGCGTTGCTGGTGGCGACAGCCACAGCAGCAGCGGTAATTTGGTGGTGACAGCAGCAACAGTAGCGGCGGTGCTGGTTCCAACAGCTAGCTTGACCTTGATATTTATTCAGTGATAAATTTAGCAGCATTCATGTCCAGGTAACCATGGTAACTAGTTGTGTATTTGTACAGCTATATTTCAACCTCACCTTTCTTCCAAGTCCCTGTCTGAATAAATCCGTGAACGCGCTAGAAACCTATCCTCTTCCACATATGTAGCATTTGAAGGTAGAAATAGCGACCTGCTGCATCTCTTCATAAGTACGTTACTTACGGACTAGGCACGACGCTTGCCAATAACCGGCCTGTTCTGACCACTATGTTCTAGTCACGTAGAGGCAAATACTAGTAGTAAGATTGTGCAAATAAATTCTAGCTTGCTTAGCCACAAATATATTCTAGCTTGGTCCGCCACAAATAAATTTTAGCTTGCTTCGCCACAAATAAATTCTAGCTTGCTTCGCCACAAATAAATTCTAGCTTGCTTCGCCATAAATAAATTCTAGCTTGCTTCGCCAAGGAAACGCTTCAGTGTAGATACTCAGGATGACATA
Source organism: Sycon ciliatum (assembly GCF_964019385.1). Classification (NCBI taxonomy): domain Eukaryota; kingdom Metazoa; phylum Porifera; class Calcarea; order Leucosolenida; family Sycettidae; genus Sycon; species Sycon ciliatum. The sequence continues at coordinate 19,852,203 of NC_088653.1, forward strand.
GTCTGGTCGAAGGCAGGAAGCAGCAGCACGACGACAAGCCTCTGGCTCTACTCCTACTGCTATACTACTGCGATACTTGAGTCTTTACTTCTTTAGTTTTTACTTCTCAGCTTTTACTGCTAGCTCCGGCGTAGCTGTGCTCGCTGTGCAGGTCTGTGTGACTGTCCGCAGAGCTAGAGCTGTAGTGGGCATGATTACAGTATGGGTTAGGCGGCAGTGCGCAGATCTACGCTTCCGCATGTCCCGCTCAGTGCAGCTGCGAGCTCACCGGTCACCGCCGCGACCTGGTGACTGGTACGGTGTCGGTATTGACAGAAGCATAGCACGCATCTACTCTCACACACGCACCCTCCGCTAGCGCTACGCTTAGATCTATGCATCGCATTGGGGAGCTTGGTTGTTTCAGGCTTCGATTGAGTCACACTGCACTGTCTGTAACACGGTAACGAGGACTTTGAGTTTTGACTTCCGCTCCTGGAAGCGAAGGCCAGATCCCAGCCAGGCCCAGCCAGGGCCAGACCCAGGCTAGCGGATTCATGCCCACATGATGTAGTCATGTTGTACTAGTCTTGTAGATCTACCATGTGTACTGGGCTAGGTAGTGTCTGGCCATGGCCCAACATGACAATCATGTCGACAGTCTTTGCACGCGTAGACCACGGTATACCTGGTGTACTTAGTAGACCTACGCGTGATGCATCCGTCTGTGGTAGCGTATACTGACTAGTACATACTGTAGTGACTAGTGTGGTGACAGTAGTGACGTCAGTAGTGCTGTAGTGTAGACCTGCTGAGTACTGTCTACAGTCTGTATAGTATAGTGATGGCTACATACACTAGTCATAATTATACGACTATTAATACAGTATAAGACTACTGTATACAGAAGCAGGAAATTTTCGGACGGAATCTATTTTCGTACGATTTCGTACACGCGCACGGCCTCTTTTGTACTAAAATAATAATTTGTTCATGTGAAATTATGTACACTATACAGTGTACATGGGCGTACTGCTTGCAAGTACGTGCATTTAGCATGCAGCACTGTATGAGAATAAAATCCGTGCGAAAGGTCGAAATTCGGCTTTGTCCGAAAATATTTCCGTCCGAAGATTTCCTGCTATAGTATAGAGTATAGTCATTGTACATGTAGGTGTCACCATGGTCACACAGACTGTGCCCGCTAAGTGCACCTGGGCCGGGGAACACACTGTACTCTGTAGAGTGTAGTGTAGATCTGGTAGACACTACTACTACTACTACTACTACTAGTTATGATGATTATACTCGTAGATCTACTCGTAGCCGTGGTCTACTGCCTGCTACTGCCTGCTACTACGTATCTAATATTGACTGAGTACGAGGTCAATATAGGAAATAAAAGCCGAGTAAAAGACCGAGGCGAAGCCGAGGTCTTTTACGAGGTTTTTATTTCCTATACTGACCAAGTACGAAGTCAATATTAGATTTATCACGACAAACAGTCCGTATTTCAAATTCCAGAACGATAACCTCATGAATCCCGGTTTTATGATTGCACAACCGTTGCACCACCACCTACTCATGCAGTGACAATGCTTCACTACAACACCGTTCAACTTCGCAACCCCTAAGCAGTCAAATATAAGCAGTCAATATAGCCCTAAGGAGTGAAATATGCAGGAATATTTGACTGCTTTATAGGTATGGCAAAAATCTATGTGAGTCAATACTAAGGGAGTGATAATGTACTAGAATAGTGCTAGTGCTACTGATAGTACTGTGCTAGTGCTAGTGCTAGTGCTACTGCTACTAGCTAGTGCTAGTGCTAGTGCTGGCAAAACAACTAAGTACTTTACTTACTTTCAGGTCAGTATAACCATAGTAACCATGCAAGCGGAGCGCGCGAAGAGATCTGATCTGATCTGAGTGCGTCCAGGTCAAGTAAGGTCCGGACCCAGTGACAGTGTAAAGTTACACCCAGTTCCATCCGGTTTCAACCAGTTCCAACCACTTTCATCAGGTTCTAACCGGTTTCATCCAGTTCCAACCACTTTCATCAGGTTCTAACCAGTTTCATCCAGTTCCAACCACTTTCATCAGGTTCTAACCGGTTTCATCCAGTTCCAACCATTTTCATCAGGCTCTAACCAGTTTCATCCAGTTCCAAGTACATAGGTAACCATGCAGCTACGACCGGTCCTTGCACGTTTGCACTGGTTTCAACTGGTTTTCGCGCCGGAAGAAAAATAATGGCACAACACCGACTCAGCACGCATGCGCCTCATAATCGATGAGAACTGCATCTCCGTCTGTGCAGCTGTCCTAGGCTAGCGCCTGCATTTGCATCAAACAAACTACCATTTTTTGTTTGTGGAAAAGGTAGAGCCTGCTTCCATGCGGCAGCTAGCTGCCGCTTGAATGGACAGTAGTATTTGATTAGTTTACCTATAACGACACTAGGACTGTCGAAAGAAATCGTTCACGGAAAAGGGACCCCACTAGTACTTGAACAAATTCGGAAGAGAAAGATGAAGTGAAGACATCAACCGATAGCGAAATGTCGAGCGCAAAAAAGGTAAGTAAGTTGCCTTTATTGAAAATCGTGGAAATCTGTGTTCCCGCATTGTAGATATCCTTGTCTTCGTAACTTTTAAACGGTAGGGCCAGCCTAGTGACTACAAACCCAGTGATTCGGTGTGTGAATTGCTCAGTGCTGAAGTGTGGCCGTCTGATATGCTTGATAATGTGGGGCAGCCAAATGATTCCAGGCCCGTTCATTTGCCAGAAATATGTGTTGCTTCGAAGTCGGTCGATGAGTCAGTCTTGCATTCAACCTCACTCCTTCAAGGGGAGTGTGACGCTCTGAAATGTTTGATAATGTGGTGAAGCCTTGTCACCCCATACCCGGTGATTCGGGATGTGTGTTGCTTGGCAATGAACGGTGAGTCCTTCTTGCGTTCAACCTCACTCCTTCAAGGGAAGTGTGGGGCTCTGACATGCTTGATAATGCGGGGCAGCCAAGTGACTCCATGCCCGCTGATCCGGGATGTGAGTTGCTTGGCAGTGAATGAGTCGATGAGTCAGTCTTGCATTCAACCTCACTCCTTCAAGGGAAGTGTGGGGCTCTGATATGCTTGACAATGTGGGGAAGCCTTGTCACTCCATACCTGGTGATTCAGGATGTGTGTTGCTTGGCAGTGAACGAGTCGATGAGTCAGTCTTGCATTCAACCTCACTCCTTCAAGGGAAGTGTGGGGCTCTGATATGCTTGACAATATGGGGAAGCCTTGTCACCCCATACCTGGTGATTCGGGATGTGTGTTGCTTGGCAGTGTACGATGACTTCTTCTTGCGTTCAACCCCACTCCTTCAAGGGAAGTGTGGGGCTCTGATATGCTTGATAATGCCGGGCAGCCGAGTGACTCCATGCCCGCTGATCCGGGTTGTGTGTTGCTCGGCAGTGAACGAGTCGATGAGTCAGTCTAGCATTCAACCTCACTCCTTCAAGGGAAGTGTGGGGCTCTGATATGCTTGATAATGTGGGGAAGCCTTGTCACTCCATACCTGGTGATTCGGGATGTGTGTTGCTTGGCAGTGTACGATGAGTCCTTCTTGCGTTCAACCTCACTCCTTCAAGGGAAGTGTGGGGCTCTGATATGCTTGATAATGCGGGGCAGCCAAGTGACTCCATGCCCGGTAATTCGGTGCGTGCGTTGCTTGGCAGTGAACGAGTCGATGAGTCAGTCTTGCATTCAACCACACTCCTTCAAGGGAAGTGTGGGGCTCTGATATGCTTGATAATGTGGGGAAGCCTTGTCACTCCATACCTGGTGATTCGGGATGTGTGTTGCTTGGCAATGTACGATGAGTCCTTTTTGCGTTAAACCTCACTCCTTCAATGGAAGTGTGGGGCTCTGATATGCTTGATAATGCGGGGCAGCCAAGTGACTCCATGCCCGGTAATTCGGTGTGTGCGTTGCTTGGCAGTGAACGAGTCGATGAGTCAGTCTTGCATTCAACCTCACTCCTTCAAGGGAAGTGTGGGGCTCTGATATGCTTGATGATGTGGGGAAGCCTTGTCAACCCATACCTGGTGAATCGGGATGTGTGTTGCTTGGCAGTGTACGATGACTCCTTCTTGCGTTCAACCCCACTCCTTCAAGGGAAGTGTGGGGCTCTGATATGCTTGATAATGCGAGACAGCCTTGTAACTCTATACCTGGTTATCCGGCATGTGTATTGCTTGGCAGTGAACGATGAGTCCGTCTTGAGTTCAACCTCACTCCTTCAAGGGAAGTGTGGGGCTCTGATATGCTTGACAATGTGGGGAAGCCTTGTCACCCCATACCTGGTGATTCGGGATGTGTGTTGCTTGGCAGTGTACGATGACTCCTTCTTGCGTTAAACTCCACTCCTTCAAGGGAAGTGTGGGGCTCTGATATTCTTGATAATGCCGGGCAGCCGAGTGACTCCATGCCCGCTGATTCGGGTTGTGTCTTGCTTGGCAGTGAACGAGTCGATGAGTCAGTCTAGCATTCAACCTCCCTCCTTCAAGGGAAGTGTGGGGCTCTGATATGCTTCATAATGCGAGAAAGCCTTGTAACTCCATGACCGGGTATTCTGGATGTATATTGCTTGGCAGTGAACAATGAGTCCGTCTTGAGTTCAACCTCACTCCTTCAAGGGAAGTGTGGGGCTCTGATACGCTTGATAATGTGGAGAATCCTTGTCACCCCATACCTGGTGATTCGGGATGTGTGTTGCTTGGCAGTGTACGATGACTCCTGCTTGCGTTCAACTCCACTCCTTCAAGGGAAGTGTGGGGCTCTGACATGCTTGATAATTCCGGGCAGCCGAGTGACTCCATGCCCGCTGATTCGGGTTGTGTGTTGCTTGGCAGTGAACGAGTCAATGAGTCAGTCTAGCATTCAACCTCACTCCTTCAAGGGAAGTGTGCGGCTCTGATATGCTTGATAATGTGGGGAAGCCTTGTCACTCCATACCTGGTGATTCGGGATGTGTGTTGCTTGGCAGTGTATGATGACTCCTTCTTGCGTTCAACCTCACTCCTTCAATGGAAGTGTGGGGCTCTGATATGCTTGATAATGCGGGGCAGCCAAGTGACTCGATGCCCGGTAATTCGGTGCTTGCGTCGCTTGGCAGTGAACGAGTCGAGGAGTCAGTCTTGCATTCAACCTCACTCCTTCAAGGGAAGTGTGGGGCTCTGATATGCTTGATGATGTGGGGAAGCCTTGTCAACCCATACCTGGTGATTCGGGATGTGTGTTGCTTGGCAGTGTACGATGACTCCTTCTTGCGTTCAACTCCACTCCTTCAAGGGAAGTGTGGGGCTCTGACATGCTTGATAATTCCGGGCAGCCGAGTGACTCCATGCCCGCTGATTCGGGTTGTGTGTTGCTTGGCATTGAACAAGTCGATGAGTCAGTCTTGCATTCAACCCCACTCCTTCAAGGGAAGTGTGGGGCTCTGATGTGCTTGATAATGCGGGGCAGCCAAGTGACTGCATGCCCGGTAATTCAGTGTGTGCGTTGCTTGGCAGTGAAGGAGTCGATGAGTCAGTCTTGCATTCAACCTCACTCCTTCAAGGGAAGTGTGGGGCTCTGATATGCTTGATAAGGCCATCATTTTTTATATCTATGTTTCGCGTCGTCCGCACGCATACGTTTTGATTTTTTTCGGAAAAAAATAAAAAAAAATCAATCATGCACAGGATAGTGTACGATCGTGCGAGTCATCGGTGTTGACTGGTTGCATACGGCGAAACGGGGATTCAGAAATGGCCTCGAGGCCAGCGTTGGTAAATCGTTTGTTCGGCATCTGCGAGCAGTATTCTATGAGCTTACAACAGACCGCATCGATCGCCTCAAGCTGAGAGGATGCGTCGTTCCGGAGCTCTTTGCACCGCTGATGAAGGCTGAGTACAATAATCCAGCGAAGCAAGGGCACCAACGGTTGCCTCCTCTGTCCAAAGTGATGCAGATTTTGTGCTTGGATGTACGATTTTTCTTTCGGATGTCTGTCCCTCCAGAAACTTGCGGAGACATTTCGGAAATATCGCGGAAAAAGTTGCGAGGTAAAATGCCACAAATTGCGGGGAATATTGCGGATTTTGTCAAATATTGCGGGATTATTGTGGTAAAATTGCGGCCGATTTTGGTACTTGTACTGTAGTGGTGTACGATGTACGAGTCGTACAGCATAAATCATGCATGACAAAACAGAACGTGTGCTGCGCTGACTGTGTTCAACTGCCTGACAGGAGCTTGCAAGACAGCTTTCCTCCATCCTCGGACAACACTCGACGCGAGCCTTATTTTGCGACTTGTCAGCCGCTGATTTGCCCAGAAACTTCTCCATTCTGCTGTCGATCTCACAAGTAGACTACTGACGAGCTTGAAGAACTAAACAACATCGATGAAAGACCCGAATATCGCGGTTGCTTTTCGAAATATCGCGGTGCTTTTCAAGTATCAAGGACAGTTTTCTACAATAACGCGGATGATTTTTCAAATATCGCGGATATCACGGACTTTTGTTCAAATCGCGGAAAACAACGCGGCCGCGGAATCGCAAGTTCCTGGAGGGACAGGGATGTACACCATGCACGAGCTATTGAGTATTGTGCTATGTACAGTTCTATACACCTCTGATGAGCCTTTTTATTATTTTGCAACTTTTTTATTTTTTTCCACCTCTCGCATATGATTCTGGAAGTTGAACTGACGCGAAACATAGATATAAAAAATGATGGCCTAATGCGGGGCAGCCAAGTGACTGCATGCCCGGTAATTCGGTGTGTGCGTTGCTTGGCAGTGAATGAGTCGATGAGTCAGTCTTGCATTCAACCTCACTCCTTCAAGGGAAGTGTGGGGCTCTGATATGCTTGATAATGCCGGGCAGCCAAGTGACTCCATGCCCGGTAATTCGGTGTGTGCGTTGCTTGGCAGTGAACGAGTCGATGAGTCAGTCTTGCATTCAACCACACTCCTTCAAGGGAAGTATGGGGCTCTGATATGCTTGATAATGTGG